>NW_019154101.1:19740395-20122705 GCF_002288905.1 Enhydra lutris kenyoni
AAAAGAAAAAAAAAAGAAACAATTAAAAAAAGAAAACCAATAAAGAAAAAAATATAAAAAGGAAAAAAAAATATATATATATATTAGATAAACTAGTTAAAAACGTTAAAAAAGAAAAGGGTAAAAGTTAAAAAAATTTAGCAGAAGAAGAAAAATAAATTGAAAAAAAAAATTAAATTAACTGCAAGGCTAAAGAATCATGGGGAGAAAGCCATGAGTTCCGTGCTTTGCTTTCTCCTCCTTTGGAATTCCGCTGCTCTCCTTGGTATTGAAACTGTACTCCTTGGTAGGTGAACTTGGTCCTGGCTGGGCTTCTTGTTGATCTTCTCGGGGAGGGGCCTGTTGTAGTGATTCTCAAGTGTCTTTGCCCCGGGCGGAGTTGCACCGCCCTTACCAGGGGCCGGGCTGAGTAATCCGCTCGGGTTTGCTTTCGGGAGCTTTTGTTCCCTGAGCGCTTTCCGTAGAGTTCCGGAGGGTGGGAATGAAGATGGCGGCCTCCCGGTCTCCGGCCCGGAGGAGCCGAGAGCCCGGGGCCCCACTCCCCAGTGCACCCTCAGAAAACAGCGCCGATTTACTCCCGTCACCCTGGCCTCCGGCCGTGCTCCGAGCTGACCGAGCCTGCAACCGGTTCAAGGTAACCCCGAGCTTAGAGCTTACTCCTCGGCTCTGTCTCTGTAGCCGGCTTCCCTGTTCTAATACCTGTAAGACACTCAGACACCCCTGATCCTTCTGTGACCCTGCGGGACCTGAGGCCACGCTGACCCTGCTTGGGCTTCACCCCGGTTAAGCCTCTGGAGCGATGTCCCTCAGCGGAACAGACTTTTAAAAGTCCCGATTTTGTGCTCCGTTGCTCCGCCGCTTGCCGGGAGCCGGCCCCTCCCCCCGCGGTCTATCTTCCTGTCGCTTTGGATTCACTTCTCCGCCCGTCCTACCTTTCAGAAAGTGGTTGATTTTCTGTTTCTAGAGTTTCTGTTCTTCTTCTCTTTGATCTCCCGTTGGATTTGTAGGTGTTTGCAATCTTTAGATAAGCTATCTAGCTGATCTCCCGCTACCTGAAGTAGTCTCAGCCTGCTACTTCTCCGCCATCTTGACTCCTCTCCGATTTTCAGTTTCTTGATCTCATTATTTTAAGTTTGCGAACAATTTTCTTTATGAAATTACCTGAAAATCACCTGAATGGGTAATATCTTAAAGCATCTACTGCCATTCACTAGTGTGGATGCATCTTTCATTGAATTAGATTCAAAAGTTCCGCGTGAGTGAACAAGGAAATGTAAGATTCTGAAACATCCCTTTTAGTTTAAAATGATTGCTTAATAGGAACAAAGTATTATTTCTTCATGGTATTTTTCCATATAGTTCTCTACTTGCCATTGTGTTGTGTTTCCGTTTTACTCTTCCTTTTCTGTACCCTCTTTTATCAGCTGTGGGATTTGAAGAAATTCTTCCTGGTAGGATATTAACTGCCAGCTTTAGTTTTTGGTGCTGAGTTCTTATCTTTTTCTTCTGTCTTCATATTTATTTTAGTGGGGATTGCTGCATCTGGAGATGCTGGCCAGGTGTCATTTTTAAATCAAAAGCCCTTTCTTCTTTTAAAAGGACACTCATGGGAGTGGGGAGGTGTTGGCCAGCTGGCTGAGATGGTAGAGCATGCAACTCTTAATCTTGGGGTTGTAAGTTCGAGCCCCACCCACGTTGGATATAGAGATTACTTAAATATAAAATCTTTTAAAAAATAAAAACAAAAAATAAAAGGACTCTCATTGAACAAATATGTATTGAATTTTATTAAAGGTCTAGATTAAATAAGAGAGATAATCAAAGATCATTTGATAGCTAGTTCTTTAAAAGAGAAAATATATTTAAAAGGAAGCAACAAGGAACTAACAAGGAATTAAAAGGAAGTGAGGCATTCTAAATGTTTCCAAATATTTAAAATATATTTAAATATATGTAAATACTAAAATAGGAAGCATTAGGAGCACTTATCCTGCAAAGCATAACAGAATGAAGATTATTAAGTTTGAGTAGTTTACCTGACAGAATTTGGGAAGTTTTTGCAAGTTAACATTCACTGATGAATTATAACTAAGTACAATGAATATGACGTTTTAAATGTATTCTTTCATATCTACAGTGTGTTTTTATAGATTAATTTTATTAACACTGCATATACTTATTATGGGTGGTGGTTCACAACTGTATATACTGCTTTTGGGCTTCAATTTAAAATATAGTTTGGGGCCTCTGGGTGGTGCAGTTGGTTGGGCATCCAACTCCTACTTTTGGCTCTGGTCATGATCTTGGGGTCCTGGAATTGAGCCCTGTAGTGGGCTTGGTGTGCTTACCACGGAGTCTGCTTAGGATTCTCTCCCTCGCCCTCTGCCCCACCCGCTCCTGCTCTCTCTCTTTCTCTCAGGTAAATAAATAAATCCTTCAAAAAATTTAAAAATTTTTTGATAATGACTATAATTTAGCCTGAGCTTCATTAATAAAGGTGGATTTATAACCAGGGTATTTTACATATTCCTAGAAAGCATGAATTTTGTGTTTTGCAGAAATATATTCTACTTAGAAATTTCCAAGAATTTATTCGCATGTTTTTCTTGGTGCCTCCTTAGCATAATATGGCAGCAGACAGCCTGGAGGAGTTAAAGTTATATTTAATTGGTATATAGTTATGTCTTATTATAGTTTTTTAGTAAATTAGAAGTAATGATTTGGTTTAATTTGATTTTTGGCTTCATAGACAAATCTGTAATCATCTTTAAATTTCTCATACATGTGTATTATGTTTTGGTGACTACATTCAATTTCCTTTGTAAATGCCTATTTCATAACACCTTAAATTGAAGGTATCCTTTCAGAGCTTTGAGCAAGGTACCTTTGAACAATGCATGCATTTGTCATCGGGGTTTTTCAGATATAGCATATTAAATGTTTGTTCCCTAAAAGTTAGCATTTTGAAAAGATTTTTCTTAAAGGCCCACAGAAAAAGAAGAGAAAAATATTTGGAATAATTGATATTTAACTTTGAGCTTATAATTGATATTTAACTTTGAGCTTTTCCCTGATTTAGCATATATTTAGTGAGCATCTTCTGTATATAACATAAATTGTTCATGGTTCTGGGGATGTACAGTTAGCCAAAATGAGTCGCTACTCAAATTTTGGTTACATTCTACTGGGGAATAAAATAGGTAATAAGCAAATATACATAAGAGGACAGTGGTGATGATGGTTACTGCCAGAAGAACAAAATCAAGGTAAGAGGAAGGGAAGCAATAGGTCAGGTAGATGCATGTGTGTGTGTGTGTCTGAGTGGGGTTTCTGAGAGTGTGATCATGGAAGGCTTCCTGGATGATGGGATGGTTCAGAAGAGACCAGAGCCAAGCCAGGGAAAGAGCATGGGGAACCCTGGGAAGGGGAGCTTCCAGGGAGAAGGATCAGCACAAAAGTGCTGAGGCCAGAGTGTGCTCTGGTTTAAGCAATCCGAAAGCTTTGGCTATTTGTTAA
Source organism: Enhydra lutris kenyoni (assembly GCF_002288905.1). Classification (NCBI taxonomy): domain Eukaryota; kingdom Metazoa; phylum Chordata; class Mammalia; order Carnivora; family Mustelidae; genus Enhydra; species Enhydra lutris. The sequence goes on from NW_019154101.1 coordinate 19,743,912, forward strand.
TGCACGTATATTCATTGCCCAGTTCTTATTCACCTGACATACCTAACTCATACTATAGACTACAGTAAAGAAAAGAATACAAATGCTGAGAGAAGGGATATAACAAGAATGCTCCATGTATATTCACTGCATTTAAATCACTCTATGGGTCATCTCACTGAGTGGCAGCTGGAAAGAGCACAAGATATTTTGTCTCAGAGATCAAGGTCCAAATCCCTACTTGGCCATTATTTACCCACTGGATAATGTTTATAAGGTAAATGACATAAAAGCACCAATAGGTAAAAGCAGTTATTGTTTATTGCTCTAAGATAGAAAATTAATTTGTGAAGTGAGTTAATATAAATGCTAGAAATATAATGTCCTCTAGGCTACATATGTAAGTTACATTAAGTTAGCAAATTTCTATTTACAAGAAGAATTATATTTAAGATTTTTACTCATTGGCCTGTCATTCTGTAAATGGGGACTGTGTCTATATCAGATTTGGGACTACTATGTGACATGACAGCAGTTTGCTGCCTTTGGCAGAATGGGTGGCTCTCTTTAAACTAGGTGATCCTGGAATTCACTGGAATCTCTTCTGTGCTTTTACCAAAACACCCCTGTAGAGTAGATAAGAACAGATTTTGAATAATAATGATAGTAATAACTAAAACTTAATTGAGTTTTACTGCATTCCAGGCTCTAAATGCCTTACATGAATTAACTCACTAAAGGCCTTGCATGAATTAGCTCACCAAATCCTAGGAAAAACTCTGAGGTATGTATGAACGATGAAACCAAGGTAGAGATAGAAAAATCAAATTACAATTGGTATAAAGCTGTTTTCTTTTTTTTTTTTTTTTAAGATTTTATTTATACATTTGAGAGAGAGAGAGAGAGAGACAGCATGAGAAAGAGCCTGAGAGTGAGAGCACAAGCGGGGGGTGTGAGGAGAGCAAGAAGCAGACTCCACATTGAGCAGGGAGCCCAATGCAGGACTCAATCTCAGGATTCCAGAATCGTGACCTGAGCTTAAATCAAGAGTCAGATGCTTCACCAACTGAGGCACCCAGGTGCCCCAAAGCTGTTTTCTTCTATTTAATATTGTAATTAAATTTTGTGATAAAGCTGTTAATTGTAATAGCTGTAATTAATTATCATCAGAAAGGACGATGGAAATAGGATATGAATTCCTCTCTATACTGATTACATTATCCAACTGTAGATAGAATAATCAGCCTACACAGATAACTGAACCTTTTGGTCAATTATTGTGAGAACAGGTTCAAAAATCAAACATATCAAAACCAAACTTCTTTCATTTTGGTTAGATGCTTAGCATTCTGATGGACAGTAATAAAGAATCCCACTCCTCCAGTGACTCACTCATTTACCTGAGGTACAATTTTGTGAAGAATCCATTTTTGTAATGAAGGGAAATTCCTTTTTTTAATTAAAAATTAATACCATTCTAGAGCAAGGTCATCTCTTTCATATTTTATAGTATGGTATTGATGGAGACTTAAGTCATTTGCTTGGTTGAACTTTTGAGCAAATATAGCTCCTTACTGATGAACCATGTTGACCCTGCTCATGATATTGTTTAGGCCACCTGTGCCCTGAGATGAACTGGTCCTGTGACTATACTCATTTATTAGTCATGTATTTTTATTTTCACAGAAAGCCACCAACATTGCCATTTAAATACCTAGTGTCTGAAACATACAGACTTTCTCCGAAACTTAGCATCCACATAGCAGTTTTCTTGATATAAACATATATGCTATTTGATTTTTATTAGGTCAACAAAAATTGTTGATATGCCAAAAAAGGAAGCAAAGGGGCATATGAAGCATCCTGTATGAGGTCACGTGTTCAGAAAGCTACAAACCTGCTCTTCATTACTTTACATCCTTGTTAAAAAAAAAAAATCTTCATAGAATTACAGTGTCAATTTTTTAAATAGCCATATTTTAGATGCATCATTTTCATACTTTCAAAGTCAGCAAGTTTACGAGTTTCCTAAAAAAATAATCAGATATGCACACCCGTAAATATTCCTCACTAGGGTGTTCATCACTATATTAAATAATAGAGAAAACATGGAAAACATGTGAATGGTAGGTGTTGGTTATATAAATGGGACATCCATATATGCAGAATATTTATAGTGTTATATTTTCTGTATTTTTGATATTTTCACATCATCTTAAAGAAAATAGCAATGTAAGGTTTAGGTTTCCCTAAGACTCAAGGCTCACTTCTGGAGATACTCATTCACACATAAAATAACATGTATAAAGATATTCATTACTGTACTATTTCTAAGAACTAAGATTTAGAAACAACCTCAAAGTCCACCAAAACCAGATTGGATTAATAAAAATATGATATATTCATATGATGGAATATTATATAGTATTTCAACCAAAAAAATTGAATCTTTTATCTGCCAACATATATAGGTCTTTAAAAAGGCTCAATGAAAAAAAGGTACAATACAGAAAAATATGCTAGCTATATATTTGAGCAGCTACACTTGTACATAAGTGTAAAAAGTACTAGAAGGAGGCCTGCCCACTTAATGACATTGAATGTCACTGGAAGAAGAAATAAGAAAGTGAAAGTAGTGGGGCTGATTAAAGGGGACTTCAGACTCCAGTGGGTACCTGGGTTTGTTCAGTCAATTAAGCATCTGCCTTCTGCGTCCCACTCAAGTCATGATCCCAGGCCCCATGGCGGGCTCCTTGCTCAGTGGGAAGCCTGCTTTTTTCTCTCCCTCTGTCTGCTGCTCTCCCTGTTCATGCTCTCTCTCTGGCTATCTCTCTCTCTCTGTGTCAAATAAATCTTTTAAAATAAATTATCTTTTTGAAAAGGGGACTTCAATATTTGTGCTATTTTGTTTCTTAAATAAAAAAAACATAAATTCATACACAAATGAAAGTCTAATAAGCAAATATAAGAACTTAATAGTTGCTATTACTAGATGGCAGGAATATGTTTCTTTGATAATAATTTGTATTTTCTGGGACACCTGGGTGGCTCAGTTGGTTAAGCGGCTGCCTTCGGCTCAGGTCATGATCCCAGCGTCCTGGGATGGAGTCCCACATCGGGCTCCTTGCTCAGCGGGGAGCCTGCTTCTCCCTCTGCCTCTGCCTACCACTCTGTCTGCCTGTGCTCATGCTCTCTCTCTCTCTCTAACAAAAAAAAAATAATAATAATAATTTGTATTTTCCTAGATTTAAAAAAATTTCTCAAAAAAATTAAACACTGAATTGGAAATGTGAAAGTAAAGGTAGAATATAGAGCACCCTGACAAATTTTACAGTGAAAGAGAGCAGAGCAAACAATCAGAGATTTTAGAGGGAAGTTTGGTGTCAATACAGGGGTTTTTGTTTGTTTGTTTAAGATGGGATACATTATAGCTGTGTTTTCAAACCGGGTCACAACCCACGGGTTGTGAAGTCAACTTAGTGGGTTGTTAGGACATTATTTTCATGGAATATGTGCAGAAAAAAGTTAAATTGACATATAACAGGCTAGAGGCTGCCTACTTAGAAAACCCTACTCGTGAGTAGGACCCTTGGCTAACATAGGAGAATGTGAGTGGTAGGCTTTTTGCCACAATGGCAAGAAACTTCCCTAACATGGTAAGGATGGGTCCCTGAGCCTAAATTGTTTGTGTACACAATGATTTATTCTGAAAACCTTTTTTTCTTGGAGTCTGAAATTTTGGTACATGCTAGGCAGAAAGAGCTTACATGAGCATTTCTCAGTAAAAATCTTGGGCCCCAAGTGTCTAATGAACTACGGTACTTCACACGCACTGTCTGTTGCTGGAGCGATTATTTACATTCTGTGTGACTCTACCGGAAGAGGATCCTTGGAAACTACCACCTGGTTTGCTCTGGACTTTGCTCCATATACCTTTTCCATTTACATGTTTTCCCTTTAGCCATAGTAAATCTTAGCTCTGAGTACAATTAAAAAATAATAATAATAACCATATGAAAACTACTTTTGGCAACACTGCCTTTCATGGTATTCAATATGTTTTATATGAAGAGTTATACAAATTTTCTTAGAACTTCAGCTTGGAAAAAATTATTCGTTCTCTCCCAATGAGTCAGTATGCATGTCTTTATTGCATAAGAGCAGCTGTTTACCCCATTGTTTTATCAACTTGTGTGTACACTGGTAAACACAGAGTTAAATTTGGAGAGTAATAGGAGTTGTCATTATCAAGAGCTTTAAATCAAAAATATTAGCTCTTCGATGAACTGGCAAATGTTCTATTGCCCTTATTTTGCAGTTTTATTTATTTGTCTGTCTTATCATAAGGTAGAGTTCTGTGGAATTAGAAGTTAGATATAGAAAAAGGATCATATATTTTAGAGGCCTTTAAGCTCAAGTGTGTATAATTCTATGAATAAAATAGGGATTAAATTCCTTCCTTAATTTTCTACATTTAAATGCCATCAGCTTTTTTGGAAGTTACTATTCGATTTAAACTCAGTGTCTATTTTTTTACAGTTTGGGCACCAATCACTTTAATCTTCTATTCGAATTGTGTTCAGTAGTTATTTTGGCACAAACATGCATCATAATGAATTAACACATTTAGTGGTGAAAGGTTAAAATACAACATAGAATTTCAAACCAGTGACACAGAGAAGCATTTATTTATTTTACAAAAGAGGTTGCCACATATTTCCCTTAATCAGTTTTTCTGAAGCATTTAAACTATTTTTGGTTATACCCAAACTTCTAGTAGTACACACTCAATAGAATTAGAGTTTCTGTGAGTATAACCACTAGCCATTTCTACTGGTTGTTCAAGAGTGTAATAGACTAACATGTAAGTATTTGAAAAAGTTTTGTTTTCTTCGTACAGGCATGACTGGAGGGCTCCTTTATTTGTCATTCACATCAATCAATAAAGTAAAGAACCAAGAGGTGCAGCTGCTTTTATATCCGTATTTTGTACAGTATTTTCATTAATTTCTTAGTGAGGCCTTCCATCTCACATTTGAGGATAGTTATGATTATCTTTCTTTTCATAAGATTAAGTAACTTGTTGAGAATGCAGGGGGCACCTGGTATTGAGTTAAAAATTAGAATTATTTGCAATTTTTTTCAGAACTCAGTTCATACTTCATTTTGATACAACAGAATGAGCTCCTTGTATTGTATGTCAAGGATAAATCTTTTTGAGTATAAAAATTTTCTTTGAAAGATAGTATCTTTGTTTTAGTTGAAGGTTTGTCAAACACATTCACAGTCACAAAACTTGGATTTTGAGTCATGAAGACAATGAGGACAAGGGAAAAGCCAATGGTGGATCAAAAATCCAGACCCATTTTTAGAATGAAAGTATACAGGGAAGGATAACTGACTTAACAGAGCTATTTGGAACTTAGGTGATTACTAAAAGTTTCAAGGTTAGTCTGCAACAATGAATCTCAATCTTTAGAATAGGAGGCACCAGAAATATTTAGAAGATGGTGGTGAGTTGCGGGCTTGGAAGTACGGGGAGAAGTTGAAAATCTGACTAAGGCAAAGAGTCCCACCCCCACCTTTGCCAGTTATACTCAGCAAGGTGATTACTCATTCTCCCAGAGTAATGGAGACTAGAGATCTAGCAGGGATGTTGCAGGCTTTGTGCGATGAGGTCGAGGTCTGCATAGGGATCTGTCCTTGAGGATCTGTGGGCAAGTCCACACATGGGGTGATGAATGCCCCAAACTCCACTTGGCCACGTGCCCCACCAATAGCAGCAGGGCATACATCCCCCCCCCCCCCCCAGGCATAACACTGGAGGATTCGTCTCTGGAGAAAGTGTGTAACACCAGGGAAAAAGACCTAAGGTTACTGATCTTGGTGATTTCCCAACAAAAAGGATAGCTTGTCACGTGACTGCGACGATGCAGCTCTCCAGTGGGGCTGGCTCGCAGGCCTCCCAGTCAGCTTCTTACTGCTTCACTCTGAAATAGTGATGGCACCACACCTCCACAAGGATGGTCTCCATCTAAACGGGAAATCAGTGTAGTGAGTAACATGGAATCCAGGAAGCCGTGGACTCCAACGAAGGAGAGAAGCAGCAGTCCTAGCTTTGGTTCACTTTGGAACAGAAGGCTCCAGAAAGGGTGCTCTAAGAAAGAAGAAATGGAACTTGATAAACTGGCTCATCTGATTATGTCTTCAGGGAAGTTTGTAATTCAATTGGAAAGTTGTAACAAATGTTAGTAACAGGGATTTTAATTCTCAAATTTTAACTAAAAAGGGGTGGAGGGATGGGTGAAATAGGTGAAAGGGATTAAGAGGTACATACTTCCAGTTATAAAGTAAATAATGTCATGGTGCTAAAAAGTACAGAATGTGGAATATAGTCAACAATATTATAATAACTTTGAAGGGTGGACGATGATAAGCATACTTATTTTGGTGCACATTGGGTAATGTGTAGTTTCCAATCACTGCATTGTACGCCTGAAACTATTTACTATAACGTTGTATGTCAACTATACTTCAATTTTTTAAAAAAGAGGAAAAATTAAAGCCCTAGGAGTGCAATAGTTAATAAGAAATATCTTCATAATGTATTATTGGGCTCTGCAGCAAATAGTAAATATTACTTACGTAGTCACAATATTCTAAATATGAATTATCAACGAACAAAAACTTGTGCTACAACTCTATTGGGAGGATGGAAAGAAGTAAAATGGGGGGAAGATATGAGTGTTCTCCATTCTAATCTTCTATTGAAGAAATCAACAGATAATCTCTAATGTTGGAGCATAAGCATATTCTTTAGAATCATAAAGGCAGTAACAAAAGAAACAGCTAAGAATTGAAAACGGCCAGTCCTTCAGGAATAGGGGTTAGTGTTGAATGTCTGTTTTTATTATCCCTTGTAAGAATCATTTGACTTTTAAAAATAACATACGTGGGGGTGCCTGGGTGGTGCAGTTGGTTAAGCAGCCAACTCTTGATTTTGGCTCGGGTCATGATTTCATGGTCATAGGATTGAGCCCCGAATGGGGCTCCTCGATCAGTGTGGTTGAGTTTCTTTCTGCTTGAGTTTCTTTCTCTCTCTCTCTCTCCCCCCTTAACTTTTCCCCATGCATGCACATATGCATACTTTCTCTCAGATAAATAAATCTTTAAAAAATAAATATAAAAATAACATACAGGTATAATAAGGATAAAAATAGAGTGGACAATCACATAGTGACTGACCTAACTAATTTTTAATTTGTCTAGAAAGATGATGTCGTTCTATGACCCTGGGAAAGTTACTTTACTTTTGAAAAGCCTCAGTTTCATCACTTTCAAAGTAAGGATAATGACAATAATTAAACAATAAAAATAACCTCATAAGAATGTTATGAATAGAAAATGATTCATTCAAACACTTGATGTAGTGCTTGGTATGTATTTTCAGTGTTGTGTATTATTAATACTATTTTTATATGTTATTGCAAATGTATTTGGCTTTCTAACTTACTAAGGTTTTGATAGGCTATGGGAAATCAGGAACATTTGAATAGCACTTTGGCTTTATTACCTTTAAAGCCAGAAGTGATCATGTCTGGATATTTAATCAATTTCCAGCTAAAGCTCATATCACTAATAACGTTTTTACTTCTAAGGGCAGGAGCATTATTTATTAGAACTTTTTGTTCTAAGCTTTCTATTTCATTGATTTTTTTGAAAAGATATTATTTATTCACTTGAGAGAGAGCAGGCACAAGAGTTGGGTGGGGCGGGGATGGGCAGAGGGAGAGGGAGAAGCAGACACCCTGCTGAGTAGGGAGCTATTCCTGGGCTGGTCCCAGGACCCTGAAATCATGACCTGAGCCGAAGGCAAACACTTAACCAGCTGAGGCACCTAGGCCTCTAAAGTTTTTCATTCTAAAGTGAAGTATTAGCTTGAATACTCTATTATAAAGTGAGCTTTTCACTTATTTCTACTTCTATTGTTAAACATTTAAAAAATTTAATTCTAAGGTGAATTTTCATGATTTCCAATGTCTCTTATGTATAATGATGACGCTTCCTTCTTGTCAAGTGCACAGCACGTTTTTAGTGCTTATTTGATGGTTAAGAATAAATGTTTATAATAACTACATCTTACTTTACCTAATTTTGAAAACTCTGTTCTAATTGTGTTACATATTTGGTAATGCAAGACATTGGGTATTTATGGCTTTTTAAATTCTGTGCCTAGTTAATCTGATTGTCAATATCTGTCTCTGAATACCTCTTACAGATGTCCTGAAGACCACCAGAAGATTTAGGACTAATACATCCATTTTCTGGACTACTTTTGTCACAAACATTCTGGCTTGCATTTTTTTAAGATTTAATTGTTATGCAGCATCATATTAGGTTCAGTTGTACAACATAATGCTTTGATATTTGTATATATTGTGAAATGAGGACCACAATTAGTCTAGTTAACATCTGTCACTACCCATAGTTACAAATTTTTTCTTGTGATGAGAAATTTTAAGATTTAGTCTCTGAGCAACTTTCAAATATACAATACAATATTGTTAACTCTAGTCACCATGCTGTACATTATATTCCGGTCTTATTTGTTTTATAATTAGAAGCTTGTACCTTTTGGCAACCTGCATCCATTTTACCTACCACCCACACCCTGCCTCTGACAACCACCAATCTGTTCTCTGTATGAGTTTTTTTATTTGTTTGTTTTAGGATTCCAGTAGAAGTGAAATCATACAGTATTTGTCTTTCTCTGTCTGGTTTATTTCACTTAGCATATTCCCTCAAGACCCATCCTTGTTGTCCCAAATGGCAAGATTTCTTCCTTTTTTATGGCTAATATTCCTGTGTGTGTGTGTGTGTGTGTGTGTATGTGTGTGTGTGCGCACGTGCGCACACGCATGCACATATACAACATGTTTTCTTTGTCTATTCAACCATCAGTGGACATTTAGGTTGCTTTCATCTCTTTGCTATTGTAAATAATACTGAAATGAACATAGGAAACATACATCTTTTCTAGTTGTGTTTTTGTTTCCTTTGGATTAATACCCAGAAGTAGAATTGCTGGACCATATTATTATTAGATATTATTATTAAATATTACGAATTTAGTATTTTGAGGCACGTCTGTACCATTTCCCTCTGTAACAGTTTACATTCCTACCAAGAGTGCAAACATTTCCCTTTTCTCCATATGCTTGCACTCTCCTACTGCCCTATTAAAACTGGTGGGGTGCCCTGCCCCTGCACTAATCAGCAGCCTCACTAAAGCTGGTGGAAAGGTGCAGACACAGGGGACACAGGGGACTTTCCTTGATCACCTGGCTCTGGTAGTCTGAGTCCAAAGGGACTGTCAGCATTGGAGAGACAGTTCTTGGCAGGCGCCACCCACAGGACACCTCACAGATAGTAGACTGAAACACACTCCATGTCTTTCTCTGAAAAAGGCCTGTTTACTTGTCCAGGAGCTTCAGCCTGAAAAGCAGGCTTCAAGTTTGCTTCATATCTAGAGGGTATTGAGATTTCTCTGGGAACATAGGCCAGGGGATCACATCTTTGTGTATAACAATATGTTACTGAACAACTCCTGGGTTATAGAAGAAATCAAAGGAGAAAGCCAAAAATATCTAGAGACAAATGAAAGCAGAAATATGACATACCAAAATCAATGGGATGCAGCAAGAGTTGTTCTAAGAGGAATGTTCATAACAATACAGGCCTACCTCAAGAAACAAGCAAAATCTCAAATAATTTTTTACACTTAAAGGAACTGGGAAAAGAACAAGCAAAGCCTCAAGTTATTAAAAGGAAGGAAATAGTAAAAATCAGAGCAGAAATAAGTGAAATAGAGACTAAAAAGACAAAAGAAAAGGTAAATGAAACTAAGAGCTGGTTCTTTGAAAAGGTAAACAAAATTGACAAACCTTTAGCTAGACTGACAAAGAAAAAAAAAGGAGGACTAAAAAAAAATTGGAAATGAAAGAGTAGTTACAACTGAAGATACCACAGAAATGCAAAGAAGCTACTATGAACAGTTAGACATCAGCGAGAAGCAATTGGGTGAATTCCTTGAAAATGCAGTCTTCCAAAACTGAATCGTGAAGAAATAGTAAAACTGGATAGACTGATTACCAGTAAGGAGATTGAACCAATAATGAAAGCCTTCCAACAGCCAAAAGCCCAGGACCAGATGGTTTCACTGGCAAATTCTATCAGCCATTCAAAGAAAATTTAATACCTGTCTTCTCAAACTCAACTTATAAAATGGGAGAAAATATCTCCAAATCATGTATCTGATAAAGGACTTATCAAAATATGTTAAGAACTCATAGAACTCAATAGCAAAAAAACAAAAATTCAATTAAAATGCGGGTAGAGGCTTTATTATATAACTGAGCAGAACATGTGCTTAATCTTTGGGATGCTGAAGGAGATGAATGGGCCTCAGAGTGAATGTGGAAGTTTAAAAAGTACCTTTGTTTTTTGGACCTGCATATCGAGCTGTTTGGGAAACCCATTGTTTCCTTCCTGAGTTTCAAATACGAGACTGCTGTAGTCATATCACAATATCCAGTGGTAAAACCTCATTTGTCACTGTCACTCCTATTTCTTTTCATTTAGAATCAGAATAAAGTTGTATTTCTTTTTTTATCCTTTTTAAAAAAGATTTATTTATTTGACAGAAAGAGAGAGAAAGCAGGGGGGAGTGGCAGGTAGAAGGAGAGGAGAAACCCCTATGTGGGGCTTGATTTAAGGCCCATGAGATCATGACCTGAGCTGAAGGCAGATGGTCAACCAACTGAACCACCCAGGTGCCCCTAAAGATTTTATTTTTAAGTAGTCTCTATACCCATTGTGGATCTCAAACTCTTGACCCTGAGATCAGGAGACACTGCTCCACCAACTGAGCCACCAGGCACCCCAACTTATATTTCAGATTTTAGAAAAGTGGGCAAGGGATTCAAATAGACATTTTTCCAAAGAAGTCATGTAGATGGCCAATATGTACTTGAAAAGATGCTCAATATCATTAATCATCAAGGAAATGCAAATCAAAACCACAATGAGATAACATCTCACATTTGTTAGAATGTCTGTTATCAAAAAGTCAAGAAATAACACATGTTGGTGAAGATGTGGAAAAAGGGAACCCTTGTGCAATGTTGGTGGGAATGCAAATTTCTGTAGCCACTATGAAAATGTGGATGGATGGATGTTCCTCACAAAGTTAAAAATAGAACTACTGTAGGATCCATATTTATCTGAATAAACTGAAAACACTAATTGAAAGATATATGCACCCCTATGTTCACCGCAGCATTATTTTGAATAGTCAAGATATGGAAGCAACCTAAGTGTCCAGTGATGGATGAATGGACAAAGAATATGTGATACACACACACACACACACACACACACACACACACACACACACAGTGGGGATATTACTCAGCCATAAAAAAGAATGAAATCTTCCCATTTAAGACAAGAAGGATAGACATTGAAGGAAATATTCTAAGTCAGACAGAAAAAGATAAATACTATATGATTTCACTTATATGTGGAATCTATAAAACAAATAAAACAAAACTCATAGATATAGAGAACAGAACAGTGGTTGCTAGAGGTCAGGGAGGTTGGAGGTGGGCAAAATGGGTGAAGGAGGTCAAGAGGTTCAAGCTTCCACTTACAAAATAAATAAATTTGGGGGATGTAATATATAACATAATCAGTAACACTGCAATGCATATTTGAAAGTTGCCTAAGAGAGTAAATCCTTAAACTTCTCATCACAAGACAAAAACAGGATCACTTTGTAGAATGATAACTAGACTTACTGTCGTGGTCATTTCACAGTATATACAAACATTGAATCGTTATATTGTACACCTGAAACTAATATAATGTTATATGTCAGTTATACCTCAACTTTAAAGACTCAATAAATAGAAAATTCCTTCTTTCCCTTAATAAAAAGAAGAATGCCAGCTAATAAATGTAGGAGGAATAATAGAACTAGAAATAATCACCATTTTGCAACCCCAGTGCAATGTCTGATTGATGGAAGCATCACCAGTGGATGGCACAACTTTTTGGCAAAGTGTTGTTGAGGAACAAAATATAGTCATACGGGCAAGTATAATTACAGATTACATATTTTTTTAAGATTTTATTTATTCATTTGACAGACAGAGATCACAAGTAGGCAGAGAGGCAGGCAGAGAGAGAGGAAGGGAAGCAGGCTCCCCGTTGAGCAGAGAGCCCTACACGGGGCTCGATCCCAGGACCCTGAGATCATGACCTGAGCCAAAGGCAGAGGCCTTAACCCACTGAGCCACCCAGGTGCCCCCAATTACAGATTACATATTAATTGCAACAGGAAAATGTACTTTTACCATAGAGAGATCTGGAAGACGTCACCATAACCGAATGATGAAACTTGTCATCATTAATAGTGTAAACTGGAAGTATGTGCTTCTTAATTTGACACCGTGGGAAGTAAACATCAAAAATGTTTAACTCAGATTTGATTTGAGAGAAATAATGAACAATCCTAGATTGTGGGACATTCTGCAAAACAACTGGCCTGAATTTCTCAAAATGTTAGTGACAAATTGTTTTTCTAAAAGTTGAAGGATTAAAAGAGATGAAAGAGAAATGACAGCCCAAAGAACTGTATGATCATTGGTTGGATCTTGAGTAATTTTTTAAAAATCAACTAGGAATAATAATTTTGGGGACATTTGGGGATATATGAATACAGGATGTATATTAGGTAGAAATAGTTTATGTATGCTAAGTTTCCTGATACACTGACTAGATTGTGATTAAGTGAAAGAATGTTTCTGTTCTCCTAAATGGTTCAGGAAAAAAAAAATAAGGTGTGTGTGTGTGTATGTGTGCGTGTGCGTGCGTGCACATGCGTGGGTGTGTGGGAAAGAGAGAGAGAAAGGAGGGATGTAGAAAAACTTGAGATATTTCAAAATTGAAAGCTGGAAAGAAACAATTTGAGGGAAGATTATGGCATACATTCTTTAAAAAAATAAAGTGCTTTAGAAAATTCTTTGCCAATACAGGAACCTAGTGAAGATTTTTATTCTGCAGAAGGAATGGTGTAGAATTGAAGGCAATCAGCATGTTTCCTACAATGTAGCATAGGTCTCAGTTAAATCTTGTGAAGATATGCAATCCAGTAGTACTGAGACATCAAAATGAAAATCTCTCTAGATTGCTATTCCTGTGGATGCCCCTTTCTTTTCCTTTGAGAATTACCTGTTACCATCTGTTTAGTGGGAAAAGAAAAAAACTCCTCTGCTGAAATAATATACGTTAAAAATAATAATACACTGCCATTTTGCATATCAAACTAAAGTCTCAGTTTGCTTCTTGGCTTAGTCAGCTTTATGAGCACTGCAAAGAAAACCTGGACAAGAACCATATGTGTAATGAAGGCGCTCCCTGTGCCTCAGAAGCCAAGTACTGTCCTCTCTCTGATGCTTCTCCCATGCAGTGCTGCTGGTGAGTTTCCTGTGCCAGACTTCTCACCAGTAGCAGCACTGTTTATCTTTATGATAAACAGCTACCAGAGCAATCAAGAGACACCCTCTGGTTTGGGGCCAAAGTCTGCCAAGGTTTTGATTATTCTATTTCAGCTTATTTCAACAAACAAATACTGAGTGCTTACTGTATGCAGGGCAGGGTCCTGGTACTGTGTAGGATACCAAAACCAATAAAATGTGGTATGTGCCTGTAAGTACATACTTCAGGGAGAGAGCACTTGAGACAGCTAGCTACATCAATATCTATTATTAAAAGGCAGAGAATGAGAAGTGATTTAAGAGACAGACAAACAATATCGCATGAGCTTTTGGTATTCAGAGGTCCCTTGGCTTTTTAGTGCTATCATGTAGGTCTTTCTGAATAGGGAAGATTGAAGCCCAGTCATCCAGATGGTTTGGGACATTTACAGAACCATGATTCATAGATGTGAGAGCTGGTTGTATTTTTTTTTTAATTGCCCTGCTTTCTGATGTTAATTATTGCAACTAGGCTGCCAAGCAAACATCTGTTCAAGGTTGGATTCTGGACCCAGGCTTGTTGCTTTGGCTGAGCTTGCTGGAAACTGTTCTTACTTCACATGGAATATTGTATAATCTCTATAAATATTGCATAGTATGTATGGAGCATCAAACTATTACAGGTCCATACATGACTAGAACACTAAATGAAAGGAGAAAACAACAAGTGAATGGATTGATATGTATTAAAACTTACAATTAGTAAAAATAAATTTTAAACCACACCCATTTACAAAATATATTGCCATTTTTGCTTATCACATTAAAGGCAAAAGTTTCAGAGGTTTTTTTGTGTTGTCTTAGTTGTTTTTTTTTTTTTTTCTTAATCATGGCACTCATCAGAGCAAGGTGTGGTAGAATGGCAATTATCTGCTATCACAGATAACAGACTGAAACACACTCCATGTCTTCCTTTGAACAAGCCCTGTTTACTTGACTGTAAATAAATATAGCTATAAATAAATATAGCTTTTGGAGAGCAGTTTGGTAGTATGTGTCAAGAATCTTATAATAATCACACACTTTGATCCAATAATGCCAATTCTGGGACTCTATCCTAAGGAAATAATCTGAACCACAGAAAAATCTTTTTGCATAAACTCATTCATCACCACATTATTTATAAGAACATAAAATTAGAAAGAGCTTCCGCGGGTTAACTGTGACTCCTGCACTTTCTGAAATATTACACAACGCCAAGAAACAATGATTTGATGTTAATAACATGGAAAATGCTCATGTTATATTATGTTGGAGAGACAAGGTACCAAATTGAATTTAGAGTGATGGAGAATAGATATAGTATATTCTAGAAGGAAATACATGAGTATGTTAATCTTAGTCATATTTGAATAAGACAAAGCCTAATTTTTTCCCTTTTTCTGTTTTCCAAATTTCTTTTACAAAGTCATGTGTAACTGCACAAACTCATTTTCCCTCTGAGACTGCCATGAAACACCTCCTGACACTCCAGGCCCCCAGTATGACTGATACTGGTTCTTCTAGTTTTAGCAAGTGAGGCCCAAACCAGATCTACTTGGTTTGAAGGGAAAAAATGTATTTCTACTCTCCTTCAAAAAATGGTAAGATTATCCAACAGATAAAATTTATATAGTTCCACTCTGTATACTAGGGATCCAGTGAAATTTTGGTCAACCAGTAACACTTTTGAAAACTGGTACATTTAAAAATAAATAAGTAATTTAAAAATGTAAAAATCAGTGCTCTTGAATGGGAGCAGCTGAGGAACACTTTGAAGGACTTGGACTAAGAAGAATGAGCTGACCAATCAAAAGGACCAGAAGCACTTCTTTCCCTATGCCCAAGACTTTTTCAGTTAGCTCATTGGATACAATAGCTGAGTTGTGGCCATCAAAGGATGTAACTGTTCCCCTGAAGGGAGTTTGGGCTTCTGGCCTGTGTGAGATCTCTACCCTAGTAGTTACAATTGATCATTTCTATCTTCTTAAAACTACTGATAAAGACCAGTTAGGTTGTCACTCCTCTCCCACTTCCAGAACCCCCTTAAAATAGTCCAGAACAGGTCATCAATTATTCTACCTACAAGGCCACTTTATACACTAGACAAAACAAAATCACATTTCCTCCCCTAAAATAGATGCTATACTTGGACTAATGCCCCCAGTTTCCCCATATTCGTCCATATTTCTGCTTCCTGCCTAACCTTTAGCCTGGCTGGAGACTCATCACAGGATCATCACTGAGAAATCCAACACTAGCTATATTCACCTCTTTTTGAATTTCAACAAATACTTATTAAGCACCTACTCTGTGCCAGGGGGTAGGGGAGGTATTTGAGATGTAGGAATAAATAAGGTGCGGGGTGCCTGGGTGGCTCAGTGGGTTAAAGCCTCTGCCTTCAGCTCAGGTCATGATCCCAGGGTCCTGGGTTTGAGCCCACATAGGACTCTCTGCTCAGCAGGGAGCCTGCTTCCCTTCCTCTTTCTCTGCCTGCCTCTCTGCGTACTTGTGATCTCTGTCTGTCAAATAAATAAATCAAGTATTTTTAAAATATTAAAAAAAAAGAATAAGGTGCAATTCCTGCCTTCAAAGAGTTTATAGAATAATGGGAAAAGGAAACAATTACTCTGGAATAGGATAAATAAAATGACTGTTAGCATAGGCTAGCTAGCCACAGGTGATTAAGAATTACATGATACAGTTTTGAAGGGTTAGGAAAGTTTTCCAAAAGGATGTGACACCAAAGCTAAGACCTGCAGTGTTTCACCAAGAAAAGTGTGTGTGGAGAATGTCCCAGATAGAAGGAACAGCATGTTTTAGAGGCAAATGGAGTGTGACTGGGGTGTAGTCTGCAATGGCAGGGAACGGCAATCAGGAATCCAGAGAAATTGTCAAACATGAATTGGGCTTTATTTCACATGCTAGGGAGTTTTCAATTCATCCTGAGAACAAGGGTATTATGGAAGTATTTTAACAAGTGGATTATCATGATCAGCTCTGTGTTTTAGAATGAATACTCCAGTACTAAGTACTGGACTTAGTGGCAGTGGAAATCAAGAGAGGTAAATGGTTCTCCAAAGTGTGAATAAAGTAGAATTTTGTTGATTGATTGGGTGAGGTAAAGATGATGCAGAAGAAAAGTCGGGAAGAAATATTTTGTTTTCTAGTTATTGTGCCATTCACTGTGATGAGGAACACGAAGTAAATTGGTCTGTTGGGGAAGGATGGGGAGATGGTGATTCCTTTTAGATTGAGTTTGAGGTATTTGACTGGAGACATGGGAATTGCATGTAGGTATCAGAAGCTCAATAGAGACATCTGGGCTGGAGGTTTACATGGGGAAGCCTCAGCATATGTGTAGAGTTAAAACAATGGCAGTGGAGGAACACTCTGACCAATGAGAACGATCTGTTATAAACAAAACCTTGGAGACTTGAGAAACTTTAATGAATAGATCATGGGAAGAATCCACAAAGGGGAAAAAAGAAAGTATCAGGAGACAAGAGAATGTGATACACTAGGAGTCAGGAAGGAAGCAGAGGTCAACAGTGCCAATAATGCAGAAGAGAGTAAGATAAGAATTCACAAAGGCATTTAGTAACGAGAAGGTCATTGGTAATCTTAGAGAGAGAGACTTCAAGTAGAGGTGTGAGACAGATAGTTTTGGGTTTTTTAAATGTGGACACAGAGAAAAGAACATTAAACGTTCTTTCAATTAACTTGGTTAAAAATGGAAGGAGAGTAAGACATAGAGACTAAGGGACATGGGATCCTAATGCGTTTTTATTTTGTTTTGCTTTTATGATGAGAGAGACTTGAGCAAGTTGATATGCTTGATTGTCTGAAGTTACCAGAGAAAGTTGAGGTCTCTGACAAAGCAGATAGAAATATTCCTCTTGAGAAGCTTGAGAGGATCTGCTTTCTACCAAAGAGGAAGGAAGAATGGAAGAGAATGAGCCCCCAATGTGTGGGGAACAAAAAGTTGAAGGGTTCTCATCTGACCACATCAGTTTTTACTCTGCCAAGTGGGAGGTGAGGTTATTGATTGCATGTGTATCAATCAGCTGAAAGGGAACGTTGAGGGTGAGGCCTTGAGGAGTGAAAATTAGAAATGGTTCATTGGTGAGGAAGGGGTGAGCCAGAGCCACCCAGAGAAGGCCTTCTCAATGATGACAGCGCAGACAGGCTTGGAGACCATCTGCTTGTTGACAGCACTGCACATGGAGGAGGCATGGAAGTATCATGTTTAGAAAGGCATTTCCTGCTTTCGATGAAGCATTGAAGAATTCTCAGCGGCCACTAACAACATGGCATTATTATTCAAGTAGCTAATTTTGCCCAGTCTAGGTAGGCATCTGCAGAGGCATAGTGACAATGTGTCCAGACTCTGGTAGTGATGAGGTTTGAATTAAAGCTTCAGTATTTTCTTTCTGTGTGACCTGTAGCAAATGACTTACTCTTCTATCCTTTGGGATCCTGGTACGATCTTTATCAGGAAAAAATGAGGTGATTGATAGAAAGTACGTAGTACGTTACTTGCCTGTTGCACATTCAATAAATGTTAGCTGCTGCTATCATCACCACCACCACCACCACCACCACCATCATCATCATCATCAGGTTCACTGTGACAATACCAGAAGTTTCTAGAAAGCTTACAGTTTAAACCTTTACTATAAAGTGGGAAGTGGTCTGGATAGATCAAATCAGCCACAGCATTCCTTTAAGCCAAAACCTAGTCCAGAGCGAGGTTCAAACTCTCTTCAGTTCCATGAAGCCTGAGAGAAGTGAAGCTACAGAAGAAGAGTTTGAAGCTAGCAGAGGTTGGTTCATAAGGTTTAAGGAGAAAAGCCATCTCCATAACATAAACATAAAAGTGTAAGACAAAGCAGCAAATGCTGATGTGGAAGCTACAGCAAGTCATCCAAAAGATCTAGCTAAGATAATGAATGTAGGTGGCTACACAAAGCAACAGACTTCCAATGTGAATGAAACAGCTTTACACTGGAAGAAAATGCCATCTAAGACTCCCATAGCTGTAGGAGAGAAGTCAGTGCTTAGCTTCAGTGCTTCAAAGGACAGGTGTACTCTTGTGTTAGGGGCTAATGCAGCTGGTGACTTGGTTGAAACCAGTTCTCATTTACCATTCCAGAAATCCTGTGGCCCTTAAGAATGATGCTAAATCTATTTGCCTGTATCCTATAAATGGAACAACAAAGCCTGGATGACAGCATATCTGTTTATAACATGGTTTATTGAGTAATTTGAGCCTTCTTCTGAGAGCTATTGCTCAGGAAAAAAAAAAAAAAAAGATTCCTTTTAAACATTACTGCTCATTGACAATACACCTGGTCACTTAAGAACTCTGATGGAGATGGACAGAAACATTCATGTTGTTTTCATGCCTGCTAACACAACATCCATTCTGCAGCACATGGATCAAGGAGTCAGTCATTTTCACTCTCAAGTCTTATTTAAGAAATACATTTCATAAGGCTGGAGCTGCCAGAGATAGTGATTCCTCTGATGGATCTGAGAAAAGTACATTGAAAACCTTCTAAAAAGGAGTCACCACTCTAAATTCCATTAAGAACATTTGTGATTCATGACAAGAGGTCAAAATGTCAACATCTATAGAAGTTTGGAAGAAGTTGATTCCAACCCCCGTGGATGACTTTGAGGGATTCAAGATTTCAGTGGAGGAAGTAACCCCAGATATGGTGGAAACATCAAGAGAACTAGAACTAGAAGTGGAGCCTGAAGATGTGACCAAATTGCTGTAGGCTCATGATCAAACTGGAAGAGTCAAAGAGCTGCTTCTTAGTGAATTGTGAAGAATGGGGTTTCTTGAGATGGAATCTGATGCTGTGTACACTGTTGGAATGACAACAAAGGATTTAGAATATTAGATCATCTTGGTTGATAAGGCAGTGGCAGGGTTTGAGAGGATTAACTCCAGTTTTAAAAGATCTCTACTGAGATCAGTCAGCACTGCTTACTCTAGAGAAATCATTTGTGAAAGAGCCCATCAATGTGGCAGACTTCATCGTTGTCCTATTTTAAGGAAGTTTCACAGCCACCACGGCCACAAACACCACCACACTGCTCAGTCAGCTGCCATCAACAGCGAAGCAAGACCTCCACCAGCAAAAAGATTATTACTAGTTGAAAGCTTGGATGATACCTAGCACTCTATTTATTTTAAAGATTTAGAGAGAGCGAGCATACGCATGCAGGGGTAGGAGCAGAGGGAGAGAATCTTCACGCTGACTCCCTACTGAGCATGGAGCCTAGCTTAGGGTTCAGTCTCATAACCATGAGATCATGACCTGAGCCAAAATCAAAACTAGACACTTAACTGACTGAGCCACCCAGGCACCCTGATAGTTAGCATTTTTAACAATAATGTTTGAAAATTAAGGTATGTCCATTGGATTTTTTAGGCATAATGCTATTGTATACTTAGTAGATGTATAATACATCTATTATTGTATTAATACAATCTTATTGTATACTTACATACAGTAGAGTGTGAACATAACTTTTATATGCACTCAGAAACCAAAAAATTCATTCGGCCCACTTTTTTGCAAAATTCACTTTATTGTGATGGTCTAGAACTGAACCCACAATAGGCTTCAGGTAAAATAATACTATAAAAATACTATGCAGGCAAAAAAAAAAAAATACTATGTGGGGGTGGGAAGTTGGGTGAGCCTGGTGGTGGATATTATGGAGGGCACGTATTGCATGGAGCATTGGGTGTGGTACATAAACAATGAATTCTGGTACACTGAAAAGAAATTAAAAAAATAAAAAATTAATAAAAAATACTATACAGGCAAAAATATAAAAACCTTTCAATTATGTTGCTATTCTTCCTTTACACTCATATTTATATTTGGCTTAGAAAGGTTTAAGAGTTTTGAAATGCAGCTTGTTTTCCAGTTTTACTTATTATTTACTCTGTTAAAATACTATAACGTGTTCTACGTTTTCCGTATCGCTCAGTTTTCTAACTGGTCTCTATCATGCTGTCTTCCTATATACTTTATCTTAGCTAGTTTTCTGAAATGAATTGTTATTTCAGTCAAAAACCTCACATTTGAACTATCTCAATTCTAACACAAGAGCTATATTTACCTTACTGACCAATAGCAAATTCAAGAGATGTTTATTATTGTATTGCAGTCACCTAAAGAAATGAAAAAACTGGGGTGCCCGTGTGGCTCAGTCAGTTAAACATCTGCCTTCTGCTTGAGTCATGATCCCAGGATCCTGGGATCAACCCTATATCTGGCTCCCTGCTCAGCAGCTCCCTGCTTCTCCCTCTCCCTATGCCTACCGCTCCCCTGCTTGTGCTCTCTCTCTCTCTCTCCCACTGTCAAACAAATAAATCTTTCAAAAAAAAAGAAGAAATGAAAAAACTCAGTTGAAGCAGGGTAGAATTTTCTAAAATGTATTTGTAGTAAATCAAGACACTAAGTATTCTAGTCCTTTTTCAGTCTAATCATAAAACTTTTAACTAAGAGTTGATAATATATCCGTTCACCATGCAAGTCTTTTTAGACACCTCTTTATCCTACTCATATTTTTTAAAAGATTTTATTTTTTTAAAGATTTTATTTGTTTATTTATTTTAGAGGAAAAAGAGAGCAAATATGAGGGAAGGGGGATAGGGGAGGGAGAGAATATCAAGCAGACACACTTCTGAGCATGGAGCCCATTGAGGGGCTCAATCTCATGACCCTGAAATAATGACCTGAGCTGAAATCGAGTGTTGGATGCTTAACTGACTGAGCCACCTGGTGCCCCTCAAATATTTTATTTTTAAGTAATCTCTCCACCCAACATGGGGCTCAAATTTACAACCCCAAGATTAAGAGTCACATGTTCAACCAAGTGAGCCAGCCAGGCACCCATATCCACTCATATTTGTAAAAGAGATAGCTTTACTCCTAGAATAAGATCTCTCCCTACTTGGAAGTATTAAAATTCAAATACCAAAAGAAAGGAGAGTTTTTTGAAAACATATATATCATTTTCTCTTTTCATATTCAAATATACTTTAAATTTGTTTCTGGCAAATATAAAGGAAAATTTGGTCAGTCTGCACTAAATAGTATTTTATATTTGGAAATAATGAATAGAAGCCAGGAAGAAGGAATTATAATTTTCTTTATTGAATCTAAAAACTCCAGGTAATGAACATGCTATTCTTAGAACTGAGTGGATGGTGCACAATGATACTTTGTTTTGGCCTGAAAAGGCTGTGTTGAAATTGTTCTTTTTAAGTCAAAGAGCTATGTGAACTTGGTTTAACGTCTAGGGAAGCATTGATGCTTGCCAATACTGAAAGACCAAAACCTCTAGGAAAAAAAAATAGATGGTTGTGAGTTAAAATGCAAAAAATGTATTTTTTAAGTGTCAAACTTGGACTATCTTCAAGTTTACAAGTAGTATTGTAAGGAGTGATTTTGTTGTTCTATTTGTTAAAGTTTTCAAGAAGAAAGGGTTTTGGATTAAAAAAAAAACAAAAAAACCCACATAACTATTTTGACATCAGCTCCAGGAAAGGAACGTTGTTTTCTGTGAATTAGTTTTGGTGAGAGCAGCACTGTGTGGGCAGGATACCCAAAGGGTTTAGTTTACTTAGGAAATGGCTACGTTCTCCACTGCATCCTACAGAGGGTTAGGGACAAAGCCCAGAATTCATTAGTGCAGTGGTGTAGGGTTTAAACAAAGCCCAGAATTCATTAGTGCAGTGGTGTAGGGTTTACAAAACAGACTTAAATAATGTTCATTAATTCAGTTGTGAATTTACCCATAATTCTCAAGATCCTGTCTTGTTTTCAAGACCAACCCAAAGTTTTGGTTACTGGTTTTGCTATCAGTTCTGGATCTACCACTTACTATAGTTCAGAAAATATTTATGCATAAAAAATTGTGTACAATTAAAATTTTTTAAAAAACACTAAAGCATTAAATTAAAAAAATAATTCCACAGCATGAAAAATCAATTTGGAATGATTCTTCTCTCTCTTCATGTTTTTTCATATATACTTTTTAAAAAAAATTAACATATAATGTATTACTTGCCCCAGGGTTCATATATACTTTTACATACTTATGTAAGTACAATTTTAATGGTTCCTTATCTAATATTATCAAATATCTTTTAAAATATTTTTCATATTTTTTTCTTTAAGAAATATTACGGCCAAATCTACTCATTGAGATCCTTTTTATTCTTCATAGTTTAACTAAGATACCTCCTTTTCCCTGAATGATCAAAACCAGTTCTTTTGGCTTCTCTGACTGAATAGTGGTCATTTGTGCCTATGTTTATCTCCCCTGATAAGCTGAAAGCTACTTGAGTGCAGCAGTTTATTCATCTATAAATTCTCTCCCGTAGGTAGTATAGTGCCTTGCCCATGGTGGGCACTGAATAAATAATTGGGTATTGAGTTGAAACTAATCCATAGAGTCATTTAGAGCAAAGTGTTTTACAAAGAAGTTGAAGTGGGAAGAAATGAGCAAAGCCATAGAAGTTTTATGTCTCTGAAAAGAAGGAAGAAGTGGCGCAGTACTAATTTCTGGGGAGGTAGAGGTAGAATTTAAATATAAAAACGCCAAATAGGGAGAAGACTGTTTACAAAGATAATGTCGTAAGCTTGTATGCACCAAGAAACGCTGCAATTAAATATGTAAACCAAAAATACATCAATGAGAATACATAGATAACTGGAAAAAATATATTGTAAGCAACTCTATAACTCCTCTTTCAGAATCAGATTGAGTACATAAATAAGTAAATGAGCCCATAGAGGAATTAATGTTAGCCATTCAAACTGGTACTATTTAATAGAGATCTATACAGAATCTTACAGCTCTTGATTAGAGTAAAAGATGTTAATGCCCCAGAAACATTTTTTTAAGTCATGTAATTGGCTAAAAATAAAACCTTAATATTTTTAAAATGAAGATTTTACAGACCACTTATTTAATGCACAATTAGGCAAAGGTGAAAATAAATGGCAGAAAAAAGTTACCGAAAAAGTATTAGCTACATAGAAATTAAGTAACACTTAAAGAGGAAGTGAAAACAGTTTATACACTGCCTAGAAAAAAATGAAAAAAGAACATTCCATTCCAAAATATTTAGAACATGGTAAAAACTATTCATTACTAAGGAATAAAAGCAGGAAACAAGGGACTAAGGAACATCTTAAGAAACTTGGAAAAGAATAACAAATGAACCAAATGAAAGTATAAAGAAGATAGTGCTGAACATAAAATCCCCCAAGGGAGGAAAAGAAAAAGAAAAAAAAAGAACAATATAAAGGTTAAGCCGAAGAGCTAATTATTTTATGAGATACAAGATTAATTCTTTTAGGAGCCTGATTTAAGGATCAAAGAAAGTAAAAGTAGACAGTGAGAAAGAGACAAGGTGAGAAGAACAGCTGAGATGAGAAAAGAGAGAAAACCAGAGAGAACGAGGGAGAACAGAGAAAATTCTATTACAGCAGAGGGGAAACCTAGGGAATAGACACTTTCCTAGAAGACATACCCTAAATTAGGTCCTCTATTGTAATTGGCCTGTTCAAATTTTTAACTTCTTCTTGGCTAAATTTTGGTAACGTATAACTAATTCCTGGGAGGTTTTTTTCCCCTGCTTCCTTTCTTTCAATTTTTACTGTGGTTGAGGATAATCCTGTTTCTCCAGTGGCCAGACCACACCTGAATGATGGCTTTGTTTTCTGGGTGGTACACTTTTACCAAGAAAGCTAGGGAGAAGAAAAGATTTCAAAGGATATATGAGAAAGAGTTAGAGAAGTGGGGTATCTCCCTGGGAGAAACAACTGAAGGGACATGACACCTTGTCTTCAAGTGTTTGAAGACCCTTTACCAAGAAGAATGGGTAAATACCTCCAATAATACCTAGGAGAAAATTAAAAATACCTTGTGTTCAGGGAACAAAATTGTGAAACTCCTACATTGCTCTTCTAGGTCAACATGTCTATTTTGCAATAATTTTCCCTGAACCTATTACCTTAAATATGCCCAAGATTTGAGTCAATGGCACTACTCTGACTACTGATAAATCCTCCAAATCACTCGTATTTGCATTTTGCTTTCTTATTCACTTTTCAGGGTTGTTCAGAGAATTTACTCTAATTTATGGAAGGCCAAAAAAAAAAATATTTTTCCACAACTAGACCACCAATGGCTTTTTCTTTTCCTTGCTTTTGGCATTTTTAAGATATTTAAGCATATTTTGAGGGCCAAGAGAAAGAAACTAAGGAGGAGGGAGAGATAGTTGTTGTAAAAGGTGTTCTGTGGGTTCTGTAAATGTTTTAAAGCTTACAGTTGTTTCTAGTTTCTGAAATTTTCACTTGTTTCTTTTTACTGAAATTAAACCTTTGGGTAAATAAATAAAATAAAATTGTCTTCCCTGACCCACCAGAGGATTGCTAATTATTACTTTGGTACTAGATCAATGAAAAATGCCATTTCCTGTTTATTACTGTGAACTGTATATCTATATTTCCATATCTATGTGTCTGTATTTCCACCCTTGGTTGGATTTTTAAGAAAATGGGGGCACTTTTGGTGTAAATCATAATGTTTGTCTTATGTACCTCAGCATTCAATCCTCCTTTTTGGAATACAATATATTCATGTAATTTGTACTTTATATTCCTTTAAATATATGCTTTTGAAGGAAGAGCACTGAATTATGAATGAGAATACTGAGTTCTGAATTATGAATGAGTGCAGGATTTAAAATGTTCTCAAGAAATAAGCATCATAAGTTTTTAATTTCTAAAATTAATTTTGTGAAATATTATTTTCTAAATATCAAGGAAGATAGTATTACCCAATTTTTATTGCATTTTCCCTGTCAGGAACTGTTCCAGGTATTTTACACAAATTAACTCATACAGTCCTCTCAACAACCCAGTTCGGTTTGTACATTGCCATTCCGGTTACACGGATACAAATGCTCAGAGTCTGGAATCTGCTCTTTTAGCTACTGCACTCTACCAACTTTTTTTAGCTAGAGCTAAAGCTTTAGAAAGCTTAAGTGCACTTAAATTAAGTGCTTAATTTTGTAAATTAGCACACCCCTTACACATACACAATTTTAGAGACAGCAGGGAATCCTAAAGGTGAATTAGGCCATTTCCAAGAGTGTTGGTTGTGTGAGCCCCTGACTCAAGGACACTCAGCCACATACATAGCAGCAGAATCTTACCTCTGATTTCCATTTCAGGGTCCTTTTTGCAAATTACCTGCGAGGTGTCTTTATATTCTGATTGTAAGAAATTGGAATATCTTGGGGCACCTGATTGACTCAATGGGTTAAGCCTCTGCCTTTGGCTCAGGTCATGATCTCAGGGTCCTAGGATCGAGCCCCGCATCGGGCTCTCTGCTCAGTGGGGCGCCTGCTTCCCCCTTTCTCTCTGCCTGCCTCTCTGCCTACTTGTGATCTCTCTCTCTATCAAATAAATAAAATCTTTTAAATAAAAAAATTGGAATATCTTATTTAGATTAACATAATGGTGGGGAAATCAGAGTGGATAACATGTAAACCAAAAAACTCAAAATTACTATTTTAGAAATATCTCCCTCTCTGATGGGTGACCAAATATCTCGTCTGTTCTAAAACTTTGTCTTCCAAAAAGTGAATTTTATCATAGTTAAATGAGTATGTATTCATTCTGTTTATCCAAGCACACATTACATATACATATTTTTTTTTTAGATTTTATTTATTTGACAGAGAGAGAGAGAGAGATCACAAGTAGGCAGGCAGAGAGAGAGGGGGAAGCAGGCTCCCTGCTGACCAGAGTTCAGTCTAAATAGTTCATCAGTACTTTGTTTTGAAAAATCCCTTCATATTTAAAATTTGAAAGTTATCCTCTTAAAGAATCTAGGGAATTTATCTTACTGATATACTTGCCCACACGTGAATAATTTACATATAAGAGTATTCACTGTGGCATTATTTGCCATAGTAAAATATGTCCCAAAAAACAGTCTAAATGTACAACAATATGAGAAATAAGGCTGGTTATAGTACAGTGGAAATCAAGCAGTTATTAAAAACAAAAAACAAGGAAGTCCTTCCTATGTGATATGAAAATATCTTCACAGTATATTGTCAAGTGACGAAAACAAGGTGATTATTATTTGCTAACATTTGGATTTAAAAAGGGACAAAATACATATATTTGCATTTCTTATATGTGCTAAAACATTTCTTGAAGGAAACAGCAACCATTTGGTGGGATGGATAGAATGCAAGTACGGTTATAAGAGAGAAATGCTAATTTTTATCTACTTTATACTTTTTGGTTTTTGAATTATGAGAATTTCTGACGTTATGCAAAAAGCTGAATTAAAATTTAAAAATTTTGGGGCACCTGGGTGGCTCAGTAGGTTAAAGCCTCTGCCTTCAGCTCAGGTCATGATCCCAGGGTCCTGGGATCGAGCCCCACATCGGGCTCTCTGCTCAGCAGGGAGCCTGCTTCCCCCTCTCTCTCTCTGCTTGCCTCTCTGCCTACTTGTGATTTCTGTCTGTCAAATAAATAAATAAAATCTTAAAAAATAAATAAATAAAATAAAATTTTAAAAATGTTATTAAATGAATAAGGGAGCATGAAAATTTGGGTGAGAAGAAAGAGAAAGAAGTTTAACATAAACAGGTGATTGTGTATAGAAAAACTCAGTTGCATGATTAAACAGAAAATTAACACTGCATGAATTATATCGTTAATATTTTAACTATTTAAACATTATTTTACTGACTCTTAGCTATGAGAACTCAATTAGCCTTTAAAATTACATGTCATTTTGGTATTAAGTTTCATTTCCCTGATAACTCATGAAGTTGAACACACTTTCATGTTTGCTGGTCATTGAACATCCTCTTTTGTGAAGTGCCTTGACTATTTTTTCATAGTTGGTTGTCTTCCTTTTTCTTATTGACATGGAGGGGTTCTCTATATATCCTGGATGAACAAAACCTTGTCCTTGCATATTGCAAATATCTTCTCCCGTTCTAATTTACAGTCTCACTCTCTCCACAGTACCTGTTGGTGAGCAGAGGTTTAAATTTTATTTAACCCAATTTATCAGTTTTTTTAGTGAGTATTTTTCATGTCACATGTAAGAAATGTTTCCCTTCCCTGAGATCATGAAAATATTTTCCTCAATCTTCTTTAGAGGTTTTATTGTTTAATATTTTAGAATTATACCACTTGGCTAGAGGTGGAAGTCAAGACATTTTTTTTTAAAGGACATTTCAGTAAACCAGAACAATTTATTGAAAGAAATTGTCCTCCACACTGCCCCGTAGTGTCAATGCCTCTGCTGTCCATATGCAAGTTGCTCTATTTGATACCCTTTTGTGTTCTGTTATCTATCATTATCCATCCTTATCTATCTTTTTTTAAAAGATATTATTTATTTATTTGACACAGAGAGAGAGAGACCACAAGTAGGCAGAGGGACATGGGGATGGGAAGGAAGCAGTCTCCCTGCTGAGCAAAGAGCCCAATGCAGGGCTCGATCCCAGGACCCTGAGACCATGACCTGAGCCAAAAACAGAGGCTTAACCCACTGAGCACCCAGGAGCCCCCATCCTTATCTATCTTGACGCTAGTGTCATACTATTGCAATTACTGTGGCTTGATGATTCATCTTATATATGGTAAAACAAGTTCTACTACTTTGTTTTTCTTGATCAGGAGTATCATGACCGGGGCTCCTGGGTGGCTCAGTCAGTTAAGCGCCTGCCTTTGGCTCAGGACATGATTCCAGGATGCTGGGATGGAGCCCTGCATCCCATCGTCTGGCTTCCTGCTGAGCGGAGAGTCTGGTTCTCCTTCTGCCCCTCCCCATGCTCACACTCTCTCACCCTCTCAAATGAATAAATAAAATCTTAAAAAAAAAAAATTATCATACCATTCATAAGTATTTTACAGTCAGCTTGTGATTTTGAATTCACTTTCTCTTCAAAAAAAGAGAAAGAAACTGCAGGAAATTTTATACATAAAAATGACTGAATTTATATTTCTATCATATTGAAACTTCCAAGTCAAGACCCAGATATATCCCACCATTCACTTCTTTTTATTGTCTCAAAAATGTTTCAAATATATCTGTGGGGTAGTATTATTCATCTTTTGGATTTATTAATACTTCATGTTTTTATATTGCTATAAAAGATATTTCTTAAATATTATTTTCACATCACTTGTTACGAGTTACAGAAGTACATTTGTTTTTTGTGTAGTTGACCTATTCAGCAACCTTGCTAAATTCACTTGTTAATCCTAACAGTTTATCTGTAGATTATTTTGGGTTTTCTGCATATGTAATTACATAATCTGCAAGAAATGGAGGAATTTATTCTTCATTTCTGATTGTTTTATTATCATTTCTCTTCTCTTCTTGCATTGGTTATGAGCTCTAGTTAATGCTGAATAATGGTGGCAGTGCATACTTGACTCATTTCTGATCTCAAGAAGAAAATTTTCAGTATTTCATCATTGAGTGTGATGGTTATTTTTTGTTTTTTTTTTAAATAAACATGCTTTATCATTTTAATGAAGTTTTCATCTCTTCCTAGTTTGCTAAGATTTTAACATGAATGAATGTTGAATTTGTCAAATACCTTTCCTCTTTCTATGGAGATAATCATATGATTTTTCTCCCTTATTAATGTGAGTTATACCAATTGGTTTTGAATGTTAAACCAAACTTGTTTTCTTACAATAAACCTTCTTAGATCAGGATATATTACCTTTTTCTTGTATTGTTCAGTTTGGTTTACTAATATTTTGTTTAGGATTTTTGCATCTATGTTTATGAAGAGATTGTCAATAATTTTCCTTTCTTGCAATGTCTTTATCAGGTTTTGGTATCAGGATTTTGCTGACCTAATGAAACAACTTGAACAGTGACCCCTCCCCCCACACCCATTTCCTTATTCTTAAAGAGTAGTTGTGTAATATAGGTATTATTTCATCCTTAAATTCTTAGTAGTTTAACAGCAACCCACTTGGGGCTGAAGTTTTCTGTTTGGGAAGATCTTTCTCTGTTGCTTATTTTTTTTTTAAGATTTCATTTATTTGAGAGAGAGCACGAACGTGGAGGGGGCGGGAGGATAGAGAGAAGCAGACTCCCCACTGGGCAAGGAACCTGCTGGGGGGTTCGATTTCAGAACCCTGGGATCATGACCTGAGCTGAAGGCAGACACTTAACTGACTGAACCACTCAACCATCCATCTCCTCTGTTGCTTTTAAGATACTTTTTTGTGTTTGGTAGTTGGCACTTTTACTTGCTGTGCCTAGGTGTTTTTTCTTTACATTATTCTTGCTTGGGGTTGAGAGAACTTCTGGGATATTTGGTTTGATGTTTTTCGTTAGTTTAAAAAAAAAATTTAAAGACATCTAGCACAAAGCTCTGTACTCACTGTTGAGTAAACAGAAAAGCATATCTATCAGTAAAGCAGTGCCTTTCCTGTATTCACTGATGATAAAGTCATGGGGAAATCCATGAACCTGAAAATGAATCTGCTTCTATGGTGCTCCATAAAGTAATTAATGCACAGAAAATGTTTAGAACAGTGCTTGGCGGGGCACCTGGTTGGCTCAGTAGGTTGAGCATGGTCTCTTGATCTCAGGGTTGTAAGTTCAAGTACCATGTTGAGTGTCTCTACACTCAACTTTAAACTTTAAACTTTTTCAACTTACTTTAAAAGTAAAATCTTTAAAAAAAAAAAAAAAACACTGTTTGGCATGTAGGAGGGGCTGTGTCCATTTCATGATTGGTGTTGCTTTTGTTGTGATAGTCAATTCTCCTCTGTCATATTAACATGTTCCTTTTTGAGGAAAGAGGAAATTGGTATCAAGTGAACAAAAGTTGGAGGCACCCTGTAAACTATTATGACCAACACTTAAAACCAAGATCAAAGTCATTAGGCATACCTTTGGTAAATCGAGCTTCAAAGTCCCAAGTTTTAAACGTTCTCTGTCTTTTCTTTGGATGATTTAATTAAACTGACACTTTTCCAGAGGCTTCCCCCCTTACCTGTGTCACTGAATTACTTTTGAGTTGCCCCAAGTGGCAAATTCTCCTTTTAGCTTGAATGTTAAGTGAATAGTAGTGTCTCCTGGAGACACTTGGAGACTGTTTTAACATTAAGTAATTTTGTCTTACAAGAATAGACATATTTTTGTTCAGAAAAATTGTAGAATATATTTTTCAGTGATATAAATACTGGTATTAGAATTGAACATAACACAAATTCAAAATATCTTTGGGGGCATCTGGGTGGTACAATTAATTAAGCATCTGACTCCTGATTTCAGCTCAGGTCATGATCTCAGGGTCTGGAGATCAAGCCCCACATTGAACTCTGTGCTCAACAAAGATCTTGAGATTCTTTCCCCTTTCCTCTCCCTCCCACTCTGCTCTTCCCCTACTTTCTCTCTCACTCTCATTCTCAAATAAATAAAGTTTTTTTTTTAAATAAAGTGTCTTTGTTTTAAGTATAGTAAGTACATAAAATCCTTGACAGAAGTTAGATGACATGTTATTTGAACTATATTAAAGAATCATTGTCATTTGAGCAGATATTTGGTATCATGGTTATGTATTTTTTTTAAAGATTTTATTTATTTATTTGACAGACAGAGATCACAAGTAGGCAGAGAGGCAGGCAGAGAGAGAGAGGAAGAAGCAGGCTTCCCGCTGAGCAGAGAGCCCGATGCAGGGCTCGATCCCAGGACCCTGGGATCATGACCTGAGCCAAAGGCAGAGGCTTTAACCCACTGAGCCACTCAGGCGCCCCTTTGGTTATGTATTTTAAAGAAACTGATTTTTTTTAGATCGATACTGAAATAGTCATGAATGAAATGACATGATGTTTCCTATTTGCTTCAAAATAATATGGGTCAATGCACAGAAGAAAGAAGATTGGCCGAGAGTTGATAATTGTTGAGACTGGAGAATGGATACTTAAGGATTCATAATATCAGTCTGTTTATTTTTGCATATGCTTATGATTACCCTAATAAAAAAATGTTTTAAACAGTGGGTAAAATATTAAATGAATTAGTATCATCAAATCATCAGTTACTAGAAGAGACTATCAACACAAATTTGATTGCCGTAGTCTCAAGTTCCACAAGGGCAAGATTTATAGCTTAAGCTACTTTATATCCTGGACCTGTGTCTTTTACATGTAATATTGTAGGAGCTAAATATATGGTTTTTTGGATGAATTAATGAACTTTATTCTTGTTGCTATAATAAATTCGCAGTGAATCCTTTCCAGCAAATATCACATATCCATGTAAACTGTATTTTATTAGACACTTCTCATTGAGTAGCATTGGCTCAGCATCGGATTATTCAAGCCAAAATCCTAGAATTATCTTTGCTTCCTTCTTTAACTTCATCTTCAATATCTGGTCCCTCACCAAATCCCATTGGTTCCACTTCCAAAATGTGCCCCATATCTGGCTACTCCTGTCACCTAGTTGCATCATCCATCACCGACTGTCTAGAGGGTAGAAACAGTCAGAGACCACTGGTAAGAAGAAAAGTACAATCCAGAGTCCTATTATTCTCCCAGTCTCCACTTCTCCCCTTCTACAGTCCATTCACCAGAAAGAGCCTAAGTGATGTTCCTATCACAGCAAACAAGGCCTGTGTGCTCTGGCTCATTTGGACTGTATCTTAGTCACTCAGTTCTGTTCTGTGAACACAAACCCATCAGACACCTTGTACCCTGGAGCCATGTCCTTGTTTCTGTTGCCTGGACTGTCTTCCCCAGTTTCTCTGCATGATGGGCACTTTAGTTCCCCGTCCAAGTTCTCCCTTAGGGATACCATCCCTGATGTGTAGTTTCCTCTAGCACTGACTATGAACTGCCTGGCTTATTTACTTATCACGCATTTCCTGAAAAGAAGCTCTGTGTCTCTCTCCCATCATTTTTCCAGAGTCCACCATGATGCCTAACTTGTAAAAACCACATTTCATTGAAATCTAAGACATGATCGATTGTAGGTGGAAGTATTATATTATGCGCCACCAAGAAAATAAAAACTGCAATTAAACTATGGCACAATGCTGAAGACTATTGATGATAAACAATCCTGACTTTTGAGATATTAAAATGCTGAAAAAAATGTTTCCTTTAACTGATGAAACACGTATCTTGTTGAATACACAAATGAATACACTTTGCTTAATCATGATTACTAATCTGGGGCGCCTGGGTGGCTCAGTGGGTTAAAGCCCTCTGTCTTCGGCTCGGGTCATGATCCCGAGGTCCTGGGATCGAGCCCCGCCTCGGGCTCTCTGCTCAGCAGGGAGCCTGCTTCCCTCTCTCTCTCTCTGCCTGCCTCTCTGCCTACTTGGGATCTCTGCCTGTCCAATAAATAAAAAATGAAAAAAAAATCATGATTACTAATCTGCTAGTGATGTTTTTTGAGGAAATTATTCTGAGAAAGATACGTAGAGGCCAAGAGATTGCATAGGTCATGAGTAGCATTTTATTATGAAAAAGGATAGTATTAGTATGAAGAACTATGAGTAATTCAAAGAACTGTATGAGTAATTTTTTCAAACTACCAATTACTAGCTTATCAGCAATGATTCAAATTTTGTAGATCCTGGGTGGGCCATAAAACTTGAATTCTCAGAAAAGCCTTTAAGAGACTCAAGCAGTTGTCCTGGAGGTTGATTCAGACCCTAAACTTGAAAAAGAAGGAGGGCAGAAAAGATGGGGACAGACATAGATTCAGAGAGAGTTCGTAGTGGGAAGATGAGGAACCATGATCATGTTGCATCTATCTGCATAATAAAATAGAGATTATTTGGTTTGGTGCAGTGGGGTAGGGATTTTGGAGCTTTCAGAAAGAAGAGAAGGTATGGAATAAGCCAAATGCATAGAGTTTGAGAGCATGAAGAAATTGTGCGTTCTATGGAAATCGATAGGTATGCAGACAGATTGGAAAAACACTGAAGAAAACAAGGTCTTCTGGTTGGATGTCAGATGGTAAGCCATACCTAAAGTGGTGTGGTGTGAGCACTCACTGCTGGAGAAGTGACAAGAGAACCTGCTCCCTTGAACTGCCTTGGATTGTTCTGGTCCCTAAACTATATTCCATTTCTCTAAGAGCTGACTATCCCTGGGTGGCTCTGAACTCACTGCTTCTATTATTATCCTTTCTATGGCTAAAATAAATCTATAGGGGAGTGAGGTCAGGTTCAAACATTGACCTGGGAAGAAAAAAATTGACTCCCATCCTCTAAACTATGCTGTTCCTCAATAAACACGAGTCACTGGAAATGGCCCAAGGGAGCTCCTTCTATGTGGAGTGAAAAGAAATTGTTTTTCACTTGCTGAAAACTGGAGGGGTTTTTGTTTTGTTTTGATTTTTTAATTTTCTTATGAGAACATCCAGACTTTGGGGACAGCTTCATGCTCTTGCCCTTATGCTCTGATTCCAGTTCATCTGTATGCCCTTAGCTTTCTACACCTGACTTTGTGGTCCAGGCTTACTGATCATCTTTCAGGAGCTCTAAAGCTGTCATCTTAGGTTAGGATGCTTGTACCTTAGGGCAGCATACATTTGATCCATTTAGGAGGTGGGGAAAATTGGGAGTACCCCTGCTGCAGTGCCATACTCTCTTACTACCCGGCCTTTGTCCATGTTGTACCTTCTGTTTGCTTGAAACCCCTTCACCCAGTTTGGCGAGGTCCTACTAATCTTAAGATCTCGCTTGAGGGGCACCTGGGTGGCTCAGTGGGTTGAGCCTCTGCCTTCCACTCAGGTCATGATCTCAGGGTTCTGGGATCGAGTCCTGCAACGGGCTCTCTGCTCAGCGGGGAGCCTGCTTCCTCCTCTCTCTCTGCCTGCCTCTCTGCCTACTTGTGATCTCTGCCTGTCAAATAAAATCTTTAAAAAAAAAAAAAAAAGATCTCGCTTGAAACTTCATTTCTTCCTAGAAGGCTCCTCTGAGTCTCCGAAGTGTCAGTTCCTGAGCCTCCCACATGTCCTCTCCTGACACCCTGTTTCTACCTGTCAGGCAGACTCACGGCTCTGGGTCATGATCACCTCTTTGCTGATGGGCACTGCAAACTTCTGTGCCTAACCCCAGTACCTGGCTCCGAAGCAGGCTTGATAAACATTGACAGAATATTAAAAGAGGAAACATGTATTCATTTTTTAAAGGTTTTATATGCTTTGTTAACCCAGTTTCTAATAATGTCAGAGGTGGGTTTTTTTATCTGTTTAAAAATCTTCCAAGGATTTATGTCTTGAGCTATAACTGAAAACAATGTATTAGAAAACTTAATTGGGTTTATAATAACATTTCATAACTCTAACGAGTGTAATAATAAATCTGATTGCAGCTATAAGCAGATATCCTAAAAAGTAAAAATATTATTTTGGGCTGATATTTGAAAAACCTTTCTAGATTGAGTTTTGTACAATAGTTGTATAAGATTATGTAGCAATTGATACTTTCAGCAGGTTGATCCTAAGAAGGTTTATCTAAAGCCAGACTCCTTCATTTCATTATCGGTCTGGCTCATGTCCTTTATTCATATTAAATGTATCATCCCATGCATCCTTCAGCCTGTGGCTTTGTAACTACTCATCGTCAGTCTGTGCCAGATAAACAGCAAAATTAAAAGCAAAGTTACTATGATGTCGGTAGTGTGTTTTTTCAATTGTTCTTTGTAGTGATGTTTTTCTTCTCCCAGACAGCATAGTTTTTCCCCATTCCTTCCTCAGTTTTCATGGAGGGCTTTTTCTCATTAAGGTCAACAGACCTCTTAGAATGTCAGGTTCACCCAAGTGAAAAAGAAACAATTTAGCATTTTTTTGCCGTTTGGAACTTTTGCTGCCTCCCTTTGCTATATTAGGATATGCAAAAGAGATTATGATGCCATGATATATAAATACAGTAAACGCTTCTTGTTCAATACTTATGGAAAACATTTATGGAACTCCTTAATTCTAAGTAGTTTATTTTCTTCATCTTTTGAAATTTGGTTCTGTCCAGACTTTATGCTTTTATCTTTTGCTGTAATCTTTAATGCTAACCTTATCTAGAATCCCATACCAAATGCTAAATGTAGCATTCTAGTACATCCTTCTCCTCTCTCCTAACCTAACTGTGGTCCTGGGAAGAAATTCATTTTATAAATTACATCAGTTTTAGCCAGATCTTGTATGGATTTTTTTAAAAAACTAGTGTGATTGGTGTGATTTTCTTACTTGTTCCTCTGATTCTGGGGACATAAAAACTACTGTGTGTTCATTACACAGAATAGTCAGGGAAAATGAGGTTATTACTGCAATATTGTTAAACTAGTAGGTGATATAAATATATATATATGTATGTATATATACACACACTTTCAAAATCCTTTTTTTTTTCCTTTATAGTAAAGCCACCCTAAGTTTAATGTTCAGACTCTGCAGTACGCTTGGAAAATCTGAACTACCTTTTTATCCTTTAGCTGCCTTACCCTAAAGGCAGCTAAAGCCACAGGCTCACCAAAGAAGCAAATTATCATCCCATCCTTCTGGAAAAAACCCAGAAGGATGGGATGATAATTTGCTTCTTTGGTGAGCCTGCGGCTTAGGTCCATTTAAGTTCACAAATATGATAAGAGAATGCTTTGGAAACTTTATATAGTGATTATTTTGGTACTGCCTGATGTAGATACCAAAGTGATTACCATTTATTATGTTAGAAATCCTGAGAAATGATGGATAATCCTTTACTGTAATCATGACATAACCAATAATATATGAGGAGGAAAAAGAATAGAAAGTTAACCAGTGCCTTTTTTTGTCTCCCATTTGCTCTTTCACACAGGTACAACTTGGCCAAGTAGAAATCAAATGCCCTATCACAGAATGTTTTGAATTCCTGGAAGAAAGAACGATTGTCTTTAACTTAACACATGAAGATTCCATCAAATATAAGTATTTCCTGGAACTTGGCCGTATTGATTCCAGCACCAAGCCATGTCCTCAGTGCAAGCACTTTACAACCTTCAAGAAAAAAGGACATATCCCTACCCCTTCCAGATCAGAAAGCAAATACAAAGTAAGCATGTTCACCAGAGTTGTGGGTTAGATGTCACATGATGCCAAATTAGGCCAACTTGTGGTGGGCATTAAGTGGGCTTTCTTCCCTTACCCAAGTCTAAGGTGAGTATATATTGGCTGTGATTCTGAATATAAGTGGTTTGGGGAGGCTGATGATAAGAAAGCACTCTTGAGGATTTCCTTAAAGTTTTTCTTTGACTTTAACCATGTTCAAAATTCATTTAGTAGCCAAATGGAATGACTAATCTTTTAAAGTAACTGTCACTGCTATTACTAAATATTAAGGAAATATCAATCCTTTTTTTTTTTTTTTTTAGTGTAAGTTTGACTTTTTCGGCAGACCCAACGTGATTCTCCTCTGGCTCCATCTATAATAAGTGAATATAGTATAAAATGCTATTCATTCAGGTACAAAATGCCAGTATGAGCTAGACTGTAAGCTAAGTTTGGGGGATGCAATGGCAAATGTGACATAGTCCCTGCTCCAAAAATGTCTAATGAAGGTGAGAGAGATGTATGTTCTAAAATGACGGTTCAATATGATTAGTCAAAAGAAGAAAACAAAAACAAGAACCCCAGTACACTTGCGCTTTGAGAACACTGATGGAGGAGAAGAGGCTAGGACCTGAGGAGAGACTTCTTGGAGAAGACGTAGTTCTCCAGGCAGATAACCAGATAAACATTGGAGAACACGTTGGAGCAAGGAATGAAGGAATGAGTAAGAGCACAGGCCCCGAGGCTGAGGCGGCCACACTGGAAACAAATGCTTGGTGGGGCTGGTGGGGCTGGTGGGGAGACAGCCAGCAAGAGGCAGCTGTGCAGGTACTTAAAAGCAGATCATGTTGAGTCTTACACTGAGCCCAGAAGTTTGGATTTAATTCTGTAGGCATTACAGAGAGATCATTCTGGCAGCATTAGCGGCGGATGTCACGGGAGGGCAAGACTGAAGGCTGGGCGGCAAAGGCAGCCATTGTGGGAGCTAATCCCTGATTCACAGCGCCCGCTGTCCCTCACCATTACCTGGGGGTCT
Organism: Enhydra lutris kenyoni; assembly: GCF_002288905.1. NCBI lineage: Eukaryota > Metazoa > Chordata > Mammalia > Carnivora > Mustelidae > Enhydra > Enhydra lutris. Next base: position 19,781,658 of record NW_019154101.1, read on the forward strand.
CTTAGACAACCAGTGCCCCGGGCCCAACCCCCCAACAACACTCTGGCACATTTTTGAGCCTCACTGGGTGTTGCTAGAGTGTAGCAGAACTGGGAACCTTTGCAGTAAATGAAACAGGAAGATGAAGTCTGTGGCCCTAGATTTTCATCCTTGTCATTACAGTAGAATGGCAGGGTGAGGTGATTTCAAAGGCTGTGTGAAGTCCTCTCCGCTTAAGGTAAGTCTTAGCCCGCGTTCTGGTCTTGGAAGCAGTGGTGGTATGGTATGCATTCTGTAGCTTTGAGGGACAGTGGTTCAGCAAGTACTTCCCTCCGTGGGTTGCAAGGATGAGCTCCAGCAGGTTAGTCAAAACCTCTTAATGAGTAACTGGGCTTTGAAATGGCTTGGCTCTCATAGTCAGTTCTTTTATTTACTATCTTTGTGAAGCCTAGGCTCATAAATAGCAGGAAACACCCCCTTTTTTTTCTTCTCTAAAAAGTACCTTTTTGAGGTTGCAAAACTGTATAACTCAAATAATACACTCACAGTGATTTTGAATACTGACTTAATAACAAAAGCATACTTTTATTTGACTCTGTATGTTCTTAAAAGTTATTTTTTTTAAAGATTTTAGTTATTTAGTTATTTGACAGAGAGAGAGAGACAGTGAGAGAGGGAACACAAGCATGGGGAGTGGGAGAGGGAGAAGCACGCTTCGTGTACAGAACAGGGAGCCCAATGCGGGGCTCAGTCCCAGGATCCTGGGATCATGACCTGTGCCGAAGGCAGATGCTTAACAACTGAGGCACCCAGGTGCCCCAGGTTAAGTTATTTTTATTCCAATTTTATGTTGTTGATGGGATCAGAAATTGCTAGTTTTGACAGGACTTCTTATCTCATAACAGCGTATTTTTTTTTCTAAATTTTGTTTGGAATCATATATATATATATATGTACATATATGTATATATACACACACATATAATATATATTTTAGTGTAATTTATTTGTTTATAAAATATATGTTGATACAATTAATATATATTTATAAAATATATGTATATAAACTCAGATTATACTATTTTGGAATTTTGGTAATTAAAACATGTATGCATAGAGTCAAAGTGAAAATCATTCAAAAATATACTGTTTTTATGAAATGGGTGAAAGGTATAGTGTAAGGTGCGATTATAGCTGTAGTAAAATTTTATAAATCCCATTTCACCCCCAGATCACTAAGTCCTTTGGTGATGAGCATTATTTATCAAAATGTGCATGTATTGAGAAGGAAATATGTAAAAATTAAAAAATATAAGATCCAATATTTGTATAATTTTGAGTGAACCAAGGGCATCCTGACAACATTTCCCTATGTCAGGCTTCCTCCAATGTCCATCAGTTGGGTTGTAGGTAAGAAGAGATGTAGGGGGCAAATGAATCAAGACCTCAAACTTAGTAAGCTCAGTCTTTTATTTCTGATGAACAGAGGAGAAGGATATTTGCTTTAGGAACAGGAGCAACTCAACACAAAATAAACATTTTATCATAAGCAGTGGAAATTCTTGGTAATGGGTGAGGGATGAAAATCTCAATATAAAGTAAAACTATTAAAGAATTTTCAAGAAAAATATAGCTACCACAAAATTGGGGGATGATTACTGTTATTACTCATCTTTAGAAGATCTCTAACAGAAAAGATAAATAATCCCCCCATTCTATACAGTACAAAGTTCTAGGGATAAGTCACACAATTCCTGAATCAAAGATTTTTAGTATTTACTATAACATTTAGATAGCATTTTCCATCATTAAACTGTAAACTCTTATGTTAACATTAACTACTTGATTTGCATGTCCATACCTGTCTGGATATTATGAGTAAGGAGAGCTTGGACGAGGATGCTTCGGCAAACCAACTGTGACTTCCATGGTTATAGCATAGCACCCTACATTGAGACTGTTACCCTTCTTCTCTGTGGTAAATGAATGGCTATTTTTTAGGTTTGCTCTATTTTAAAAAATTCTGTTTTCCCAATAACAGACCCCACTTCCAAATGGTATAGTCCATTATAACTTTAAGAGTATTGAATTCAAATACCTGAATGTAATGAACTGAGTCATAACACAACAGAAACAAAAAGAAAGATTACTATGAATGTTTTACATGTCTGAGCAATTTAAAATCTCTTTATAATATTGTTTACAGCCTAAATGGGTTTTGTACCTATTGATGAAACCCTTATAATAGGTATTTCAATATTACTCTTTTGGTGTCATTGAATTATAATGTTGTGATCCAAGATGTCACTTCTTGAACATTTATTATGATCTCTGTCATTGAGAAGCACTTAAATAGAAGGTTAAAATTGCTTGGAAATATCACAGCTATTTTATAACAAGAAATACCTTTTGATACATCTCACATGAAATTTGAAATCTAAAATATCATATACGGGATTTCATTTAAATAGGTTTGTAAATACCACTTTTAATTTTTTTTTGTACTTTGCATTTGAAAAGGGGGTAAACAGAATATATCAACAAGCAGAAAGAAGAACTTCTAGGTGCCAATACGTACTTCCAAGCCCTCACTCATCATCTCCCTTCTAACAAAATTTTGAGTACACAGAGCTTTTCATTATGTTCTGAACTCCATTAAACTACTACTGTATCAAATAGGACAAGTATATTCTTTTTTTTTTTTTTTTTTTTAAAGATTTTATTTATTTATTTGACAGAGGGAGATCACAAGTAGACAGAGAGGCAGGCAGAGAGAGAGATGGGGGGGGAAGCAGGTTCCCTGCTGAGCAGAGAGCCCGATGCGGGACTCGATCCCAGGACCCCGAGATCATGACCTGAGCCGAAGGCAGCGGCTTAACCCACTGAGCCACCCAGGCGCCCCAGGACAAGTATATTCTTGAATGGAGAGATTACATTGAGACAACCTTGCCTTTGTGCAAATTCAGTCTTTCTCATTAATAATATTTGTCTTCTTATTCCTACAACTCTTGTCATGAGGCACAATATTTTACCATTCCATTTCTTCAACATTAATTTCAAATCCAATAAAAAAATCTAATGTCTCACCGAAACAATTCCTAGAATGTATTAGTGCAACTGCATATCAATACAGTGAACACATTAGCGATGGGAAAATGAAAATGCTGAAGTTGTGGCTTTAATGGTGCTCATGTGATGCCTGGTGACAGACACATCCCCAGCACCAGAAGTTTTTCTCCATAGCTACTATCATTTGGGATTTTATGGTGTTATTGTGTGGTTATTTGCTTAAAGTCTCTCCCACTCATTTCTAGGAGGCCAGGTCCAGGCTTGCTGACTGCTGAAAAGCTGTGTCAAGCCCTGTGTCTGATAGATTGCGCTCTGAAATTATATTTGTTGGAGGAAATAATAAATGGGCCAATGCATATATAATAATGTGTACCATAGTAAATGTGGGTAGAAAATGCTGAGATCACTGGGAGAAGAAAGGACAGGAGAGATTAGAAAGACTTCAGTAAGAGTAAACTGAGCTTTGAAATGTTTAATTTTCCAAGCTGGAAAAGGTGGGTCAGAGCACTGGCTTCCAACTATGTTTAAACTCAGTCTGCCACATATGAGCTCTGCCCCTGTGAGTAGAGTTTTCACATGCTTTACTGGGGTTAGTAATAGTACCTGTCAGAAGGGCAGATTAAGGATTAAACAGGGTCACACATGTAAAGTGCTTAGCACCATGTCTGATGCATCCTAAGTGCTCAACATTTGCTAGAAATTATCATGTTTGCTCTCATTATTAGGCAGTGGCCACAGAATAAGCAACCATGAGTTATTGGGATGGAGATAGAGGAGTCAAGAACAAGATAGGTGGAATGAAAGTTTGGGTCACTGATGGATGGTGGGAACAAAGGAGGGATGATATTGACCATGTCTTAAAGAAGAAGAACAGGCTTGGGGAGTGAAAAACAAATTCGGTTTGAAATGTATTGATGATGTTAAGTTTGAAGACCCTTGGGGCTTCAAAGAGATCTCTAAGAAGTGTGAATCTTATGAGAAGGGATCTGATGACAAGCATTAATATTTGAGGAGCCTGAGGCAGAGGGAGGTGACTTTCACAGAAATGGATAAAACATATTCTGAAAGGTAGAGAAAGTGATCGTTTTTCATGAAAAAGAGTTGAGAATTACAAATGATTAAATATAGTCATTTTATGCCTTAAGAGTTGTACTGAGATAAGGGCAGTTCTCAGTTTCTTTCCTATTTCCCAGCATAGACCAAGAAAATGTCCCCCTCTTTATACTGATTTGGACTAGGTTGAAGGGAATGCATAAACCAACACAGGGAATGTGTTAGAGGTCATTTTCTTTATGGTTTCCTTGAGGCAAAACTAATATAAACCCCACTCTTCTTCCCACAAATAATAAACAGAACCTTGAAAATTCACAGAATGGTGCTTTAATTCATTGTAAAGTGAAAGAAAAGGAAAACAGTAAAATGTCCCGGGGAAACTCCCTCTGTGTTCCTACCTTATATAGTTAGCTGTCTTTTTTTCCCTCTCTTTTAATTATTAAAACCTCTGGGAAGAAATCACATTTTATAAAACTGCAAATACATTATTTTCTTGTGTGGTAAAAGAACTTTTCTAAGGTCTTTGTAATCAAATCAATAGGTTTGCTGTTCCTAACTAATGTACTTTAAAATGTGCATAAGTGGAAGGCTGGAATTGTGGTAATACTCAATTTACCCTCTTCCTGTGTCTGTTATTTAGCCCTCTCTGAACTGTCCTGCACTCCAGAAAGTTGCCCCTTTGAATGGCTTTTCCAGACTCCCTTACATCTCGATTCCTATTTGGGTTCAGCCAACTATTGCCATTGGCAGGAGACAAAAGGGTGGAAGGAGAGAATAGTAGATAACGTTGCTTCCTCACTCCCTTCCTAATTCAGTACAAAGCTCTGGCAGTAGCTGTGTCCTTCTAGGACTGTACCTCCCGCTAGGTGGTCCCTCCCCCATATTTCTAATTCTCACTGAGCTGCAGAAACCTCTCTCCTCCTTTGTCTCTTTGGCGCTAAGAGTGACAGTGGCTTCCCACTATGTCTACTTCTGGGCCCCTGCCAGTCCTTTGTTCAGATCCCAGCTGCACGTCTTCAGTTGTGCCTCTAGTAAATAATTTTTATTTATATTAATCCATCAATCAATATACTTGAGCTTTCTTTTAGTAAAGATAATTTGAGAATTATCTTTGTAAAACGTTTGTGTAAAAACGTTTAAGGGTTTCCTGTAAAAAGCATGCTGCTTTGCTCTTTGGTTTTTCCCCAACACGATTGCTTTAAGTTGACAATGTTTATAAATTGAGAATCAGACTGTGCATGAGCCCTGCAAGATCGGTTTATCCTGTGACACATACCAACTTCTCTTGGCATTAATGCATCATTGATGTTAGGGGCTATAGAAAACAAGTGTAGTTTCTTCAATGATTGTTGCTAGAATGGATTTGGGAGGAAGGTAAAGATGGAGTTGTCTAGACTGGTTTAAAGAAGCCAGCTTAGGGGCGCCTGGGTGGCTCAGTGAGTTAAAGCCTCTGCCTTCGGCTCAGATCATGATCCCAAGGTCCTGGGATTGAGCCCCGCATTGGGCTCTCTACTCAGTGGGGAGCCTGTTTCCCCCCCTCTCTCTCTGCCTGCCTCTCTGCCTACTTGTAATCTCTCTCTCTGTGTGTCAAATAAATAAATAAAATCTTAAAAAAAAAATAAAGAAGCCAGCTTAAACAAAGGGTGTGTTATATATGCTAACTTTGAAAAAAAAAAGTGCAATATCCAGCTATGATGCAGATCCACTGAATTTTATTAGGATGCAATTTTCTAATATTTACTAATGAGGTGCTTTGCTAAAGTTGTTCTTTGTTTCCTTTATTGATGTATAAATTAGCCATAATATTTTATGGAATCTTTACTTGAACTTCTAACAACAAAAACCAAAGACCAGAATTCATTTAGTATCCTAACCTACATTTGATGTTCAAAAAAATCCTACAATAATTATAATAATCAAGGCCCATAGCTACCATAAATTGAACTACAATGGGACTGAAAACTGTTTTTGTTTTTTTTTTCTTCACTACATCATCCCTTGGGTCTTCAGCACAAGAGACAAGTTGAAGAATCATTTCTCACTGAGGACATGCTAAAGAGTGGGTAAAAGTAAGCCACATCTGGTGCTCATTATGAAATGGTCTGGAAGATGTTAGGGCTATGCATTTCTCACCTACCACACTCTGTACTCCTACCTTGCCATACTTACCCTCTCAGATCTTTACGGGAACCTAATGCAACCATCTACATGTGCATAAGTCCTCTCTACAAAATACTTACAAGTAGCCATTCAGACACCGATTAAACACTTCCATTTTTTTATTAATTTTTAAATTTTTTTATAAACATATAATGTATTTTTATCCCCAGGGGCACAGGCCTGTGAATTGCCAGGTTTAAACATTTCACATCACTCACTATAGCACATACACTCACCAATGTCCATATCCCCACCACCGTCTCCCGACCCCCCTCCCCCCAGCAACCCTCAATCTGTTTTTTGAGATTGGGTCTTTTATGGTTTGTCTCCCTCCCGATCCCATCTTCTTTCATTATTTCTTTTTTTTTTTTCCTACCCCCAAACCCCCCATGTTGCCTCTCCAATTCCTCATATCAGGGAGATCATACGATAGTTGTCTTTCTCCGATTGACTTATTTCACTAAGCACAATACCCTCTAGTTCCATCCATGTCATCGCAAATGGCAAGATTTCATTTCTTTTGATGGCTGCATAGTATTCCGTTGTATATATATATATATACCACCTCTTCTTTATCCATTCATCTGTTGATGGACATCTAGGTTTTTTCCATAGTTTGGCTATTGTGGACATTACTGCTATAAACATTCGGGTGCACGTGCCCCTTTGGAGCACCACGTTTGTATCTTTAGGGTATATACCCAGTAGTGCAATCACTGGGTCATAACGTAGCTCTATTTTCAGTTTTTTGAGGAACCTCTACACTGTTTTCCAGAGTGGTTGCACCAGCTTGCATTCCCACCAACAGTGTAGGAGGGTTCCCCTTTCTCCGCATCCTCGCCAGCATCTGTCATTTCCTGACTTGTCAATTTTAGCCATTCTGACTGGTGAGAGGTGGTATCTCATTGTGGTTTTGATTTGTATTCCCTGATGCTGAGTGATGTGGAGCACTTTTTCATGTGTCTGTTGGCCATCTGGATGTCTTCTTTGCAGAAATGTCTGTTCATGTCTTCTGCCCATTTCTTGATTGGGTTATTTGTTCTTTGGGTGTTGAGTTTGGTAAGCTCTTTATAGATTTTGGATACTAGCCCTTTATCTGATATGTTGTTTGCAAATATCTTCTCCCATTCTGTCAGTTGTCTTTTAGTTTTGTTAACTGTTTCCTTTGCTGTGCAAAAGCTTTTGATCTTGATGAAATCCCAATAGTTCATTTTTGCCCTTGCTTCCGTTGCCTTTGGCGATGTTCCTAGGAAGAAGTTGCTGCGGCTGAGGTCAAAGAGATTGCTGCCTGTGTTCTCCTCAAGGATTTTGATGGATTCCTTTCTCACATGGAGGTCCTTCATCCATTTTGAGTCTATTTTCGTGTGTGATGTAAGGAAATGGTCCAATTTCATTTTTCTGCATGTGGCTGTCCAATTTTCCCAGCACCATTTGTTGAAGAGGCTGTCTTTTTTCCATTGGACATTCCTTCCTGCTTTGTCGAAGATTAGTTCACCATAGAGTTGAGGGTCTATTTCTGGTAAACACTTCCATTTTTAAGAAACTTTCTACTTAGAGAATCATTCCTTTCTATTCAAGAATTCATTGTTACCTTCAAGCTGAGATCTGTCTCTTGCTTTCTCCTATTGGTCACAGACCATCCTCCTGTTTCCTCAGATACACTATATAATTAGATGGCCCTCCAGCTACTCTAGGTAGTTATCTCTGTGAGATGTTAGCCTTACTGTGTTGTTTTCAGAATAGATGTTTTGTTGAGAATGGGGTGATGCCATCTGCTCTGGCTAGTGAATTTGTACTACACAATCAGGCAGAATCTTCCAGTATTATTTATATTCATCTATGAAGAGGTAGGTCCTCAGACAAGAAATAAATTCAGGCAGATACTTCTCTGGGTCTTGCTTTCTAGGTTTAAAGGAAGAGTCTATAAATGTTTAAAGGTGTTTCCAGGAAGCAGAAGCAAAATAGATTGGTATGAAATAACGATTCTCAAATTAGGGAGAGAGGACTCTTTTCAAAGAATAAAACTCTTGGAAGAGTATGCCTCTCAGTTGAAAATGAAAGCCAGTATTAAAGTGAAAGTATTGTGCAATAGTGTGTCACATATGTAAAAGGATCCTGGAAACCAATATGAGGGATGTCGATAAGGCTGTTTGTATGAATAACCACTACAACTCTGTATAGTTTATCTTGTCATGTGTTAACAGTTTTTTGAGTTTTTTTGTTTGTTTGTTTGTTTGTTTGTTGTCCTCATTTGATCCCTCACCTTTAGGAAAGTTTCCCTTTCATTTTCCGGCTTAGTTTCAGCTATGCTCCGAAAAATTAAGGCAAGGGTCACTGGGCCACTTTTGGACTGTGTTCAGGGAACAGTGCCTTATGCAGCTTGCATGTTACTAGCACTATACGGTATTCAGGGAGATATCCCCAAGTAGGATGGGACTAAGGGAATAATATTAGGGACTAAGAATGGAGGCAAGAAGTCAAGCCCATGTTTTGCCCTGTGGAGAACCTCCCTCCACTGCCACTCTTGCTTTAAGATTTGATCTGATAAGGGAGCAGATAGTGCTTCCTTGAAGGTATATGAGGCCCTGCATCAAACACTACTTTTCTCCTCTCTATGATACCCTGTACTTCTTCCCAATCTTCTCGTCTTCAAGAAAGACATCTTAAGTTATTATAAAACTTTTTATAACCACGAGATTTCCCTCTTATGTCTATATTGATCAGTTTCCTTAGGACACAGCCTAGTCAGACAGCCATAAGTTTTATGTTTCATTTAAGAAGTTCCTAGACCACAGTGTATTTTGAGAGACACATCAAGGATGTAGGAACATAAATATAAGACTAACTGAACCCTGTTTATTGGACACTTCAGCAAGGCTCAGGACTGAAGCGGCTGAAGTGGCATCTCTTTTTGGGCCCCATGAGAACCCTTGCTCTCTCCCTAGTGCTCTAGGTGCTTTCAGGCCTCTGTGGAAGCTTAGGCTGGGCCCTCAGCCGGAAATGTTACTCTAGCATTGGCCCCAGTGACATTCCATTCAGCCTTCAAGGCAACCTTCTTTCTGAACATTAGCCTCCCAATCTTCCCTGAAGCACCTTTCCTATGATTCCCACTTGTCCAAGCTTCTCTTTTAGCAGTAATTACATGGTTTGATAGCTCTCTGTGTTTGTACCTGTCCATCTTCAATAAATTCCTTGAGGATAAGTGTTTTAATTCTTTTGTATGTGCCTAACACAGTACACTCAGTACCTGCTACTTGAAGTTGCTTAATAAATATTAGTTGAATGGGCAAATGAATCAATGAGTATGTTTCATTATTGCGTATCTATCTTACCCTGTAGTTCTAATAAAGCAAATTTTTCTTGGAAGACCGAGTTAGTGCATATTTGCAATGATTATTTCAAACATAGATATTGTCTAATATTTTAAGTTTGATAAGTAATGATTTCATGATTTGTTTAAAATAATTATGTATATAGGAGTGTATATAATTAGGTTAAAAAAGACATGTCTGGGGTCCTTTTTGGTTTGGAACTCCATATTTTGTGGGTTATTTTTTTATTTGGCATGAACTGTCAAGAGAAAATATCATTTGTGTAAGACAAGTCAGTGCATTTAAATTATCTTGTGAGTGTCATAGTAGCCCAGATTTTTAGAAAAACTAAAGAAATTAAGAAGTTTAAAATTTAAGATAAAGGTGGGTTTTTTTTAATCTTTCATGGATTCTGGAACAAGTTAATCAAGATTCTTAACTCTGATAACTTTATTCTTGAAACTCTTGCAGCCCTGTCTGTTGTAGAAGAGTTTGATCACAATCTTGATGTTCAGTAAAATGTCACCTAGATAAAACATTTAGTAAACATGATCTGGTAATCTAAGAAAAGATGATACCATCTTAGTCACTGATCATAAATTAGATATGTTGGTTTTCTTTTAATTCATTTAACATTAGCTAATACATAGTACTTGCTGTGTGCCAAACAATTCATTTTACAAATAACTTTGAGGGCCTACCATGAGCCAGAAGTTCTGTTACTTATCTCAAGAAGTAGGGGATACTTGAGACAGCTTCTGTAACCTCAGTGAGCTTGTAGCTTGTTAGAGAGATTAGACATCTACATGTTGAATGTGAGCTCTCTAAGAAAGATACTGAATCTGTTTGGGAGGATAGGGAAGACATCTCCAAGCAAGTAGCATTTGATCTGGATAAGATTTCAATAGACAGATTGTGTTAATTGGACTTTCTCCAATTACGAAAGGCAGAGATATGCTTTGTCTCAAGCTATCTCAGTTCATGAGATTTGCTGTAAGTCTCCACAGGAAGAGGGAAGGGCAAGAGAGCAGCCTCAGCAGCCACCAAAGCAGACCTTGCAGAGAATTGGACACTGTCTCTAGCAGCATGAGAGCCCCTCTGTTGTGTCACTAGATGTGAATTATTGTTCCCGTTTCTTATGATCTGCACTGTGGTCACTAAGCTTTTCTTAACTTTGTCTCCACAACAAAGGTAAAGTGTATGTGTATTCCCATTTTACTCCTCAAGAGAAAAAGAAATCTGTCTTGCCAGCCACCTCACAGGCTGCTTGCCGGCCCGAGGATACATGCTTCTGCTTAGGGACTCATTGCTGGTGGAATCAGTTGTGGCCAGGGAGACAGGGGCAGAGCAGACCTCCTCAGACTTGAGCGTGCATCTGAATCACCAGGAGACCTAGTGAAAATTCAGACTCTGATTCAGTAGGTGTGGGCTGTGACGTGATTTTTTTGTTCCCAGCGACCTCCCAGGTGATGCCAATGTTGCTGGTCCCTGGACCACACTTTGAGTAACAAGGCTGGAACTATAGTGACCTCTTTGTGAATATAATTACTGAGAAGGCAGGCAATCTGTGTGGGAGGTCTGTGGTTGTGAGATGGTGTTTCGTGTGGAGAAATAAATATTTAAAAAGGAGTGAAAGAAGATGCAGCATTGATGTTGATATGTGTTTTTTTAATCAAGCCAATTTTGAATATGGTTAAGGCCACAATAGAATAAGGCATCTTCAGACCAGAAAGTTAGAATTTAGACCATTCAGAAAAACAGAGTTGTTAGGGCTGCCTATTAGTCTTTTTATTATCTTATTCTAGAGCAAAGCAATAGTTTAATTTTTTCAGTGAGAGACAATAAGCAGTTGGGTCTGAATTTAAAGAGGAGTACTCTTCACTTGAGAGCTTGCTGCAAAACTTTTTTCAATTTGCCACAGAGTCCATGTTGTTGGTGAAGATTGGCAGTAGGATATACTGTGGGATTTAGCTGTTTATTGCACAAAGTTGGGAACCAGAGTCACTGGTGTAGACACCCAAGTATCAGATTCCTTATCATTCTGGTACATTAGGACAATCACACATTTCTAACTCTCTTCATTAAGGATCCATAGGGGTGACCGTCCAGCACTTGGTCACAAAAATCCTCGAACCATTGTGATGTCCAATATCCACAGAGTTAATCCCAGTGTCAAATTGTTGTTTCATCCACTCTTCTATTTATTTCAGAAATACTAAGAACCAAAGAGAATTTTTTTTTATTTGACAGTGCTAGAGGTCAGTGACAGAATTACTAATAATGTTGAATAGAAGAGAACTTAGTTGAATATTCAAGCCCTTATGAGAATAGCAGATGCGTGAGGAAAAGCGAGTCTTTCTGACTTCTGCCCCATTTCATTCATTACATCCGAAGATGATATTCACGGAGGACCCATATGGCTTTTACATTTATTCATCATTGTTCAAGGACATGGAGGAATGATCATTTTATATCATTTTAGTAGCTGGAATTTACCCACTTCAATTCATTGTTCTTTAAAATGACTTATTTTAACTTTAATGATCAGAGAAGACAAAAATGTTGATTTTTAAAGCACTAAATAGCAACATACTTTTTTTTTTAACCAAAGAGTCTCCTAATTTATGTAAGTAAAATTTTGAAAAGGATTTTCGAAATTCACTGTATGTTGGTAGTCATATAGAATTCTGACTTACTGAATAGCTTAACCACATGACCTTTGACTGCTAACATTTTGGTTTTCAATTACCAAAGAAAGAATACTGTTTAGTATGAGGGAGTGTTTGCCAAAGTGAAAAGAATGCTGGCTTTGGAGCCAGACAAACTTATGTTTAAATTTCTTCTTAACACAAGCTTGCTATATTACTTTGGGTGAGTTATTTAATCTCTGTGAGTGTTAGTTTTCTTATCTGTAAACTTGTGATTTTACCTACTTTGTAGCATTATTTTGTGGGTAAAAATAAATACTGCATGTTATGCAGCAGTACAAACATTACACATGACAGAATTTCAACAAATAAATAAACATGATGTTTAAAATTTTAGGACAAAATACTATTTTGTTTTGATATAAATTAAAAGCAAAAGTACTTCTGTTACTTCATATTTAAATAGGAAGAACATTACCTATTCTAGACATTAGTGAAAACTGTACTGCTTTGAGTTATAAACATAAGAGCTGTGATTATAATTGCTCTGTGGTTAATCTGCATATTGGAAACTTCGTGTCAAAAAAGTGGTTTTCTGAAGAAGTAGTGATACTGTCGACAGTTTAACAAAAGAAATTCTAACTAATCTTCAGAGTGTACTTGTAAATTCATTCACGCTGCATGAAATAATATATTGGAGCGCAGAGAAGAGTAGTTAGCAATGTTGTTCATAGTGAAACATTTTATTCATTCGCTTTAATCAAACAGGGCTGAGAAAATCAAATTATGCTCATATGTTCTTCAATAGTGAAGACCAGAAATACTGTATGATAATGGGATACTTCCCTGTCATTCAAAATAAAGGAAGTCCGATAAAATGTCTTCTATGTTAAGTGGAAGACAAATATTTTCAATGAACATAAACACACACTCTCATATAGTGAAAATACAAAGACATCTTTTTGATGGTTTCCTAGGCACAGGCCACAGGACCCCCATACAGATATATGTCTAATAGGGATCCTTTGTATTGATTTTATAATTAACTTCCCTTAGATTAATAGCAAATGAGGTATATCCTTTATTTGAAAGGGTACTTGCTAGCAAATGCTGGTTTAGTAGTTTATTAAGTTTATTTGCCAGTGTGTTTTTCATTTGATGGAGCATCTATGAGGCTTTGATTTTTTTTTTTTTTTTGAGGCTTTGATTTTTAAAAGTGAATAAAGCCATTGGTAAAAAGAGCAATGGAAATGCCTGGGAAGTTGGTTCAAGGGAAAGGTGGATTTAAAGGCAACAGCCTGAGTATGTAGATTAGAGGTATTGTGAGCCTTCAGGTTTTATTCTGTGCTTCAACCCAGAGGACTTTTATAAGGCCAAAATGATTTCCAGAAGGACCCAGTGTTTAATTCCAGTATAGTGTACAGACAGCCTTATCATCTATACCAAAGCCATTCTTTCCTCCTTTAATAATGTTAAGAGTCACATCTTGTAGTTTAATCTTGTAGAGGGAGCAATATTTTAAATCTGGACAAATTATAATCTTTTAGCTAATTTCCTCAAGCATCACTATTTTTATCTTTTTAAACACTCTCAATATGTCTGCTAGTGCTTAATTTTACTTTTCCTTATACAGATCCAGTGCCCCACTTGCCAATTCGTCTGGTGTTTTAAGTGCCATTCTCCTTGGCATGAAGGTGTTAACTGCAAGGAGTACAAAAAAGGGGACAAATTGTTGCGTCACTGGGCCAGCGAAATTGAGCATGGACAGAGAAATGCCCAGAAGTGTCCAAAGTGCAAGGTGAGATAACTAACCTTTACAAAAGCAAAGAAACATGTGTATCTGGATATCATTGAAGAGTAATATTTAAAATATTGAAGTGAATTACATGTATAACTTTTTTTAAATTAATTTATTTGAGAGAAAGAGCATGTATGCAAGCGGGGGGAGGGACCAACGGAGGAGGGAGAATCTCAAGCAGACTCCCTGCTGAGCCTGGAGCCCGGCCTGGGGCTCAATCTCATGACCCCGAGATCATGACCTGAGCTGAAATCAAGAGGTGGTTGCTTGACCAACTGAGCCATCCAGCTGCCCCAACATGCATGACTTGCTTAACACAGGTGTGGAGAAAAAGGGTATTTGCTATTTCATTTTAGAAGAGTAATTATATTACATAACTAAATGGAACATATTATATGTAAACAATGTATATTCTTCTTACTTGCATTATTCTTCACAATTTAAGGAGGCGTCATATAATTACTGATTTTAAACTTCAAAGATTTTATTTTCCATTTAAAAATGGAGATGTGTGTATAGGGAAAAGTTAGCATGGAAATGGCATAAAAGTATTATTTCTAGTTTGCCATGTGCACTGTAATTACTTCTCATTTAGGTAAGCTCTGAAACTTTGCAGTCCTTTGCTTTTCTTTCCCCTTCCATTGCTTATCACTTTAGGATTATAATAAGCTGATCGTTTGCTTTTTGTAAATTGTAGAAGCTAATAGTTGAAGTCAGGACTTGGGGATTTTATGAATCCCGTTTTTCATTTTTCTCTTATCAGGCAGGAAATCATGAGTTAACAGATATTTGAGCTGAGAGTTAGATGTTGAAAGTCAACCGTGCAAGCAGCCAGGGAAGACTCACCTACAGAGAAATCAGCAAGTAAATACAGCCCAAAAACAGTGGATTTGATACTTATAGGGTAGAGATCTGTTGAAATTTGGAGGTTTTTTCTTTTCCTCAAAGCTCACTTTAGAAATATATATATATACATATATATATACATACACACACACACACACATATATATGTATATAGAGTGCATATGTACACTCTACCATGTATGTTTTCCACTTTTTGCGAAATTAATTTTTAGAAATCCTTCTGCAATTCCTTTCTGGAGATTTAGCACCAGATAAATAAAATTTGAGTTCTCAGAAAATGGTTAAAAATTAATCATTGTAAGTCCAACTTGAAGTAGTAAATTCTGAAGCCTATTAATGAGCATAAATATAATGCACAGATTCACTATATTAGGTTCATGTACAAGTTTATACATATAGTAAGTATTGTCTGAAATAACATGTTGCCTTCTTAATAGTTGAAAAAAAAAATTTCGAAATAGTTTTGATGACCTGGCTCTCTTAAAAGGATATCTAAAAAACTTTGAGCTAAAGCTTTCTTCGTTTTCCCTTTGGAAGGCAAATTCATCCACAGTTATTCTTTTGATTTTAAGGTTATTCCAGATCACAGCACCAATTGCTCAGTACCCTTTTATTTTTCATCCATGGAAGAACAATGAGAAAATGAGGTCTTTCCCCCTTGCTCTGGCCTTTCCAGTTTATTCCAGCTGCTACTCAGTTTCAACTAAATAAAGACCAGGAATTCAGGAGTGCTGTTAAGTCATTCCATTTAGCACTTTATTTGAAAGTATACTTTATATTTCTCTGGAAAGCTGTGAAAATAATTACCAGTTAGCCTGGCTCAAGACTGTATGCTGAGTGAGCAATGCAGCATTATGCATTGGGGACATTCCGAATGAATGGAGGTGATACATTCAAACATACATGGGTTACCCTAATCCTTCAATCGAACACTAAATGGACTCTGATAGAGAGGAAAAAACAACCAGCTGGAAGGAGTTCCCGAATGCACTGATGACTTCTCACAGTTTTAACAAAGACAGGTCACAGTTAAGAGAAAGCATACATGCTGGTTGCTTTTTGAAGTAATTGCTAAAATGTTGGGGCTTGGAAAGGAATTCACTTTTAAAGAGCTGGAAAGAAAGGAGCCAAGGAACCACGGAATCCGTTTACATGTAGCAGAGAATCTAGTTCCTGGTGAGATTCAGCTCCATACAATTCATGTCAATTTAAGTCATATTTTAGGGCTTCTTTTGAATAGAAATGGTTCGGTTTTCCTTTTCTTTTATGCATACGATTTTATATCTTTGCATTTTCTTAACTGTGATTTTGTTGTTGGAACTTAAAATTATTTTTCCCTCATGAAACATTTTTGTTCTTAGAACAGAAATCCATGAGGAGATATTCCTCAGTGACATAATGTTTGTCTTATACTCCAGGGCTTTACTTTCATAAATAATCCTTTAAAACTTATAAATACAGCATGTTGGAAAGTAAATAAATATGAAGCAAGTTAAACTAAATGGCTGTGCATGTATAGTGGAAATCAGTGTTGAACTAACAAGTAAAAATATGTACATTAAATGACTTCAATTTAAAAAACAAATAACATAAAATGCATATATATAAAATATATATGTCCTAATATATATATTTTCTAAATAACCAGTTCATGGTGTTCATCTTGAATATATCTTTTTCCCCCTACTTTGGATCTTTAAAAGTGTATACATCTAAAGATAGAATCACTGAATTAAACAATATCAGTGTTTTTAGCATTTGGTATGTATTACCAATTTGCTTTTATAAAAGATTGAAATTTATAATTCCACAAGAAAAATCTGAGGACCTGTTTCTATATAAACATTTCTGATTACCATTTCAAGTATTTTTAAAATGCTATTTTAGTGGGTTAAAAGTATTTTGTTCTTGTATTTTGAATCTCCTTGTTTGCTTTTACATCAAATATAAATTCATGTACTTTTTAATTTGTAATATCCTTTTTGACTTTCTGTGCATATTCTTTGCCCATTTGTATGGATCAGGTCAGGGCATATTTTTTGTATCAGATTATACGAACTCTTTGTTTGGAAGTATTAACTCCTTTTCTGGCATTTTCCTCTCCTATCTTTTGTTACTTTCTTTTTATGTCAGTGATAGTTTGGGGTTTGTTTTGTATTTTACTTTTTTTTTTTTTTTTACTTTTTTAAAAATTATGTGTTTATTTTTAAAAATTTTAGGTTGACCAAATATATCATTCCTTTACTTTTTGTTTTTGTTTTTTTTTTGTTTGTTTGTTTGTTTTCATTCCTTTACTTTTTGGGTGGATACACAAACACACATCATATTTATACACATATTTTATATTTTTACCTACTTTTTGTAAATATTTTGTTCCTAAGCTCTGAAAGTTATCTATCAACCAGAAGTTTGATAAAATAGTTCATTTTTTCCTTTTCTTTTAACTATTTAATTTCTAAATTGTTCAATATTTTAACTCTTTAATCGCACCATAACTTATTTTGATGTTTCCTATGCACCAAATACCTATACTATTTTTTCCAAATTATGACTAACTGACCTAATTGTTTATTAAATAATTCTCCTCCTACCGATTGATTTGTAATTTTTCTCTAACCATATGTTAAATTAATATATATAAAATACTCTCTTCTAAGACAAATACCATACGATTTCACTCTGTATAGGAATTTAAGAAACAAAACAGATGAACATAGGGGAAAGAAAAAAGAAGAGAGGAGGCAAACCATAAACCAGACTGTAACTGTAGAAAACAAACTGAGGGGTGATGGAGGAGAGATAGATAGGGGGATGGGCTGTAATAAGGAAAGCCCTTGTTGGAATGAGCACTGGGTGTTGTATGTAAGTGATGAATCACTAAATTCTACTCTTGAAACTAATATTACACTATATGTTAACTAACTAGAATTTAAATAAAAACAGGAAACATTTAAAAAAAAGTCTCTCCTCTTAACTCCCTAATCTTGCTGCTGCTGATTTTTCAAAGAAAGTCTGTGCTTATATGGGGGTGTTAAAAGATTATGCTTTTGTAAAAGGTACCCATTCAAACATGGTTTGATAATCTATAAATTTATTATTTTAGTTAGCATTCCAAATAAAATAACTTCATTTATAAATCTTATGTCTCCCATAATGAGTTTTTACCCTTTGCTCAGGTGGAAAGACCAGTTTACTATATGGTACAATGTTATGAAGAGATTTGACTTATGCTGAGAAGTCAAAATTATTGTTTATAATTGAATTTTGGCAGATGACCAGAATTACTATGAAATATTTTTCTCCCATGTGTAAGAGGCTTATTCATGGTAGGATTTTTTTTCATAGTAAGGTAAAAATATATAAATTGTTCTGCAAGTTATTTATTTATAAGACTTTTTTATAAAAAATTAATAGCAGCATAGTAAGATTAACTTTATCTAGCCATTTTTATTTAAATCTCATTGCTTCTTAATTCATACTATTTTCCACTTATGAGACAATATTTTCATCTTTTTTTAAAGATTTATTTATTTATTTATTTATTTGAGAAAGTGTGTGTGTGTGAGTCTGCATGTGCATATGCACCAGAGTGGGAGGAGGGGCAGAGGGACCTCCACAGAGTGGGGAGGCCCACTAGCAATGGATCTCGTGACCCTAAGACTATCACCTGAGCCAAAAATCAAGAGTCAGACACTCAAACAACTGAGCCATCCAGCCAGCCCAACGTTATTTTTTATCTTAAATTTTAATGTATGTGCTGCTGAAGCAAACACTATTTTTTATGTTAAAAATGTGTTTTCTGTCTCATATAAATTCTTAGCCTACAGAAAATATATGTTAATTTTTAAATGTCTTTCTTGAACATAGTTACAACAAATCTAAGTCTGGTTTGTGATCATTTTTAGTTTAAATCAAGTAAGGGATTCCAGTTTTGTTGAAAGTATTAAAATATCTATTCAGTTTCATGTAAAATTTAATTTTGAGACTGTCTTACAGCAGATTACATATTAAACTTGAGTTAATGAGAAAAAGAATTGCTAATCCAAAGAAGATGAAAAGTGAGATGCACACCTAGAAATTAAGAAACATAGATTGTACAATACAAAACAAATGAGTAAACACATTTTGTAGGCAATTTCACATATATACTTTAGATTTAAATTGTAATGAAGTCTTAAATGCCTTTGGATAAAACTTTAAGGTAATACGCAATAATAATAAAATGATAGGCTCAGTAGTACATAAGCTACATTTGTGGTCTCATTTAAGTCTCCAAAGAAAGTAGTGAGGAAGGGGTAATTACCACCATTTCAAGATGTAAAGACTGTTTCAGTGAGGGTAAGTAACCGGACCAAAAAGCAGGCAGGGGAAAGGGAATTATGTTCATTCATAATTTATTGTGAATTTGGAATTAAGGAAATTTACTTGTCATGATATTTCCTTTCAAATATTTTACTCTCTGAAATCCTATAATAGGATGCTGTAGGCAAGAATGCATTGATTCAGAGAAAATGATTAATTTACTCCTGTTCACATAAAATTAGCTCAAAAGCTATGTCTGCAGGCTCTAATATCTGAGCTGTAGCTATGTGGTCCTGTGGTTGCTGAAGAAAGAATTTGGAGTATTAATGGTTCTCAGAGATAATCCTACAGTTTCTTAGCATTTCACACACCCCTACAAATACACATGCAGGGGCTTTTAAATTGTGCTCCATTCAAAAAATAAAATATCTTTGTCATGGCTCCCATCTCACACAGAACAAAAGGTTGTAATGACCATATGACTTGCCGTGTTCTGGGCACACTTCACCCCATCATTCTTCAGACCTCATCTTCTTCATTCATGCTCCTCTAGCCACATTGCCTTCCTTGCTTTCCTTCGGAAGCATCGGGCATGTTCCCTCTCAGGGTCTCCACACTTGTTCTTCCCTTTGTCTGGAATATTCTTTCCCCAGCTATCTACATGGTCTGTTCTCTCCCTTCATGCCTTCTAGCAACATTCAGCCTCTCATAATTACATTCCCCTACCTCAGTAGGTAATATGCCCCTTAAATGCTTTATTTTCTCTCCATTGCACTATATTACTTGTCACTATGTAAAATAGTGGCTACAGATCCTTTAACTCTTTGGTTAGGATTATTCCTAGTATCTTAATGGGTTTTGGTGCACTTGTTAATGGGATAGATGCCTTGATTTCTTTTTCTTGGGCCTCATTGTTAGTGTCTAGAAATGCAAGCTGACTTCTGTGCACTGATTTTATATCCTGCAACTTTGCTGAATTCCTGTATTCCAAGCATTTCCTTGGGGGAGTCTTTTAGGTTTTCTACACAGAGTATCATATTGTCTGTGAAGAGTGAAAGTTTGACTTCTTTGAGGATTTGGATGCCTTTATTTCTTTTTTTTTTTTTTTTCTGGAATTTAAGGACAAAACAGATGAACTTAAGGGAAGGGAAGGAAAAATAAGAAAAGATGAAAACAGAGAGGGAAGCAAACCATAAGAGACTCCTTGTAACTATAGGAAACAAACAGGATTGCTGGCAGGGAGGTGGATGGGTATGGGGTAATTGGGTGATGGGGATTGAGGAGGGTACTTGTTATGATGAGCACTGATGAATCACTAAATTCTACCTCCAAAACAAATAACACACTATATGTTAATTAAATTGAATTTAAATTAAAAATGTTTAAAAAATAAAATAAATTAGTGGCTATATTTTGCAGCCAAAATAGAAAATTGTTGAATGGATAAATGCCATTTTTCTTTCTTACACATAAGGACTTTTAGTGAGAGTCCATTACATGCTCTGCAAAACGTGTTTTTTTATTTCTGGTGAAACTCACAGAAGGGGAGACACAGCCATTACATTGACAATGATCAAACACTGTTGCACTCCAGTAGGGCTTTGCATAGAGTATTATTAGAAGGTTCATGGTTTTTGGATATCTCATTCATCTTGAGGAATCCAGGGAGAGCTAGTTTGTTGAGGATTATTGGATGGATTTGGGCATGATAAAAGGTATCCAGGAGTGAGATTATTACAATTAAAAATACAAGGGCACAGAGCCAGGAAATGTGTACTCTGCGCAGCAGCCACAAGCACTTTGTGGTTCCCTGAGAGTAAAGTTCATAGAAGGAAGTGGTGAAAGGTGGGACTGTAGAAGGAAACAGAAGTCTGGGTTTCACACGCAAAGTCAAGAAACTTGGATTTTAGCCTCCAGACTGAAAAGCGGTAGGCAGGGGCATGGTGTCCAATTTATATTTTGGGTTTGTTGCTGTTGATCCTGCAAGGGTAGTTGTAGACATCTAGAAGGAAGTGATGACAGCATGAGCTAAGCCAATGGTCAAGAGACTAGAGAAGAGAAGGATTACGTAAAATATCTTGTGGCTAAACTTGCCTGACCTTGATGATTATATGTGGATGTGTGATGTAAGAAGAGAATAACCACCAAATATTTACTTTTGTTCTAAATGGATGGTGATACCATAAACTAAGATAAAATAATGAAGTTCAACCTAGTTTTATTTTGTTGTTGTTGGGTTAAGGGGCCATGAAATGATGATGAGTTTGGCTTTGCTTATTTGACTTTGAAATGGCTGTCAGGCATATAGGTATATATGACCCACAAATAGTTGTTACATGAGTCTCCTGCTCAAGAGCCAGGTCCACGGTGTCAGTGAAGAAATGAGATCTAGTGGAGGGAAGCTGGAACTGTTTGAATATGAAAGAGTATCCCCCAAAGAGTATGTGAGTCATGGGTAGAATTGAGGGATAAGTGAAGAAATGGGAACCTGTGAGAGAAAAGAGAACCTGGAAAAAAGGTGGCATTGAAGGAAGAGTATATTAATGGTCAGAAGGAAGTAGTGATCAACCAGTTAAATGCCACTAAGAGGTACCGTAAGATAAGAATTTAAAAGATGTTTATTGGGGCACCTGGATGCTCAGTCAGTTGGGTGCCAGACTCTTGGTGTAAGCTCAGGTCATGATCGTAGGGTCCTGGGATCAAGCCCCACAGATTTAGGCTCCATGCTCAGCCAGGAATCTGCTTAAGCATTCTCTCTCTCTCCCTGCCCCTCTCCCCACCCACACAAATAAATATATAAGTCTTTTTAAAAGACATATTTATTAGGGGGCGCCTGGGTGGCTCAGTGGATTAAAGCCTCTGCCTTCAGCTCAGGTCATGATCTCACGGTCTTGGGATCGAGCCCCACTATGGGCTCTCTGCTCAACAGGGAGCCTACTTTCTCCTCTCTCTCTCTCTCTCTGCCTGCCTCTCTGCCTACTTGTGATCTCTGCCTGTCAAATAAATAAATAAAATCTTAAAAAAAAAAAGACATATTTATTAGGTTTGGCAATTAGAGGGTCATGGATAATATTCATTTGTTCTTTTAGTAAATATTTATTGAGAACATGCGTATGTGACAGGACCTGTGCAAGTTTCTTTAATAAAAGAACAAACAAGATGTACATGATCTAGGACCCTTTTAGATCTTATCAACTGGGAGAGAAGAGCATTTGAGCAGAAGGATACACATAAGAGTTTTAAAATGTAGAATGAGGAATGTTGTGACAGGGCTGATGCAGTTTGCTTCTCATTTCATGGATATGGTGTCATGAAGATGCTGGGCTAGGAATGCACTCCCTATGTCTGAGGCCTCTTGTTGGTGAACTTCTACTTGTCCTTCATTTCTCAGATCAATGTCACTTTCTTGGAGAAGCCTCTTCTGACCCTCAGACCAGACCAAGCTCCTGCTATTCAATATTCTCTTCATACCTTCTCCTTTTCCTTCACGGCATTTGCCTTAGGTTGCAAATGACTGTTTATCTGTACTATTGATTAATGTCTGTCTACACCTCAGACGACAAACTCCTTAAGCGCAGGAGCCATGTCATATTTTATCAATGAACAAATAAATACTTATTGAGTAAATGAATGAATGAATGAATGAATGAATCTTTTCTGGAGAAAGACAACCGATCTGGATGTTTCAGTAACGTGGGGATGCAGTCAACCGAAGGATTAAGAGGTGAATAAGAAAAGCAGTGAGTATATTCTTTTAAGAACCTTGGAAAGATGGAAGTAGGAGGGTAATCAATGGTCAGAAGATCGAGCAGAATTACAGGAGGATTTATCAGGATGGGAAGACACCTGAGCCTTTGGCAGAATTGGCATCAGAAGATTTTTGAGAACATCGACATGGGGTCACAGGAAGTATGGGGAAGAAGAAGGAAGAAAATTAGGGGCTAAATTATAGTACATTTCTCACCTGGGAAATAAGCTTTGGACAGTACTCTCCTTTCTTCTTCCAAGTCTTTGTCGGGGCACCTGGGTGGCTCAGTTGATTCAGTGTCTGCCTCGGCTCAGATCATGATCCTAGAACCCTGGGATTGAGCACTGTCGGGGCTCCCTGTTCAATGGGAGTCTGCTTCTCCCTCTCCCTCTGTCCCTCCCCATCCCCCACCCACCTATCATGTTCTCTCTCTCAAGTATATAAATAAAATCTTTTAAAAAAAAACTTTGTTATCATGAATCAGTCATAAGATTTAACTTGAAGTATATATGAAATTCTCTATAACAAAGAAAACCAGTGCATTGGAAGACAAAGTTCTCAGACAGAGTATTGGCTTCAGAAAGCTAACAGAGGGGCGCCTGGGTGGCTCTGTCATGCTTCCAGGGTCCTGGGATCAAGTCCGGCATCACGCTCCCTGCTCAGCTGGAAGCCTGCTTCTCCCTCTCCTGCTCCCCACCCCCCGCCCCCTGCCGCTTCTGTTCCCTCTCTCACTGTGTCTCTCTCTGTCAAATAAATAAATAAAATCTTAAAAAAAAAAAAAAGCTAACAGAGCAGGAGACATCAAATAATTTTGCAGTCAACGTCTTATTTATTTTTGCAATGTAGTCTACTCTCATAGAGGTGACCACTCATTTCACTTATGTAATCCCTTCCTTTCTTCTCCTTCCAATTTTTTTTTCTCCTTCCAATTTTTGATAGTTGTTACTTTAGTTCTTCTTTTGATTATCTTTTACCTTTAAATAATGTACTCAAATGTCTATTCAGTATCCTGACAACTTTAGATGATCTATGAGGATGTAGCCCTCCTGTAGTTCTCTTTGCTTCTTCATTTCTCATTCTCTATAAGCTGTAACTTTGTTTTTATATTGTTAAATTTAATAACATTCATATTCTATTCTAATATAATATTTAATATCTCTGTTTTTTCCTAAAGGATGATTCTAACATTTAAAAACCAATTGGGTATTTCCACAATCAAAAACACATAATTGTGGAATTAGGATTATATTGTTTTTTCTGTGAGTTCGCAACTTCTAGGAAAAATGCCTCTAGCCTCCTTGCTCACTATCAATTACTTAATTGTGCCATATTTTGTTACACTCCATATTTGAAATTACATTCCTTCTGTTTTGTTTTCCCTGAAAGTTCTCGTTGTTTCTTTTTTCCCTCTATTGAGAGTGGAAATACCCACTTTAATTATCATGTTACTGAATATTTGCTCCTCAGGAATTTAAGAACTTGGTGTATATTCCATTGTGGGTTTTTTGGAGATGTTCTTTAAACCAACTGACTTTCTATTCTAAATTGGACCAATTGCTTGCCAGCTTTTTCTCTGAGATTTCTTGCAACCTTTTTTATATGTTCTTAAATGGTCTTTTCTTGAATTTCACATTCATTTGCTTCCTTAATTGGTGGCCCGAGAGAAGGTACAGAGGAGTCTTAGCATCTCTGGAAATGTTTTATTTCTGCCCTCACGTATTATTTATTTTATAGTTGGGCAAGAATTCTAGGTTCATAATACTTTTATCAGATCTTTGAAGGCTTTGTATATATGTTTACTTTTTTAAAAAAAGATGTTTTTATTTATTCATTTGTCAGAGAGAGAGAGAGCAAACAAGCAGGGGCAGTGGCAGGAAGAGGGGGAGGGAGAAGCAGGCTCCCCACTGAGCAAGGAGCCTGATATGGGACTTGATCCCAGGACCCATGAGATCACAACCTGAACCAAAACTAAGAGCCAGGCTCTCAACAGACTAAGCCACGCAGGCACCCTGGGGAGGTGTACTGGTTTAATTATAAAATAAGTTAAATACTTAGCAGTTCATTTATTGTTATTCTTCTACCTTTTGGTTAAATAGAATCTATATGAAAATTAATGGCTGGATTCTACTTGTATTTTTTCGATACTTTGTAGGCATTTTACTAAACAAAATATAAACAACTTGAGGATGGCAGATACTAATGTACATATATGTATGGTTTTCATAATTAATATCTTATTATAGGTGTGAATGTATTAGCCCTATGAGGAATGTCATAGACTCAAAAAAGGTTCATGTTGTCATTTCTCCCCAACTATAAAGTGGATTTAATATCAAGCTCTTTTCTATTTTTTTTAAAGATTTTGTATTTATTTGAGAGAGAGAGAGCACAAGTGGGGAGGGTGTGGGAAGGAGCAGAGGGAAAAAGAGAAGCAGACTTTCTACTGAGTGGGGAGCCCAACTATGCTGGGCTCAAGATTCCAGGATCTTGAGATCATGACCTGAGCCAAAGGCAGACGCTTAACCGACTGAGCCACCCAGGCACCCCTCAAGGTCTTTTTAAAGAAATATGTGCCATATTCCGAATATTTCATCTGATGAATTTTAAGTGTAGAGAGGTCTAAGAAACATTTAATGTTTAAATATTCAACTTTTTAAGTATCAGCCACTCACTTATTATAAAGGGAGAGAAGAAACCCTGTGAGTCATAACAAATCAAATGAGAGTTGTGCTTTATGAATGAGTAGTCAGTTTGATCTAATAGATTAAGAGTTTCTTGTCTGTCATACCTTATCTCCATCTCTTAAGCAAAACCAGAATTTTGATGCTAAATTAATTCGTTTTGTAGCAGAGATAAAATGACGAATGTTCTGAAACTATAATACCAAGTAAAAATAATTTCTTTGAGAAATAAAATGTACTTGATGTAAATATAATTTAAAGCATGTTTTCAGGCTTTATATTCTAAAAACAAAGACGGCATTGTCAAAGGGTGACCTTTAATGATATACTTAGGGCACTCATTTAGCACATGAAATTTATCATCCCGAGTGTTAGGAATTCAAAATTACAACTTGCTTAGCACATGTGAAAAGTAATGTCTCCTGTTGCACATTAATTTGCGTTGTGTCAGTTCATTTCTCTGTAATTATCAAATTGTAAAATATGTATAATCAAGAGATAGTTACAATAGTATTAAAGGCTTGTCTTGTGTAAGATATTCAAATTAATCTTTAAAACCATATAATCCTGCAATGTACAAGTTTACTATAGAGTTTGGAATTTTAGGGGCACCTGGGTGGCTCAGTGGGTTAAAGCCTCTGCCTTCGGCTTAGGTCATGATCTCAGGGTCCTAGGATCAAGCCCTGCATCAGGCTCTCTTCTCAGCAGTGAGCCTGCTTCCCTTCCTCTCTCTCTGCCTGCCTCTCTGCCTACTTGTGATCTCTGTCTGTCAAATAAATAAATAAAATCTTTTAAAAAAAAGAATTTAACAGTCCCTGTGCAGAAAGATTATTGGACTAACAATATTTTAGTTGCCTGCTCTATACAGATATTATTTTAGCAATAAGGAAAGAGGTGCCTGGCTGGCTCAGTCAGTAGAATATGAGACTCTTGATATTGGGGTTGTGAGTTCAAGCCCAATATTGGATGTAGATATTCCTTACAATATAATCTTTAAAAAGAGAGAGAGAGAAGGAAAGACTAGAAATTATAGAAACTAGAAACTAGAAATTATAGTCTTCACTATTTAAATGAAATAAGATATGCCACATAAAGATTTTAGAACCCAATGAAGCAAAAAGCAGAGATAAAATGGCAGTGACAATTTCATGTGAAATTTTGAGCCAAGTGAACGTCAGTGACAAGCTTGACTTATTAGTACATGTCTTCTGTCAAAAAGTTTTGATATTGTGTTACAGGAAGAATGTAAATCGGTCCAGAGAGCAGCTAAAACAAGCTGAAAGACTCAAGATATGCCTTGTGTGTGAGAACACACACGTTTGTTTGACTAGCACAAAGATTGTGCTGTCAGTTAGCAAAGGACACTGTTGACCCTCTGTTTTTAACTTTAAGTTAATAAAAGGCTGCTTAGCATAATAAAGAAAGAGATACGAATCAAAATCCTTTCTCCATTCACTCAAGTAGATTACCTTTCCTACCTCAGGTTAGGAATAAGACACCAGTCTCATGGTGCGGTTATGAGGCTTAACAGTGCTAATCTATGTACAATTCTTGGCACATTAATGGGCTCTAAACAAATATTAGTCCTTTTCCCTTTATAGGTCACATACAACATTATGCTGTGCGACCGGGAAATGCATTAAGCGTCCTTATTTCCATTAAAGATCATATACAACATACAATCAAAAAGTTGAGTTGACTTGAAGTAACCCTTATTTTGGGTGGTCAGCAATTGTCTTTGAACATGATTTCTCCTAGTGCTCAGGGATCTGAAGAAGGATCAGAAATAGTTCAAGGGTCCACTAGAACTTTTGGCCTCTATTATTCCTGAATGGCATGACTATGAAATGGTTGTGGTAACAGGAATGGTTCTTCAGAATTGTTCACAGAAACAGGCACAACAGAGGGGAAGTGCTGGATTAGATGAGAAATTATCAGGAAGCTAAGGACCTTAAGTCCCAGAGACCCTCACCTATACAAGCCCCTTCTTAGGCCTTGTATTTAACTTGTACAGTTGGCTCTTGAACAACATAGGTTTGAACTATGCAGATTCACTGTAAATGTATTTTTTCTTTCTTGTGATTTTCTTAGTAACATTTTCTCTTCTATAGCTTACTTTATTGTAAGAATACAGCATATAATATATAAAATATATAAAAAATGTGTTAATCAACTGTTTATGTTATCAGTAAGATTTTTAGTCAACAGTAGGCTATTAGCAAATTTTGGGGGGAGTCAAAAGTTACAGGCAGATTTTTTACTGCAGGGGGGGTCATTGCCCCTAACCTTCCTGTTGTTCAAGGGTCAACTGTACTTGTAATTTACATTCTTCTCCTTTAAGAGGGCCCCTCAAATTGGATAATCTTCAGGTCCCACAAAATCTGGATTCACTCTTACTGGACTGTCAGGTAAAAGAAAAAAAATTAATATAATTTAAAAAGATGAAGTGGCCAATAGCAGGAAAAACAAGTTTTGCTTCTATTGGCCCATAAGGATTTGTTAGTAACCCTGGACCAGAGATGTTCATATGCACCTGACCACAAACTAGTCCTTGCCTAGGAAGGCACTCTCTAGTTTAGCATCAACCAAGAATTACCCATATGAAAACACAGGAATGGGGACCACCTAGCGGTCAGAGGGTATGCAGTTACATTTATCAGGCACTGGATTTCTCACATTTTTAGGTGGGGAAAGGGAAAGGGATAGATGGAATCAATATTATATTGATCTGACTATGTAAGTGCCCAACAATGGGTTAGGCACCATATATATGTTATCACATTTTTTTTCTCATGTAAGTAACATTATCTAAATCAAAGCAAGAAGTAACCTCTTTCTATATAGCTTGTGGAGCCAGAATTCAAACACAGGGCTTCGTGAAGTCAAAGCCCAGATTTTTTCTACCTCCCTATGAGTTAAGGCTTACCTGCCAAGAGTCAGCCACTGGGTGGGAAAGGACATTTAACCTATAATCAGCCTAATGATCTTCAGTACCGAATGTCCTGCCAACCACTTAGGACACTTTTCTTTCTCAGTTCATTCAGTTATCATTTATTAAGTGCCTGCTATGGTGGCAGTCATTGTACTGCCCTTTGTTTAGTTATTACTTCCTCAAAATAGTCATCGTCACCTAGAAACTCTCCAGTAGGTAGACTGGTAGGTAGGTAGGTAGGTAGGTAGATGGACGGATGGTAGGTGGATGGATGGATAGATGGATAGAGGATGGATTCACAAATATGTGTATTATCAAATGAAACTTTCACCATTACTATGATTACTATGTACTGTTATTTTAAAAGCACCCTCAGAAGTCCTTCTAAAAATTCATATTGTTCTTTTAAAGTGAAGTTCAAAATTTTGGTTATTAAATCACTAAAACTGAAATACTGCATATGATTTGGAGTTAGCAATTTCAAAATTTTTCTTTTCAAAAACTATGAAATAAGGTCATATTTTATAATGGATAACTTTCTTTATCTCCCAACTTTGAAATTTCTCTTTTCACATTAAACATCTTCTCTTTTTCCTGGATGATTTGATCTCATTTCCATAATTGTTGAGAAGCTTTTGAAAAATATAAATATATAACTGTACTATTGAAGTTCAGGGAACTACCTTGTGTATCAGGGGAAGGAGAGTAGGATTTTAAATGAAATGTGTAGAGTTGGGGGAACCTGGCTGGCTCAGGTGGTAGAGCATATAACTCCCAAGGTCATGAGTTCAAGCCCCACGCTGGGTGTAGAATTTACTCTTTTAAAATTGTGGCAAGTTGTGGACTGCAACCAGGGCTTCACTAAAAAGAGGCAACCAGTGGTGGGTTTGACGCACATGTTGTGAAATTCCCAATTACATTAAATACTCGCTGACACACTCATCCCCAAGCAAAGTCATGGGTAGAAATTACAATAGTCAGAAAGGTATTGGGGACATTTTGAATACATTTTCTAAGCAAAGAACTAATATATAAATAATAAATATATAAATAAACAAGAATGAGTGGGATGTGACTTGAATGTAGCAAATGCCTATTCTATAGTGAAATGGGTTTTAACCTAACATAAGGGTTAGACAGTGTAACCAAATCTTTTTCTTTTTTTATGAAGTAGTGTTAAGTTCTCTTTCATGGCAATTCACCTAACAAAGGGTGCATATACTTGAATGAAAGATGGCCCCAGTTTACGTACAGTGTCCATAAAGATTCTGAGCCAAGTATCCAATTATGTCTCAAGGAACAATATCTTTTTTTTAAGATTTTATTTATTTGACAGAGAGACACAGAGAGATTGAGAGAGAGAGAGAGCCTGCACACAAGCAGGGGGAGTGGGAGAGGAAGAAACAGACTCCCCACTGAGCAGGGAGCCCAACGTGGGGCTTGATCCCAGGACTCTGGGATCATGACCCAAGCCAAAGGCAGACGCTTAATGACTGAGCCACCCAGGTGCCCCAAGGAATATATCTTTATTGTAACATGGTCCCAGTGCTTGAGACAGTGACCCCCCATGCTGGGTACCTGGTAGACTGTGGGAGTACAGTTCTTATTACATTATGGGTGAAGCTCTGCTTACATGTAACTTGACTGCAACAATAGAGGAAAACGCTGAGTTTAACAGAAGGCATTGTATAAACAGTCCCAAAAACATACTTGCGAATGACATTAGAATTGGAAACTGAAATGTTATTGTGAATACACTTACAGCTGCTATCATTTTCTTCCCCAAAGAAGGACTCCTATTCAGGGTGCCTGACTGGTTCAGTCCATAGAGCGTGTGACTCTTGATCTCAAGGGGTTGTGAGTTTGAGCCCCATGTTGGGTGTACAGTTTACTTAGAAATAAAATTTTTTGAAAAAAGAAAGATTTCTGTGCCTTTCTAATTATGCACACAGAGTTTTACATGATCCTTTCTTTTAAGGAATATTCTTCATCTCTTCTCATTCCTCAAATCACCTCATTCTTGTTGATCATAGCATAAACAAAATATACTTTCACAGCATTTTAAATTGCCTCCTAACCACTGAGTTAGGTGTATGTCTAGAGAGATAAGTGGGTTTTCTTTGGGATATGCCTGTTTATAAGTTGGACAAAATGAGCCACAGCTTGAGTACCTGAATGTTACTGAGATTTATACATTAGAGTATCTGATACAAACACAATCTTGCACAGTGTGATTGTAAGTAAACTGCTGTGGAAGGCTTTTGTTTTGGTGGAAATTGTTTGTTCGATAACACTTGCCAGATTTCACTTGTAAAAATATATAATAACTTTTTCCTGTCTTTTCCTCTGTCGTCAATACAGATCCACATCCAGAGAACTGAAGGATGTGACCATATGACCTGCTCACAATGTAACACTAATTTTTGTTATCGATGTGGGGAAAGATACCGCCAACTCCGTTTCTTTGGAGACCACACATCAAACCTCAGTATATTTGGCTGCAAATATCGCTACCTCCCAGAGAGACCTCATCTAAGGAGATTAGTGCGAGGGTCAGTCTGTGGTGAGTATCTGACATGCTTTATAGGAATGTTTTCTGGGAAGTAAGCGATGATAAGA
Organism: Enhydra lutris kenyoni; assembly: GCF_002288905.1. NCBI lineage: Eukaryota > Metazoa > Chordata > Mammalia > Carnivora > Mustelidae > Enhydra > Enhydra lutris. The sequence continues at coordinate 19,812,824 of NW_019154101.1, forward strand.
GAATTCAATGTATTAGCCATGATAATTCTGAGCACCCACCAGGTATTCTCGTGGGGGACTTTACCCAAAAACAGGAGGAAGATATTTTCTCTACTTTTGAGTTTGGAATGGAAATTTAAATTTGGTGGCTAGACACAACTTATACGAGCAAGCAGATTTTATTTGAAAAACAAATTATTTATTATACTGCAGAAATGTAAATTCATTTTTTAAATTTCTGAAGCCTTATTGTAAGCCACTTGATGAGAGGGACCATGTCACATTTATTTTTCTGTTGACAATACCTAGCAAGTTGTTATACACATATACTCCATTCATGGAGGACGTGCAATACAGTTTTTGAAAATCCCTATGGGGCACCAGGGTGGCTCAGCTGGTTAAGCCTTGGACTCTTGATTTTGGCTCAGGTCATGATCTCAGGGTGGTGAGATCAAGCCTGCTTAGGATTCTCTGTTCTCCCTCTTCCTCTGCTCCCCCCTCCCTGCTCTCTAGTGCATGTGAGTCTCTCCTGCCCCACCTCTCAATCAATCAATAAAATTTAAAACTAAAATAAATAAAAATCCCCATGTTTCAGAGCCTTGTGCTGGATTCTTATTGTATCTATATAGTCAATGCCGTTGTATGTATGTTCCTACTGTAATAATAGTTAATATAGTAGCTAACAGTTAACGAAGTGAGTATCAAATGCCCTCATTACATACAAACCCAAGTTTAAATATCCAAATGTGATGCCTTTATGCTTTAAGTTTTTACCCCCTTCTTTGTCCTCAACAACACATGGTCTCATACACAAATATGCAAACATAAACCCAGATTTCCTGCTCTGGGCTGATGCCACCACCTTTGTGTGATAAGAGTTCTTCTGACCTGATACGTCTTCCTCCATTAGCTCCCTACTTCTCTGGAATGTATCCACTGTGAGGTTTCTTCTCTCTATTCCATTACACAAAACTTCAATACTTCCTCCTCCGAGAGTCTTTCTCATATATGTGCAAACATCTTCCACATTTCCCATTTTCTGCCTACTTTTGCCTAGTTACTTCATGAAAATCTCTTTTTATCTCTCTTTAAGCCTCTATCACTTTATTATTATTGTAGACCTCTCACCTTACTAGAATCATATGATGGCGAATCAGAACAAAGCTGGTGCTAATGGTGCATTTCTTTTAGGTAAAAGATAGAACATATATTTTAAAATTCATCTTAACTTATGGAAACCAGTGCCATCATTTTCTAAAATCTTGTATGATCTCTATGAAAATATCCTTGTTGACCTTTAATTAAATGTAATTGCTCACAACCAATAGCATTTAATATAGTCAAGATTGGTTTTAATGATTTTCAATGTTTTCCTGTTTACTTGCTTGTAGTATATATATTTGCTGTTTATTTGTTTGTATGTATTATAATTGTATGCCCAATATTTACTTATTAAATAGAGTTTGGAGGGATATCTAGGGAATCTAATGCCTATTTATAACATTACTACCATGAGGATACTAAATTGCAAATTAAGTTTTGAGCTATAACCTATTTGTAAGACTATATACAGAGAACAACCAAAAAAATACAAAATTCTTATATTTTCTGTATTACTAGTTTTTTTTCCTACTTCAGTGACATTTTGTGATAAGATGTTTCCTTCCATTTTTTATTTTAATAATCTCTTATTTGATCATCATTTTTCCCTTTTTGTTATTTGGTTTAATCACTCTTAAATAAGGGAAGTTATTTCTTGCCTTTTTTGTCCAGTAATATTTTGGATACATTCTCCTTGGGTCATCTTATTTGCCTGGAGGCCACTAGAATCCTCTTCTTGGGTCATAAAATAGGAGTTGAGTTATTTAATGGCCTATAAAATGCACAGCCAGTGAACATTGTCAGGAGGGAATATCTTCTCTGCACAGTTTCTTCTGTTTTTATTTAAAATTTTATGGTCAGATTTCTGTAAATGGTTTCCTTTGGGGCCTCTTTTCTACTGTGTGTGTGCATGCACCTGTGTGTCGGGACAAACCTGACGAGTAGGGAGCAGCTGGCTTTCCGAGAAGCTCTCCCTCCCACACCTACTTTCCCACCTCCCGTATGGCTGTCTCTAACTGCTGTTGGACCATAACTCCAAATAAGGTGGTCCACACCTCTCCCAGCCACACAAAAGGCTGGAAAAGGAATGACTCTGTAAGTCACAAACTTAGCTTCTCCCTGCCATATAAGAGAGAATGTGGCTGATAGCAAAGCCCTAGTAAAGTGTAGGCACTTTGTTTTCATGGGACATAACCCAGTTTGCTCCCTCCATTTGGGACCGCAGCCTCCACATGTCCTTGGACAGAGGCAGAGAAAGTGCCTGCTCTGCTCTCACAGCTGGAAGATGGGAAACATGGTTTGTATTCCATGTGACTGTGTGCCCACCTATGCATCAGAGGTTCTACTCTTAAAGAACAAGGGAGAACAGAGATTTGAGGATGGGTTTAGCAGCTTCTGACATGGGGGCATCCCCCTGGTGGGAGTAGGCAGATTATTCAATGAATGGTGTTGCGAATAAAAGTGATGGAGAAGTACTGAATTCTCATACCATGACATACAGATGCTCAAAGTGTTATGTTAAAGGGTATAATAGGAAAGAAAATATAGGTCTTTAACTGATTTCTAAGTGGCAGATAGTTTATATGAACAAAAGCACTAGAATCTCCTCCAAAAATAAATATCCAATTTTTTTAAAATAATGAAGTCTGGAACCAAAATTGAAAAAATGCAAGTAGCCAATAAACATTTTTTAAAATATTCAATGCTATTAGTAGGCAGAGAAATGTAAATTAAAAAGAGTTTTTTTGAACTATTGATTAGCAAACTTTTTTGTTAATACTCAATGCTGGACTTTCATACCCTACTGAATGAATTAGAAATTCTGTGCAATTCTTTGGCAAAGAAATTGGATAGTAAGGTGAAGGATATTTTAAAATATGATAAATCTAGGGGTGCCTGGGTGGCTCAGTGTGTTAAAGCCTCTGCCTTCGGCTCAGGTCATGATCCCAGGGTCCTGGGATCAAGCCCCACATCGGGCTCTCTGCTCTGCGGGGAGCCTGCTTCCTCCTCTCTCTCTGCCTGCCTCTCTGCCTATTTGTGATCTCTGTCTGTCAAGTAAATAAACAAAATCTTTTAAAAAAATGATAAATCTAGACTGACAGTGGTTTATTTGCAGGTATATTTTAAAATAGCAAAGAAAAGGAACAAAATTAAATACATGAATACTTAAGTAAGATATATATGGATATAATAGAATATTATTTCAGCTATTGAGAATAGTATTTTAAATGAATTGTTAATAATCTAGGAATAAAAGAAGATGTGCTTAATTCCTCAAAACAGTTTCAAAAGTAAAATTAAACATGTATTAAACATTGATTATATGATTGGAATAAGTTTATTACTTCCCAAAGAAAAAGCTCATTGGTTCTTTGAGTTTTCTGATACTTAGAGAAAAAAAAAATTAGTTCTGTTACTCTGCAATCATGTTTCATTATTATTATTAAAATATATTAATTATTTTAAAAGGAAACATGAATGATTATACTGAGCAATGGGTACAGGAAAAAACAGATTTTTTTAAAAATATGCAGACCAGGGGCTCCTGGGTGGCTCAGTTGGTTAAGCATCCAACTCTTGATTTCAGCTCAGGTCATGATCTCAGGGTCCTGGGATCAAGCTCTGAGGTGGGCTCCCCGCTCAATAGGGAGTCTACTTGTCTCCATCTCTCTCAGCCCCTCCCTGTTCTCTCTGTCTCTCTCTAGAATAAATAAATAAACCTCTTAAAAAATAAAAATAAAAAATAAAAATAAAATATCCAGGCCAATATATTCTAAAACTCTCTTAAGCACAGCTTTAAGAATGTAAAAAATGTCATTGTTCAATAAGATTTCATATTACTGAGGTGCCTGGGTGGCTCAGTCAATTAAGTATATGTCTCCAGCTCGGGTCATGTTCTCAGAGTCCTGGCATTAAGCCCTGCATAAGGCTCCCTGCTCCATGGGGAGCAGGGAGCCTGCTTCGACCTCTCCCTCTGCCTGCTGCTCCCTGTTCTTGTGGTCTCTCTCTCTCCCTGTTAAATGAATAAATAAAATCTTTTGAAAAAAAAAAGAGTTCATAATACTTAACTGGATTCTGTCATTGGCAAAAAATATAAATAAATCCCATGGTTAGACATTTAAATAGTCATCTTTTTAAATTAGATATTAAAGACTGTATTTTCTAGCTGTCTGGTCAGGATTCCAAAGACCATTCCTTAAACATAAAAAAATTAAGACTTTTCTGACAAACTTCCAACAAATGACAGCATTATGTTTCTTTTTTCTTTTTTTAAATCTAATTGCTTATTCCAAATTACTGTCCTTAATTGTAGAACGCTGTTGCTGGTGTATCCTTAAATGGCAAAGCCCTTCCACTCCTTCTCATCTCTTGTTGTGTTTGAGTGGTGCAGCTGTTCCCATGCCTTAAGGTCAAGGTCACTATATGATGACAAGATACTAACTACTATCCTCTTTCTGCGTGTGCTGTGCCTTTCAAAGTGAGTGGAAATCTGACTGTGAACTCTGTGCCCTGTTTACATGAAACCAGCATTTAGTATAATCGCTCCTCAGCTATTTATTCAGAAAAAAAAGTGCTGGTTGATGCCATCCTTTGGCCACCTGACCAGCACGTAGCTTTCTTATAAGTGCTTTCTTTTATTTTTCTCACATTTTATTTTTTCCATGAGACCAATGCAGACCTTCCAATTTATGTTTTATTTTTTACTCTAGTTGACATGCAATGTTACATTAGTTTTGGGTATACAATACAGTGATTCAATTTCTCTGTACATTATGCTGTGCTCCCCACATGGATAGCTACCATCTGCCACCATACGCCATTACAATATCACCGCCTATATACCCTATGCTCTGCCTTTTATCCCAGTAACTTAATTCATTCCATAATTGGAAGCCTATATTGCCCTCTCCCCTTCACCCATTTTGTCCATCTCCCTTACCCCCTCCTCTCTGGCAGTATCAGTTTTTTCTCTGAATTTATTAAAATGATTCATTTGAATAACCTTAAATATACTGTATGTTTATTGGTAATTTTCTCTAATAATATTTATCTATTTCTATTTTTAAAGATATTTATTTATTTATTTATTTATTTATTTATTAAGAGAGCAAGAGCAGGGGCGCCTGGGTGGCTCAGTGGTTAAAGCCTCTGCCTTCGGCTCAGGTCATGATCCCAGGGTCCTGGGATCAAGCCCCACATCGGGCTCCCTGCTCAGCAGGGAGCCTGCTTCCTCTTCTCTCTCTGCCTACTTGTGATCTCTGTCCATCAAATAAATAAATAAAATCTTAAAAAAAAAAAGAGAGAAAGAGAGAGAGCACTGACAGGGGGAGAGAGTGGGGGAGAGAGAGAATCCTCAAGCAGATTCCTGGCTGTGCACAGAGCTGGATGTGGGGCTGGATTCCAGGACCCTGAGATGATGACCTCAGCTGAAATCAAGAGTCAGATGCTTAACGAACTGAGCCACCAGGAGCTCCATAACAATATTTAAGCATCCCAGTTGTAGTTCAGCTGGTTAGGTCTTCATATTATTACTCTTCTTTGGACCCAGGAAGTAACTAAATCACTTTTTCAGATATGGGCTTAGATGTAAGCCGTCTATAGCACCTATTAGCTTTCCATTTTGTGAGCTAATTAGATTTTCTTCTGCCAACTCAGAGTCTGTCACTCCCTTATTAATCTTTCAGAATCTTGAAAAATGACAGAGATCTAAAGGAAAAACACCAAGATGAATGGTCCTGGTAGAATAAAGTGAACCACTAACACTGGAATTTTTTTGGTTAGAAAGTTTAAGTGATTTATGAAATGTTTGACTAATGTCCCCAGGACTTCTGTGGAGTTACTGAATTTACATAAGTATATTTGTTCTACACCTGATCCATTTCCTAAGAGAAATATTGCCTTAATTATAATCACACTTCTTAAAAAACAATGTACACTGTGGTATTAAAAAGCATTGCTGAAACTGTTTGATAAATTAGTTTTAAGACTCTAAATGGTCTTGCCTTTTGTTTTCCAGCTGGAAAATTATTCGTTGCACCTCTAATCCTGGTCTTGGGATTAGCACTAGGGGCCATAGCAGTTGTAATCGGTAAGAAGCACTTAACATATCTGAGATTAGAATCTTTTGAGTGCTGTAGAGAAAATATGAGTGTAAATGTAGTAACATGAGTCAGTTACTAAGTGGACATATCTGTTCCATGCTTGCTTTAGATGAGCAATCAGCACGTGATTTATGGATTCAGAGGGTGTATTTCATATAGGATGTATTTGTGTAACACTTTTGCAGTCTGTAAAGACTTTGATTCATTTATCTTATAAAGCATTATTAATTCCCTTTTAATATGAAAGTTAATACAACAAGTAGTTTAATGATAGAGTCTAATGGACTGGAACCCAGATTTTCTGATTCTGGGTTTAGGTTGGACCACCAAGAAAAAAGACTCCGGTATACCCTTGTATAATTGGTTTGTTCTAGTGAAAGTGTACCCTGGGTAAAAAAGATACCTTCAACATGAATAGGAACTTATACCCAACATATACTTCAGCACTGGCAAACAGAAAATGTATGAGTGATTCCGTATAGTTTCATTCATACAAGTCTACTGAAATATGTGTTTTAAAACAGTGGTCCTCATGCTCCAGCATGTTGTAGAATAACCTTGAGGACTGGTTAAAACACAGGTTCCTGGTTTCTACTCTCAGTTTCTGACTCCATATAGGGGCAGGGCCCATGGATTTCCAGTTCTAAGAAGTTCCCAGGTGATACTCATGCCACTGGTCCAGGGACCCCAGACTTTGAGAACCATTGCTTTAGAGAATTTTGAATTAAACACTATAGATAAAGATTGCTTTGATGACTGTTCTACATAATAGGTGGGATTTCTTTTTCTTTTCTAAATAAAATAAATTTTTGTATGTAAATTTCTATTGAGCAAGTAATTTACATGTACAGGACAGATAAAATTATAAAGTAACTGACATTTAAGTTCTTACAATTTAGGAAGTATTTTAGGAAGTAGATACTGTTATTATTTACATTTTACTATGGAGGAAATAAGGCTTACTAGGACCTCATATGTGTCAGAACAGTGACTCGAACCTGGCATTTGGCTCTACAGCCCATGTTCCTAAGTAATGTGCTGTCCTGCCCGAGACTGAAGTATCCCATCAGGGTGCAAATGGTACGACTAGGGATAATAAAGAAGATCAACCTAAGACTGTGTATTTTGATAGAAGAATGATTCCATATTCAAACTGGTGTCAGAGAGGTTGTTCAAAGGGGGAGAGAACTCCAGAAAACTAACATGGAATGACATCTTATAGGAGTAAATCCATTTCATAGTGTAGGTGTCTCCCCGCCTTCATCCACACGTTTTGCTAAGTAGCAATCATTTGTAAATGACTGCAAAATGAAAAATGGAAAATGGAAACTTTTCAAATATATAGACCTAAATGCCTCTCCTCCTAATTACCTTTCATCTTTTTTTATCCTCAGGTTTATTTGTATTTCCTATCTATTGCCTTTGTAAAAAACAGAGAAAGCGATCACGGACAGGAATGCACTGGTAAAATGCGGATGATTTCGTGGAACGAAGCCGGTCCGGGTAGGAGCCACACAGAATGGCACACTCATCTGAGACTCATGTCTTGAAAAACACTGAGTCCCGTCCCCCCCCCCCCCCCCCCCCCCCGCCCCGCCCCGCCCCGTGGTTGTCTGCAGGCCACAGTGCCTCTCGCTCCAGTGCACTCCCTCCATGGTATCCTGACTCCTTTCCTTATACAGTTTGCTGCTTTTCAAAAATGGTCACTTTCATAGACTATAAATATCTGTATCATAACTCTGACCTTCTTACTGGTTTTTGGAAGAAAATATTTTCATTAAGAACCAGGTATCCTCAGAATTGTCTGAGCATGCCTCTCCTGAGCGTTGTTTGGACAGTCTTTATACCTAAACCTCCTTCCAGGCCCTCTTCTGAGACTTGGTGTGAATAGCGGAAATCATCCCACCTGTACAAACAAGCAAGGCCACTTTTCAGAAGACAGAGGCTCACCATATGCACCTGTTTTTATCTGTGGCCCGAGCAGTATAATTCCTTCATCCTTCGGATGCTTTAATTGTTAAAAATCTCACTGCTCAAAAGGGAACTAGTGAAACAAAACTAATGAGAAGAATCATGAGTTACTGACGTGTATCTGTGCAGGGGTGTGAGTGTGTGTGTATAAGTATCTGTATTAAAACTAGGTCCAATAATCTTGTACTTGTCGAGTTCTATGCCTCTACGCTATTTTTCCACATTTTCATAGACATATTTAAAGATGATCGTTCCTTTCTGGGCGTATTTTGGTAATGTACTGAATTAAAGCCAATGTAGACAACAGGCTATTTTGATGTTGGCCCTTTCGATTCCTTGCTGTCTCTCTGTCTCACACACAGGCACACACACCAGAAATTTGTGCAAGGTCACCTCGAGGATCATCAGACTTTATTAAGTGACGAAACTGGTAGGCTGCTCAAGACCAGACGTTTAGTCTTTTCAGATTTTTTATGTTTTGGCATCCATGTTTTACTAAATGAACAAATCCTTCAGACGGGACTAGTTAATTTAAAAAACAAATTTGCTGTAGCAAGAACTGCTTAAGCCTTTAAACAATCACTGTTCTGCTAATTTTTTAATCAACTTGTAATTACCAATAATTCTGCTTTAGGTCAATTTGTGATAGTTTTGGAAACCCTGCCCTCTTACCTCTTCTCTCTTTCTCTCTCTCTCTTCTATCTTTTTATCTGTCCCCAAGATTTTCATTAAAAAAAAAAAATACAGTTTTGAAGGGTTTTTCTTATGTTTACTGCTCAAAGACTATCAAATATGCTGATACCTTCTTATGGATGGGGTAATTTAAAAACACAGTTTTTTGTGTTCATGGGTTTATCTAAAATAGAAACAACTTTTGGAAAAATGAAGGAAATATCTTCAGGAAGTTTTACCAAACTGAGACGTCTTTAAAAATAAGAAAAAGAAAAGCAACTAAACTTAACAAACTATTCCTTTGTTTTCATCATGGAAGTTCAGCAGAATGGACATAAAGAGCACTAAGAAGCCTGAAGTTTCCACTTGTCTCCAAATCCTTAAGATGAGCTATCTGCATAGATGTAGCATTTATTTTTCAGCAGCCTTATCTGAATGGTAATAAATTCTGTGATAAAACATGCATTATTAACATGGATAGTTTGTCTTGTTGGGCTCCGAAGAAAAACATTTATCATCTTTATCAGACCACAAAAGTCCACGCTAGTGAAGGTTACTTGCAAGGATAGTGAGTGTCTGTTCTTTCTGGATCACACTCAGAATGGCTGTGCTGCAGTTTCTGGACTCGTCTACATTCAGTTAGAGGAGGGCGTGCCATTTATGGTTCTCTGATGGCATGTTTCTAAACATGACACAATGCAAGGAGAAGAGATGCTCTAATTTCACAGATTCATCTTACCACTCATCCATCCATCCAACAAACATTTTTCAGTGCCTATTCTTTGTGCTCTAGTATTAAAACAAGAGAATGAAAATTTCTATCCTAAATCCATGTAAGTCTGTCATGAGAGTGCTTAATTTTCGTAAATTCATGTTTTTCTGGACTTAGGTATTAGTTCGACAATATGTGAGTGCAATGAACTCTAAATCTAGTGGATATGTTTATGTATGATATGTGTATGGATATGTATTTGTCAATCTACATACACATGTATCTGCTATTTCCATAGCTGCATATAAACACGAACTCCACATACATATAAACCAAGTAGCTAAATAATATACTCTCTGGTCTTAGATAATCTATTTTCTTAGGTTATTGTGTATCTTGTCTTTGACTTACTCAGGGATTTTTATTCCTTCCTTTGAATAACTTATCTTTTGGAGATACCTTTATATTATTTGGAAACGTTCCAATTTTCCAATTACAAAATGGCGTCTGTCATCGTCGAAGGTTCTGTCATCAATGCTTGAGATACTGTCACAGTGTTGCACAGGATTTTCATTTTTCTATTGCATAGATTTTTTTAATTAATGTATACATTTTTATCTTTCAAAGTTGGTATACATTAGGCCTTTCCCTGATAATGACTTAAAGTAATAATTTGTGAATGTTTTTACTAAGCATCATCAAGATCTTAAAAAGAAAGAAGAAAATAAGAAGGATTATTTATATGTTAGTGCCAACATGGAAAGTAAAACACTAGTAACTTTTGGGATAAATTCTAAAAGCTACTTTAGAAAAAGAAATGCACACATAAAATAAATATTGTTCTATCCAAAGCTTGTCATTTTTATTGTAAATGTAATATATATTCCTTTTAAAAAATCAAACCATATAGAATTATAAAATGCAAATTCAACTGCTCTAGCCCACCCCTTATTTTCTAGGGGTAACCACTGTTAATGTTTTGATATATGTCCTTCTAGAAACTTTGTGCATATATACAAGTGTGTTTGTATATGTCCATGTGTATTAGTTTTATACAAATAGGACAGTAGTCTTAATGTCCTGTGACTATTTTTTCGTTTTATTATACATTAGTAGACACCTTCCCATAAGTGTTTAAATAGATTTACCTCATTCTTTTGTAAATTACTACATATTCCATTGTGGGACTATACTTTACTTCATTAGTCCCTATTGAATGGGCATCGAGATTGTTTTTACTTCTCTATTTCAACGCATCAGTGAAGATCTTTTACATATATTTTTATCACCTTATGTACACATTTCCATAACTTTTAAAATTTGTTTTTATAAGATATTTGTAATAAAATTTTAATGTATTTTCAGTGAATTAGATCATAGAGATACTATATTTCAGATCCTTTCTTGGGAAAAAGAAAGATTATCTAGGAGTTTTATGTAGGAGTTTTTTAAAGAAAAGCATCTTTTGCAGGATAATTCCCCCCCTGCTTGGTTAGCCAAATAAATATGTGGCCAAAATGTATAAAGGAAAGTCCATCTTATTCCAATAAAAATAAAATGCAATGAGATATTTCTAAGATAATGTGAGATGTCTATAAGATGTCTGTGAGATACACTGATATTTGGGTTGCCTTGTTTTTAAACTTGACTAATTTAAAGCAAATAGCTAAACTGGTAATGTTTGTCACTTTTTTTCAACACTATCCATGTTCATGCATGTTGCACCACAAAGGAACTTAATTATGTCATTGTGAAAAATAGGAAACAATTATGTTGGAAATTAAGAATGACCACAATTATCTACAAAAAATAAATTTTACTATTTGTAAGGTCTGGTAGTTTGTTGGGATGGTTAGAAATTTGGAATCACGTGAAACATTCATTTTAGGAGTCCCAGAAGTTCCCTAAGACCTTCTGCATGTGGCACTAAGAGGAGAGGGGGTCCAACCTTTTGGTACAAGCAACAACCTGTTGCCACCACCCTGAGTTTCTGCTAAGTGCTATTTATCCTACAGGCAGAACAGACAGGAAAACCATCAAAGATTACTAAACACAATCCGATCACAACCTGTTCTCTTTCGTTGTGCTTGCTTGGCTGTGCCTGTCTGGAAATTCCCTGTCCTCTGCCACCCAAGCCCCCAGCTCTTGAGGCCCAATCCCCCAGCTGAGCCTTTGTTATTCAATCCTACCACCCATATAACCCCTGGCTCCCCTAAAATACCATCCAACCCCTGTCACCTCCTCCAGTCCCTGGTGACTCTCCCCAGTGTGGTTTTTCTCCACTCCCCTGATAAATTAGCTCCTCTTCACTGCAAAAGAGGAGGAGGAACGGGACGGGTGAAAAGCTCGCTCTGGCAGGTGCAAAACATCGGTGTTCATTCCTGAGCTTCTATCAAATTCAAGTACGTCTGCCAAGACATCGATCCAGCTCCCCCCTTGTTAAACATTGCAGTTGTTTGTAACATTAGACCTCAGGCTGCCTGTTAAATTTATAATTATAGAAAAAGCTAGTGCCTAAAGGAGATTGATTGGTAGGCTTCCTTAAGTGCGATTTTTTTTTTTAAATCATGCCAAAAACCACTTTATTTTTTAATTTCAGGAGAAAACTGCACATATGCCTTAATGTGAGTCATCACATTGGATTACGTGCTTATCTTTTCATATCTATAGCTGAAATCTATCCCAGTCACTGAAAGTAATTTTTCTTGCAGTTGGCTTTATTGTTTGGTGTTAGTGTCTATTATAAAGAGAGCTTTAAAATTCAATAATGCACTTTAAAATACTTGTGCCATTTAAGTAATCAACACAATTAAAGAAGAGGTTACATATATTATGATGGAGACGGTAGAAAGCAGTATTAATAAATATATGTCGCCTCTAAATTTGGGATGGGGGTGTGTGTGGAAATCAGAGCCTAAAATTTAGAACAAGTAAAACATACCCCCCAAAAATGTAGCTGAGTTTCTGAAATTATAGTAATTCTAAAAACTGATATCAGGAGCTTAAACATAACAAGTAATTAGTAAATGTTACCAAATAACCTAACTAGAATGTTTAAAATATTAAGTTACCGTTTCTACTTCATTTTAACTGCATTTTCATTTTTCATGAAATCTATAAAAGGATTGCCACTGGCTAGAAACATAGTAAATCAAAACTATCACCAACAGCCAGTCTGAACAGTATTTTTTAAAATTCTTATAGTTTAAATATGATCTTTTCTTCTTCCTCTGGAAAAGTTGCAAAATCCCATTTTTAAATTACACATCTACAATTATGTAATGAAACTGAAATAACTTTAGAGAAGCATTAATACATGGTCTGAACAAAATCAGAGTTCCAAAAACTGGGGAGTCTTCAAGATTGTGAAATGTTACCTTTTCGGTGCAAACCAATGATGCAAATCTTTAAAAGAGAAATGCGATAGAACTCCTTTATAACTCTGGTTTTGAGGATAGGGCTAATAATCATTTGATAGACACCTGTTATGTGGGACTACAGTACTGCACATCCCTGTTCCGAGAGTCCTATTTTAGCTGACTCTATCCAAATCCAAGAAGCAGAGAGTCACGTAATGTGAGATTTGTAATTAATTGTCTGTTTGGAGCCTTACCTGAAGCCATCATAATAGCACATACTTTAGATCCCTGTATATAAGTGCCAGTTGTAGAAGCATGTAATTATGTGTATCATCAACTATATTCTTTTTTTTTTTAGCTAAAAAAGTGACTGTTTTGAGAGTAACTGTATGACCTGAAAGGCAAAAGTTATTTTTTTAAATACACGAAATATTGCCACTGCCTTTTTTTTTTTGCCACCTTCTTTTAGCTTATAAAAGAAATTTAATTAGGTATATTTAACTCCATGTCACTTAGATTATACAGATTTATTGGCATAGTAAACATTGCATTTTTCAAGTTTATCCCATATTTTTGTCACTCTGTTTTATCATTAATATTGAATGACTTTCTTCCCTGTTTTTGAAGTAATGCCCATGTACTTCAACACCCAATTCTTGCTTTCTTGCCTTTTCCCTCTTCTGTCCTCATTCCTGTCTTGGCCAACTGTGGATTAAATTAAATTTCGCCATTAACTTGTTGACTAACTAGATGAAATTCAAATACTGAAAGGACTCCATAATTTGGCTCTGGTAGTGAACATAATTTACCTTGGCTTACTTTGTAAATTGAAATGTGTGAGGAGTACCTGGAATGCTGCCCCTTTTCTTGATAGGTGTTGGAGAACCCTTGCCCTCTGACAAGAAATAAAATGAACAAGAAGATGTCAGTTGGATCAGAGAACCTAATAGTACTCTAAGACCAAGCTTCAGAAATGGCCTCATGAGTATTGTAAAGTGAGTGTTGTGTTTGCATATTAGTTGGACAGAAAGCACATGTGGATATTCTCCAGTCTGATCCCAAGTCATTCATGATTCATCCAAAATGGCCACATGTCTGGTTTTGGGTCTTTGTGTCACCAAAAAGTCCTACAGCTTGGACTTGGGGTGGATTTGTAGTGTAGTGTAGCATTTGTATATAAGATTTGACTATGGATTCATACTCTGTGAACATTATTAGACATTTTGATAATATAAAGTAGTAACATTGAATGTAACTGACATTAGCCTTATTCTAGAGAAACCATCTGTCATCAGCAAATGTTCAACATGTTCAGATACGATTAGGTATAAGTAACACTCAAGATATATTTAGCATAAGTTTGGTATATATTATGGAAAAATCCAAGGGAAAGTCCAACTTGGGTGTTAAAGGGCTCCAGAATTTGCTGAAATCATGTCATTTCAGATTTATTCTTATAGCTGACTAACTGCTGTTGGTCATCAGTTTCCTGGAAAGCTGTTAGGTGTTCACTTTATGCCCCAGGTAGGGAAATAGTCTCAATAATCCAGTCAAATTCTTGAAAATATTTCTTCAACGTATTACTTCCTCTATGCCCAAATATAATTTTACTGATTCTTTCAAGTAAACACTATCTAAATATTTTATATAATATATTTGAACATTTTTAGTTTGTAGAACATTAGCATGCTTTATTAAGAAAATTCTAGATAAATTATCATGAGTTTTTATCAGCTGACTACAAGCCTTTTCCCTAAGGGCTGTTTTTTTAAGTTCCATATGGCAATACCTTAATTTTGTTATTTGAGCATTTTCACCATAATTAAAATTCTGTATATGGCATTGAAAAGAATAAACCAACATTGTATTTCTTACGACATCTAGAACAGTAATTGGTATATATATATATATACACATTACCATTTACCTTAACAAGAACAACTTACAGATTTTTAATGTAAAAACTGACAATCTTGTTGCATATTTGAAATCAATTATTAATAAGTAGTAAATTCTGAGAGATCACAGAATTAATTTTGTGTAGAAGGAACACAAAAATAGTGTGATTAAAGTATTGTTAACACATTATAAAGAAACCACAATGGTTAACTGTTTCATTTTTAGTTTAAACAGAATTGGGCATAAGATATATTCATGAAACAAATATATTTATATACATGTATACCTATTGCAAAACTATGGGACAATTAAATGATTCACATTCTTTTTTTCACAGAGTGTAAAATGCTAAAAATAAATACATTTGAGTCTTTAATCTGTTATCAGATCAGAATCTGTTATCAGATTCAGAAATTACAATTCTAAGGTAAAATTGTTTCCTATATGAATTATCAGAATATGTCCCATTTTAATTATATTCTCATGAACAATAGCAAAAGAGAAGAAATTTCTTAATTTTAAAATGAATGCCTCTCCCTAGTGGTTTATACCCGATCTTTTCCATTATTTCATTATATTGTATATTTTTGGTTTTCTGTAAAATTTGTAACCAATTTCCAGATAATATAAATTACAATATTTGAGCCTGGCTGAAAAGAGATTTTCTCTTTTTAATGATATCGGAAAATATATATGTGATTTTATTTTTTAACTTTTTCTACATTTCATTGGTCATACTATTAACTTTAGTATTTATAAAACTGGAGAAAAGTATTTTCAATATATTTTTTTTTTAAAGAGGCAGTAGAAATAGATAATAACATTATGCAGAAATCCCTGAAAGAAAATTTGGAAAGAAACAAATTTCGTTAAAGTGAAAATGTTGGAAAATAGGGAGTATTCGAAGACTGTAATTTCTTACATTAGAGTAGTCAACTTATTTCCAAAATGATTGTTTCATGCTGTTATTAGTTTTTAGTATACTATATAATTTCTCCTACCATTTTAGTGTTTATACATTAATTACTGAAAAGAAAGGAAGGAATTGGGGAATAAAAGTTAGGGAAACTGGGTTTATTCCCATTTTCCAATAGCACTAATGTATACTTCTTTAACCTTCTATATGGTGCTTTGTGTGATGAGAGTATGTAACACTTACATATGTTATTAGTGCCTTATTTTTTTTCACTTGACTTTAATTCTTACCTAAAGAGCCATATACTTTTTGTTTGAGTGTTCCTTGGCCCTTATATTTAAAGTGCTGATGAGACAGTACACTTTAGAGGTACATATAGGCTGCCTTTGCTACCTTAACCCACTCTATTATCTCTGGAATAGCAGGTTAGCCAATATTTTTTTCTGAACTTCAGTGTTTATTTTTAAGCTAAAGAATTTTTTAAAAAGGATATTAAACACCATAATTTGAAGCCACTATCATTGAAATGTACTTTTAAACTGCAAAAACAGAATGCTGATTATTAAAATTTAAAACGGAAGTTGGAAAGGCTGTCAGTCTTTATGGCTTCAATGAGGACAAAATTACTTTACAAAAGGCATTAAAAATAAAAGTAAATATATGGAACTGCAGGAATTAGATCTGTTTCCTACAATTCATCTTTGGCAATGTGTTATTTGTAATCCACTTCCATACAGATCCTGAAGAATCATGGTGTTTACTATTTACATGTAATTACGCATTCACAGTGGGCTTTATCAATACCAGGATACTTTGTATAATGTTATTGTACTCTTCTTGGTCTTTGCCTTTTGTGTTAGCTTTATATAAAAAGCTGGGTCTATTGTATTCTATATGTACTATAGTATATCACTCAACTTTTCCTGATGAATGTATGATGAAAATTAAAATAAATGGTGTGCTTAGAAAAGACAAAGACACAGGTTGTATATGAAAATATGTGTACATATTTGACAAAAAAAAAAAAAAGAGGAAAAGAATCTTCCTGCCAACAGATATGTCCTGCTGGACAGGACCTGAAAATTAACAGATTTTTTTTTTTTTTAAGCAGTAAAATTTAAAAATCTATTACCTCAAGAATTGTCAGTGGATACGTGTCATTGTACTGCTCCTCTTAGCAAATACAATCTCACTTGCGGCTGACAGTAAAAACAACCCAAGTGTCAGATCACACAAATTTTAGGGGCAAATCTTTCCAAAGATGGATACCTTGTGATATTCTGGAGTCTAATTCTGGACTTTTGGTATGTCCCTATGGCCTTTTGTTGTGGTTGGGCTTTTTCTTTCTTTTTTTTTTTTTTTAATGTTTTTGGTTGGTTGGTTTAGAATGGAAGGGTAATCTTAATTGTGAGATCAGATCTCCTGGAAGGATATAATGACACTCTACTTGGATGAAAACTGTAACGGGAATCAGCTAGTTTTATTGTCACTGTGTGAGCGCTTGTATGGATTCCTGTGAAGTGCTGATTACTCACAGGGGGCGTGTGATCCATCAGGCAATGTCATCCAGCAATGCCTAATAAAAGTTTTTGAAAGAGAAGACTCTTGTCTTTTTTGCAGTACATTTGGAATTTAAAGAAATGAAAAGGTAAAATCTGACAATGGCACAATTACTTGAATGTAAGTAAATTTGGAAAGATATACTGAAGTCATTTCTGCACTAGATTCTGACTAGAGAAACAAGAATGAACAGAAAATCAGGGTATGCTTTTTTTGGAAAGTGGATTGTGTTGTGTCACTGTGGTGTGTTTTGGGGAAACTTCACAGAATACAGAAGATCAGTATGAACACTCTGATGAAAATAATGTATCTGCAAGCACACAGTATAATGCCAATTACATTCTCTTTAACTTATTCATTCATTGAAAATCCATTTGATATTATTTATTCCCTTAATTATTTTTTTCAGTAAACATGTATTGAGCCCCTGCTGTATTATAAAAATATACTGCACATGCGTTTAGGAAAAGACCAGGCTCCAATACTGGTCCAGTAGAGATAGGGCCTGGCAAGAGTTTCAACAATGGATTCCTGCCTTGAATTCTTTGACTAATTTGGTTGGTGATATTAAGTTAGCCACATACCTATCCAGACGTCAGTCTACAATGACGATTGAGGTGGCAACCTCTAAGGTTTCTTTCAGCAATTAAATTTGGATCTGTGCAACCTATTTTTAAAGTTAGTTCAAATTATTCAGTTCTAGCATTTCTCCAACCCGGACAGGCCATGTCAGGGCCCTGTGCCTTTGCACAGGCTGGTTCCCTACCTTCTCCTCTTCCACCCAGACTCCTCCTCCATGGCCCTCAGGCCCAGCATCTTCTGCAGAATACCCTCTTGGCCATATCACATGGGACACGTCACCACGGCCTCCTCTGTTGAGCATTCTTTGCAAAGCACTCCTGAATGAGGCACTTTGTATTTGTTTCCCAGGGTTAGCATAACAACTACCACAAGCTGGATGCCATAAGACGACAAAAATGTATTCTTTCATATTTGTGGAGACCAAAGTTCAACGTTAAAACATCGGCAGTGTTGGTTCTTTTTGGAGGCCCTGAGGAAGACTGCTTCGTGCCTCTCCCTAGTGTCCGGGGGTTGCCAGCAATCCTTGGCATTCCTTTACCTGTGGTGTATTCACTTCACTTCAGCCATTGGATTTAGGTCACACTCTTGTCGTATGACCCTTCTATGGGCTTAACTGTTTCCCCAGAATTCATATGCCAAAATCCTAACTCCCAGCACCTCAAAATGAGACCATCTTTGGAGCTAAGTCCTTTAATGAGGTAATTCAGGTAAATTAAATCATATGCTGGGTCCTAATCCAACATGAAATAAAATTAGAGTAACTTGATACATCTTGTCACCTCCTTGCCGGCCATGAGGAGCCTATCACCCAACAGTTATCAGACTGAATGCAAGACACTCAATTAAATTTCAGTTTTCAATAAACTACTGTTACTTTTAATATAAATGTCTCAATTATTTACTTACAGGATATGTATGTGTGCATATAGATATATATATGATATACATAAGATATCATATATAAATGATATCTATATGGATGCCAGGCATAATAGAAAGAACACAGACAGACATTGGACTCAGACAAGTTACAAATTTAGGCTCTGCTTTTTAGTTCAGGGAACTAGGAGAGGTTACTTAACCTCTTTGCACCTCAAATTCCTCATCTGTAAAATTAGAATATGCTTACCTGGAAGGGTAGTTGCAGGATTAAAATGCCCGGTAGACGGTGCCTTAGTAACTAGAACACTGTCTGAAATATTGAGATCAATGGGTCAGCAAATACTTTTGAAGGAGTAAAAAAACACTTTCCCCTTTCCTATTTGGAATTCTCTGGGAACCTGAGACAGTTTCTGGTCAGCCCTAAGACAGGACCTAAGCTAAGCCATAGTGCAATCTATGGAGTACCCCAGGCTTCCATTTGGAAAACCCACTCCACCTCCCCTGCACCCCAGAAAAACCTAGCTCCTGGATGCAAGGAATTCTTCTCTAAGTGAACAACCCATTTGATACAAGTTCTGTTTTCCTTCTAGAAAATGTGTAATTGCTTGTTACAGCACGATGGCAGCAACATTTTACATTAAACCTGGAAAGTTGCCTGACCTTCCAGAACCTGAGGTCACCTGTGCTGTACCCTTCTGTTTGCGGAGATGGGGATCCTAATTAATTTAAATAAGTCTAAGCAGTTAAATAGCAATACAGGTAGATCCCATCTCTTTAAAAAGATCATTGGGGTGGCACATTCATTACCCAGAGCTGGGATCAAATTTTTCTGTCTCCTTTTACAGAGTGCATTTTTGTATAATCAATGGATAATAGTGAAAAATATCTAAAAGATGTATGATTTACCAACTTGAGGCTATTTCTTTACATTAATAAAAATCATTATGAAGGAGGAGATTTTTTTTTCTTATAAATATTCTATTTATTTATTTGAGAGAGAGAAAGTGAGAGAGAGCAGGGGAAGTGGCAGGCAGAGGGAGAAGTAGGCTCCCCACTGAGCAGGGAGCCTAACTGGAAGGCAGACACTTAACCGACTAAGCCACCCAGACATCCCGAAAAGGTATTTTTCCTTAATGCTTCTTTTGCCACCCAGTGGTTTTGTTCTTGACTTGCATTTCTAACCAAGAAACTCACATCACATAAAGATGATCTGGGTCATGTAAAGAGGCCTGGATTCTACTACCTGTTTGTGGGTGCTGTGGCCTTGGACCAGGGGCTCCACCTTACTGCAGCTGAGTTCCTTTCCTTGAATATGGGGGAACCAGATCTCTAGCACTGTAGCATATTATATGAACAGTAATAGGTAATAAAACTACAGCCGTTAAAAACCTCCTTCACAGTTTCATTAAGTTACACTTTGCCTTAACAACTGCACAATGGAAATAAATATACTGTGGATACTGTTCTTACAGGATGCCCAAAGTAGTATCCAATGAATGGAAACTCCCTTCTCCCTTCCCTCAAGCAAATCACTCTTGACCCAGAGAAATGTTATGAGCAATCACTGAGTGGTAATTGTGACCCTAAATTAAAATGCTTCTTAGCCTGGCCAGTAATTCAACATTGAATTCATACATACTGGCTTGCCAAATTAGAATTTTAGTTTGCTGAGTTAGACGGGATTGCATACCTTCGGACGTTTTAAAGCTGGTTTCTCTTAGCCGATCTGCTATTTCGACTGGGTACAGGAAGTGCCAGTATGCAGAGGACAGCCCCAAGAAATCTTCCAGGCATTCCACGGAGGCGGTCGGATGATTTCCCCCTTACCCAGCGACACAGAGGCCCTTTCAAGGGCCAGAAATAGATCCCCTATTGAGCCTCTGTTTATCTCCTCTGACCATAAAAAGCAGCTGGTCTTGCAGGAAAGGTTGGCGTCTGTAATGAACTCCAGGAGGCCGTAAGCCCGAAGCCTGAGCGACAGAATAACGGCGCTCGAAGAACTTCGGGAGTCATGCTGCTAGCTCTTTGCTAGAACCATTCAGTCCTACTCCAAGGAAATCTGTGAACTAAAAACCCCACACAAGCCCTGTAAAATTTCCTGTGACCACCAGAGGCACTCAGAATCATTCCATTATTCTTGGAGTTGCTTCATAATGACTATTTATTAAGTATCCACTATACTGCTAAATACTGATGCCATTTTGTTGAATGAAAAACGTTTTAAAAAGAATTGATTGAGGGGCACCTGGCTGGCTCAGTCAGAAGAGCAAACAACTCTTGATCTCGGGGTTGTGAGTTCAAGCCCTATGTTGAGTGTAGAGACTACTAAAAAATAAATAAAGTAAAAAAAAAAAAAAAAAGATGGGGCCAATTCTTCCTTTCATTACTTGGTATTTAAACTTTGCTCCGTGGTAGGCTAATTAATAATTATGAAAATAGAAAGCAAAATCAGGTGGTTTATTTTATTGTATTTATTTGAGAGAGCGCACAAGCGGGGGTGGGGGGTGTGGAGGGAGAGAGGGAAGCAGACTCCCTGCTGAGCGTGAACCAGGACTCAAGGCTCCATCCCAGGATCCTGAGATCATGACCTGAAGTAGGATGGTTACACTTATGACTGAGCCATGCAGCTGCCCCGGCATCAGATTTTCTTAAGGCCACTGGAGTCAATAAGAAACACTATTGAAACACTTCACACATCATTGCTAAAATATTATCAGGTCTTTAGGACAGAGCTTTAAACATCTCTCATATCCTTGTTAAGAGCCCTTAAGAACACTATTCTCTTTGCTTAGATGCCATACAGATGAATTGATGTAGGTGTGGAAAATTGCAATAATGCAATTCATTAGACATATGTCCAGAACTGAGAAGTATCAGGTACAACCAAATGACCACCTGAAACCCATTGCTAGATGGCCATTTCAACCTAACTTGGTGCTATTACTGTTAAATAAGCCCTCAAAGGCCTCAGATCTTTCACCAAAAACTGCTTTGAGGCTGAACAAACGTGCTTAAAGCTTCAGGTAGCCATGTTTTATCAAATTCTAGCTCTTTGCATCATACTTCTATTTCATCCGCCAAAAAGGTGTTTTATAAAACAAAAATAGGGGTGCCTGAGTGGCTCAATCAGTTAAGTGTCTGCCTTCGGCTAGGTTCATGATCCCAGGGTTCTGGAATTGAGCCCTGTATATGGGCCCTGCTCAGCAGGGAGTCTGCATCTCTCTCTCTCTCTCTCTCTCTCTCTCTTTCTAGCCCCCTGCCATTCCTGCTGCTTGTACTTTCTCTCTCTCTCTCAGATAAATAAATAAAATCTTCAAAAAATAAAAATAAGTGTTTTGAGGAGTACTGGTTCTGCTCTGATGGTGTTAACCCCCTACAACTGATCCTTCCCTGGGGAGCACAACAACAACAACAAAAACCCCAACTACCTGAAAAGGCTGAGAATAAACAAGACCAAGCAGAATGTGGTAAGGAATCAAAATGTGACTGTGCAATCCTCACGACGGAGAGGGTCTCAGTTCTCATCCTCTAATGACTTTGCCCCGAAGGCAAGCTTGTAGAGGGCAGCCGCTGGCCTTCCAGTGGCACCATCGCCATCTTTACTTGCCTTCAGAACCACAAAAAGAAGACAGGGAAAGAGGGGAGCTGTGGAGGAGAGAAAACTGGAAAAGAAGAAATGAATGAAAAGAGAAAAATCTCAGCAGAGAAATAGAAATTGTTAAAAGCAGAGCCGAATGAAAATTTCAGCACTAAAAGATGTAATACCTGGAAAAATTCACTGGAGGAGTTCCAGCATATAGTGGAAATAGCAAAAGGTCAGTAAACTTGAGGATAGGTTAATAAAAGTTCCTTTATCTGAAGAACAGAAAGAAAAAAGATTGAAGAAAATTGAACTGAATCTTCAGGCTCTGTAGGACAATATAAAAGTTTTAACGTACATGTACTTGGAACTCCAGACAGAGAGAAGAGATTGCAAAGGAACTTGACGAAACTTTTTGGAAAATGTTAATTAAATCAGTGATAATGATTGATACATATGTGGAAACTCATTCACTCATATACTTCATATTTAAATATAAGAGTTTACTGTCAGTTGTATGTCAGTAAGACTGATAAAAAGCTTTTCAATTTATATACACCTATAAAAAAAGAAATGTCTTTCCTTTGCTTCAAATTCTATGTTTTAAAATTGGGAAAAATTAAAATTACTTTGTTCTATATAAGTAACTTAAATATGATATTACTCAGCTGGTTATGTATTTTAAGTATTTTCCATTTAAAGTTTCAAGATTCAAAATTTTATATTTGTCTTCTTTATTTTGCATGGTTAAAGTATTTCTTTTTTATTTTATTTGAATTAGCATGCCCCAGTATTAAGTTTTTGATTCTTGACTATCTGAAAGAAAAAAAAATCAATCAGTAATAATTGTCTTACTCTACTTAAATAGTTCAAACCTAAGTCAAGATTTATATAACTCAGGTCTTCCTTGACTATCAAGGGAGGGATAGAACTTCAGGGCCACAGAACAGACCTTAAGCCGCAGGCAGCCCTGGAGGGAAGGCTTGAGATAGTCTGTTACTGCCTAGCTGGAGAATTCATGAAATTCACCATACTCTTGAGGATGGGACCACACAGTACAACTAGCCCTCCAATCTTATCAAAGATCCTCACTATAAAACAAGTGTACTGAGTGCCTGGATGGCTCAGTCAGTTTAGCGTCTGACTCTTGATTTCTGCTCAGGTCACAATCTCAGGATCTTGAAATCAAGTCCTACATTGGGCTCCATGCACAGCGCGGAACCTGCTTGGGATTCTCTCTCTCCCTCTGCCCTCCCTCAATGCGCACATCTGCTCTCTCTCTCCCTCTCTCAAATAAATAAATAAATAAATAAATAAATAAAATCTTAAAACAAAAAAAACAAGTGTATCATTTAAGAAATTCAAATCAAAACCACAATGAGATGTCACACCATGCTTGTTAGTATGACTGTTATAAAAAAGATAAGAAATAGCAAGTATTGGTGAAGACGTGTATAAAAGGGAACACTTGCGAGCTGCTGGTAGGCTTATACATTGGGGCGACCCCTATGGGAAACAGTATGGAGATTCCTTAAAGAATTAAAAATAGAACTACTATATCACCCAGCAATTCCACTTCTGGGAATATGCCCAAAGGAAAGGAAAACACTACATCAAGAAGGTATTTGCACCCTCATGCATACACCAGAATTATTGACAGTAGCCAAGACATGGAGACAACCTATGTGTCTATTTGACAGATGGATGGAAAACGGGGCTGTGGTACATATGTACAATGGAATTTTATTCAACCATAAAAAAGAAGGAAATCCTGCCATTTGTGATAACATGGATAGCACGTGAGAACATTATGTTAAATGAAATAAGTCAGTCAGAGAAAGACAAACACTGTATAATCTCATTTTAATGCAGTATCTAAAACAACAAACAGGTCATAGAAAAAGAGATACAATTTGTGGTTAGATGAAAGTGATCAAACAGTACAAAATTCTTCTGGTTATAAAATAAATAGGTCCTAGGGAGATGTAGTTATAAAGCACAGCTTTATAACTACAGGTAACACCACTATAGGATGTATTTGAAAGCAATTAAGAGAGTAAATCCTGAGTTCTTGTCACAAGGGAAAAAACATTTTTTGGTGTTTTTTTGAGGGGGGAAATGATCTATATGAGATGATTGATGTTGACCAAACTTATGGTAATCATTTCACAATATATGTAACTCATATCCTTATGCCATACACCTTACACTTGCACAATGCTGTATGTCAATAATATCTCAACAAAACTGGAAAAACAAAACAAGTGTGATTTTACAATTCAAACATTAACCATTTTTGGTCGAAACTCAAACTATTGAATTCATTGCTTACAACTTCTTGTAATTTGCAGGGTCTTACTTGTAACTGAAGACCTGAACATTTGGAACAATTTGGAGGACAATCTGGTTACCAAGGTAGAAAGGCTTGCCACAGGGAAATACTTGTTCAGAGCACCAGAGCACGGAAATAGGGGAAACCTCCACAAACACCAACACTTCGGTTCTAGAATTATCTTTGCTATCAGGAACTAAGGCTACACTACTCATGTTTTTCTCAGGCTATTTATTAGTAGAGTAAATATTCTAAGGTAGGACTACTAACACCTTTGAAAATTTTAAATTTAAATTTCTTGCATGATATTTCTACTGTAATTCTACTGTAATGTAAAAGGAAATGGAAGTTTTTTGAAATGGCAAACACTCTAGGTTCTGGTGACATGCTCTTAGCAGCATAAATATTAGCTGAATCAGGACATAGTTATTAAGCCATAATAATTATAGTTATTACCCTGGAATCTCTCTTTAATTCTTTCTCCTCCCTCTCTTTTTTTTTTTTAAGATTTTTTTATTTATTCATTTGACAGATAGAGATCACAAGTAGGCAGAGAGACAGGCAGAGAGAGAGGAGGAAGCAGGCTCCCCGCTAAGCAGAGAGCCCGATGCGGGGCTCGATCCCAGGACCCTGGGATCATGACCCGAGCCGAAGGCAGAGGCTTTAACCCACTGAGCCACCCAGGCGCCCCCCTCCCTCTCTTTTTTTAATAGAGCACTCACTTTCTTGGTCTTGATACAAAAGTATTTAATTGTCACTTCTCTAAAATGACCCTGGGTCATGTAGCCAACAATGGTTTTAGGTTTGAACTTATTCTTACCTTGTTACAAGTCACTTTTTATATCATGAAATAAGCATCGAATGGACAATGATGAATTTGCTTAGGTCTAGTGGCTCATTCTCTTGCTTCTTTATTTTTTTTCTGACAAATACACAGAAGTATGGAAATTTTTCTCACCAGCTATAAACACATGAACTATAAAAGGAAGAAATTGTGATGTAATTGTGAATAAACTGTGATGTAAATTATACTGAGTCTTTGAATGGGAAAAAAAAGAAGAAATTGTGAAAATCTTCCAATACTTGTATTAACATTGTTGATTTATATGATGACTGCTTTTACCAGACCACTATACAACATACATAATTAATGTTCTATGGTACATATTCAGTGAACATGAAAAGAAGCATGAAGAGATAAAGGGAAAGAATTTATCCTGAAATCTTTGAGAAGTTGCTTGACTTAGTGAAGTTGAAGGCTTTAGCTTCAGACCGACTTATCTCCACCAATAACCGCCTTACCATGTAATCTTGACCAACGTTAATCTCTCTAAACCCGTTTCTTCATCCACAAACAAGGAATGCAATATAATTCACAGGGATACTGAAAATTATAACTCTGATAATCTGTATCAAAGCCTTAGCACAGTGCATGAATCAATGTTGAATTCTAAAGATCAGATCAGAACACAAAAATTAAATGTTGTCATTATCTGAATTTTACCCAAAAAGTAGAGATAATAATAGCTCATTTTAAGGGATATTGTGAGGAATACATGAGTTTATGTATGTAAATTCCCTAGCAAAATGCTTAAAGCAAACTAGATAACCAAGAAACGATAGCTATTACCACCAGTGGATTTGTTACCATTGAGATAAAACCATTTTTCACGTTTATGTTTTAAAGTGTTTATGATTTGGAGCCCTCTGGTGTTCATATTGAGAACTACAATTTTGATTAGGGAGGTGTTAAGCCAATTTCCATCAGTATTTCCTCAAGGTATTATCATTTACATGCTATATTACCATAACTAAATGAGCTGTAACTTAATTACTATTTTTATTTAAACTAATTTATTCCTTAAGAGAAAAAATCAATATATTTCCAAAACCAACTTAATTTATTATCATAAATGAAAAGCTAGTATGTTTTAAACATATATAACTGTTAAATATAGAACCATTAATATAGAAAATTTCAATTTCAGTACTAACCAGCATCATATCTCACACAACAGCTCTGGTAACCTTACTTTATATCAATAAATTTTATTTATTGACTAAAGAAATCCTCACAGGCTTCATGAAAAGGAACAAGTTAAAAAAAAAAAAAAGAATCCCAAAGAATTATGAGATGTATTAGTTTGATGGACAAGAGGACAAAAGACTTTCCCAACCCAGATTAAAGTATAACTAAAGATAAAAAAGTTGTAGAAACATTGTGGAAGCTCCAAAATGCCACAGATATACCCAGAGAGCAAGTGAGTAAGTGGCTGGAGGCAGAAGGGCAGTGCATGAAGAGAGGTGGGCCTGGCCATAGCAGGAGAGGTCCCCTATGTCATGCAGAAGACTGCAGACTTGTTTCATGTAAAGTAATCATTCTCCCAAGATTAGAGTTCCATGAGATTTTAGTAAATATTTTCCTTCACTACGCCCCAAATATGTATGTGGCAGGGTGGATGTGTGGTGTCAAGTTTGAGAAATTCTGAATTCAATCAAATAAAGCAGGATTTTTAATTGCAAGAATTGTCAGAGCACTGTAAAACTTTAAGAGGGAATTATAATCTGCAGATTTCCCAGTATGTTTGATCTTGGAATAGGTTTTTTTTTAATTTCTTCTTTGTTTTATTTATTTGTTGTTTGTTTGTTTGTTTGTTTGTTTAAGTAGGCTCCATGCCCAGTGTGGGGCTTGAACTTACAACCCACATATCAAGATTCGATGCTCTACCAACTGAGCCAGCCAAGCCCCCCTTACTTGTTTTTATTTATTTTAGGAACAACATATGTAATATCTGGCAGAATATATTTTGAGAAATGCACCTAGGTTATGGAGAACTATATATATATATGTATATATATAGACAATAGTATCATGATTATATCTGTGTTTTAGAAAGATCTATGGTGGTGCGCCTGGGTGGCTCAATGGGTTAAAGCCTTTGCCTTTGGCTTGGGTCGTGATCCCAGGGTCCTGGGATCGAGCCCCACAGCGGGCTTTCTGCTCAGCAGGGAGCCTGCTTCTGCCTGCCTCTCTGCCTACTTGTGATCTCTCTCTCTACCAAATAAATAAATAAAATCTTAAAAAAAAAGATCTATGGTGACGGTATGTTGGTTGACTCGAAGGAAAAAAGAAAAAACTAGAGGCTGCCCAATGAGTTAGAATGTGGCTGAATCACCAATGATCCGCACGCAGAAACATAACACAATCACTGCATGTAATGAATTTTAAACTATGAGAGCTAAACACAGTTTCAGGGCATTACAAATTTGAAGGCAGTAATTTATGCCATTAGAAAAAAAGAATACTCATTAAATAAAGCAAATAATAAATGCTCAACACCGATACACAGATAATAGACAAAATTATTTCCTTTGTAATTGATTAACTATATTGTGTACTTCAAAATTCTCTGTTTTTGTTTACAATGAAAGTTCCAGGTGGAAGAGCTTAGCTTATGAAATAGAAGACTGCAGTTGTGAATCTTATCATTGGGAGTTATCAGAACCAGAACGAGTGTGTGTGTGTGTGTGTGTGTGTGTGTGTGTGTGTGTGTGTGGTAGTGTTTTGGCAAAAGTCGGTTAGAGATCCAGGAGGTGGAATGAAAAAAAAAAAAAGGCAGAAAGCAAAATTCCTTGAATATAGGAGTAAAAAGGGAAGGAAATCTTTTTTCTCCAAGACATTGAATTATTCAAGCAGTTTGACAAATCCTACTTGCTCTTCAAGTAATGTATTCCCCAGCATTTAGAGCAGTTGCTATACTGATTTGACAATTATGGGAAATAATTTCACATTTTCTTTACTGAGCCCGTTTGAAATGTCATATTGCTTGAGAATCCCTGCAGCTTGTCAGATTGTGTTAATTTTCCTAATCAATACTTTCAACCGTTGACCCAGCTCCTGAGCACAGCAGCCCTTCTCTTTCTTCTCTGAAGAAGGTAATTGGTTAACAGACAGCCATCTTTTAGATGCACAGGAAGTAAAGAATCTTCATACAGATGTAAAGTCAGCATATTTTTTTTTCAAATTCTTCAATTGATATTATACAACACTAATTTCAAGTGAAGTTAATCCATCAAATTTGGTTTTTAATGTATATTTTCCCTGAATATTCCCTACTGTTATTACAGAATACACTTCGATAGTAATGCTTTAAGTGCCCAGGAATGGAAGAAAATTAGGAATTAGAGGCTGTCTCGTATGTGTGTTTAGAATTTAGGCTAAGGAATTTAATCTGGGTTCATATCCCCATTCCACTGCTGTTAGTTGTCTGACCTCAGCCAGTCAAATAATCCAAGACTGTCTGTATATCTTTAAAAGAGAATAATAATACCCAAGAGAATAGAGGAGAATTAATATTCACAATGACTACTGACTAAGTATTCTCCAGACTTGACTGAAGACTAGCACAACAAATCCAAGCATAAACAGATAAAGAAATCCAAACGTAGACAAATAGTGAGAAGCTTCAGAACAAAACACCAGAGAAACAGAGATTGTTTTGAAAGAGGACAGAATAAAAATGGGGGTGGCTTACCAGAAATAAAATTAGTGTAGTAGTTAACCTTTCAACTGCAACAGTAAAAGGCATAAGACAGTGGGATAATATTTTAATATGCTGGAACAAATCTCTTTTCAACCTGGGATTGAAAAACAAACTTTCAGAAGCCACCAGGAAGGGACTTCTAAATAATGTACATGATCACAGAGGTAAGATCTGAGATGCAAAAAGATGAATTTAAAAAATGAATAATGATAGAAAACAATAATAATGTTTAACCTAAGAGTAAAAAATAACATGACAAAGCTAAAATAATGGAGTGCAATTGATACAAAATGGAAAGAAGTGATTGGTTAAAGCTTTCTAGATTCTCTCGCAGAAGGAGGATAAAGATACTACCTAACATTAGACTTTCTTAAAATGCATGTTAGAATATGAAGCATAGGGACACCTGGGAGGCTCAGGCAGTTAAGCGACTGCCTTCAGCTTAGTCATGATCCCAGGGTTCTAGGGTTGAGCCCCACATCTGGCTCCTTGTTCAGCGGGGAGCCTGCTTCTTCCTCTGCCTGCCATTCCCTCTGCTTGTTCTCTCTCTTTCTCTGATAAATAAATAAAATCTTTAAAAATTATATGAAGGATAATCTCTAAAAGAATAGAAGTATTGTGCATATACTGAAAATGATAAGGAAGTAAATGGAATAAATAGAAACACAAGATTCAGAACAAAAATTAGAAAAGATAAAATGTGTATAAAGAGATGCCAGAAATAAACTAAAATATATGAGAATTGTAATCAATGTTAAGGGAATAGATTCTCAGGTATAAAAAAGAAAACATCCAGCAATGTATTTTTCACAATAGACAACAGAGAAAGGTTGAAGCTGAAAGTTGGAAAAAATTATATCAAGTACAAAGAAATGTATAATAATTAAACATGTATAACATGTTTAATGTATATTAAATATTTGTTAAAACAGATTTCTGAGGCAAAATAAAGAACATCACTGTATCAAGATAAAAGATTAAATTCACTAGAAGGATGTAACAACTCTAAATAGGCAATATTATTAACTACCTCATGTCCGTAAAACGTTGGATACACAACTCAGTAATTGATTGAATGTACAGAAAAGAATCAATAAGAATATAAAAGATTTTCACAACATAATCAAAAAGTTTGATCTAAAGAACACGCAGGTATTTATGAATGAGAGTATACATACTCCTTTAAACATACATGAAAAATTAACAGATATTGACTATACATTTATTAGATGATAAGGTATGATGCAACAAATTTCAAAGGAGTAATGTCATGAAGACTACATCTGTTAAACACTATAATTAAATTGGAAATAGAAAAAAAAGATAATTTAATAAGCCCCATATATTTAAAATTTAAAAACATAATTCTGAAATTCTTATATCAAAAAAGAAATAAAAATTAAAACTTAAAATTATTTAGAGCTGAATCATAATAAAAACACTGGATAGCAATTTTGAGGTATCAGTATAGTGATGTTTAGAAGGAAATACAAAATGAGATTTGTATATGCTAGAAAAAAGAAAACCAAACATGAAAGAGCTAATTGTCCAAGTTAAGAAGTCGGAAATATAACAGAAAATAGCCCAGTGACATAGAAGAAAGGCATTTGTAGCAATAGTAGGAATTAATGAAAGAGAACACCAAAGAAACATTCTATTTAAATAAAAATATTCATGAAAAGAAGCATATTGAAGTTTGTGCAGATAATTTTAAAGATCAATATTGATCATATTAGTTCATTCTGTTAGCTAGCCTTTACAGTTTTTTAAAAGATTTTATTTATTTGAGAGTGAGAGAGTGAAAAAGAGAGAGATCATGAGTAGAAGGGAGGGGTAATGGGAGAAGCAGACTCCCCGCTGAGCAGGGAGCCAGAGGAGGGACTCAATCCCAGGACCCTGGGATCTTAACCTAAGAGGAAACCAAGAGTTCCCCACTTAACTGACTGAGCCATCCAGGCGCCCCAAATAATTCAGAGTTTTATCATCAAATTGAATATTTGATATCCTTCTATCCTGAGTGTACACTTTAACAATGTTATATAATTACACCAAAATAAATTTACAAAAAATGTGCATAATAGCCCTGATTTATGATAAGCAAAAATGGGAAAAGACTCAAATGACATTTGAGGGGAAAATGGATACATAAATTATATGATATATTTAACCCTAACCTATATGACACCTGCTCCTTTCCTTAATGTAATTTTTTAAATTACATGTTTTTTTATTCATTGAAAAACTAATATGTGTTCATTAAAGCACAACTGGAAAAACACAGAACCCAGAGCACACATAGTCTCATAACACAATCATGATTAACACGGATTTCCTTCAGCTGCTTAAAAACATAGTTTTCCCGGCTTTAAACATGGTTGGATTACACTTTTGTTCATAATTTTTACCCTAGCTTTTTGTTTGAGAACAAAACAATTGAGAAAGAATATCATATTGTTTTCCATGCACTTTATAGTTTTTGTTTTATTACCTATTCTTTGGAATTATAATTTTAAATTATATTTCATGTTTCCCACGTGTATATCAACTTATTTAATAATTATCCAACAGTTGGGACTGCTGGGTTTTGCAAGTTTTTATAACTTTCCATAGATATATGTTTATGCGTAAACCGGTTTCTGTGCTTAGAAAGGATTTTAGGGTAGATTTTCCTAAGTGGGCACCAGGTCAATGTTAACTATCGAAAGGATTACATCAATTTATCACCCGCCTCACGTCACGGGACGTTGGCTTTGGGTTAGCAAGCAGGACCATACAGTTAGAAAACATAAAATTGTGGCTTGATGTTAGTTCTAGTCTTCATGAATGATATACCTCCCTGCATGCAGTCTTGGAAGTCTGAAATCTGGGAGAGGCCAAGAAGCTTGCACTTCCCTCTTCCCCACACATAACCCCATAGCACATCTCACTCTTTCACATTCTACCTATTTCTCATTCTCTCCACTGCTTTCCATTTTCACAATAACTCTCTCATCTCATCTGATCTGCCATCCTCTTTTGAAAACTTTTATTTAATTATGTAACATAAAAATAACAGTGAAAAGCACAAAGTATAATATAAATCTTGTGTGTCTACCATCCAGTTCTATCAAATTCATACATTTTTACCGATGCTGTGTCAAATATTTTTAATAACACATTACAGAAATTACTGAAGCCCTGTGTACCTCTAACTGATCCCTTTCCCTTCCCTTCTTCCATGTTACCCTGAATTTTCTACATTTTATTCCTAGACTTCTTTTACCCCTTTCAATATGCCTTTATCCATCAGTCCTACAGAGCACTGTTTAGCACATTTTCAAACTTCAAAGAAAAGAGATTAATGGATGTGAGGGCGATCTGGCTGTGACATCTGTTACCCCATCGATGGCCAGCTTTGATTCCGCTGATCTGGCTGGTTAGGCGCCTTTCCCCTTCTTCCTCAGCGGTCCATGCCCATCCCTCTTGAATATACCCCCTGGGTGGAAGACACCCACCTTCCCCCATAGAGTAGGATGGATCAGCAGTCAAGGTTATAGGAGCAGCTGTGATCCCCTCCCCACTAGAACCTCCAAACAAGCTCTCACAGTCCATTTGTAGGACAGTGTAGAGAGGTCACGCTTCCAAGATTCTAGACACATCCAAATGAGGAGTTGCATGTGACATTCTGCCTTTCTTTTCTTCCTTTTTTTTTTCAGTCTGCCTGTCTTTAAAAGAAAAAAAAGAAAGAGAAAGAGATTACAGTATCTATGTGGCAAGTTGCTTTTATGCTCAGCATTATATTTTTGAGATTTGAACATATTGTGTAGATCCAAATACTTACACATATACATATGTATGTATGTGTATATATATTTATATGTAATTTCATACAAATATACATTTATTTAGTCAGTGTCTCGTCGGTGGATTTTAAGGCTGTTTACAAAATTTTGCTGTTACAATGAATACAGCAATGAGCATCTATGCATGTCTACCTATGCATATGGACAAGGTTTTTTCCAGGTTCAAGGTGTAGATCTAGGTATGGATTTGATGGATTAAAGCTTATGTTTTACTTTATGAGGTTCCATTTGAAGGGTTGAAGCAACTTTACTAGATATGACCAAATTGTTCACGAATGCTGCCATGCAAATTTAAACTCACCCAGCATTGGGTGCGGGTTTACAGTGCTCTTCCTCTTGCCAACACAATTGGTAGGTGTTGGTGTAGGTGCCATAGTTTCTTGTGGTGATGGTAATTTGCATCTCTTTGATTTCCAGTGAATTTGAATATTTTTTTTAATTGATTTCTTGGGCATTTTTATTTGCTCTTCTTGAATTACCTTTTCATTTTCTTGGGCTAATATCTACTTGTCTTGATTTATAGGTGACTCAATTATTCATCCTTAACTTATAAAATTCTTATGTCCATGCTGATTTCCTCTCTTCTCAGACAATGTTAAGAAACTTAGAACATTGAAACTCCTGACATACATATAATTGTGCAGTATTTTAAAATTCCAGATGTATGCTAAACCCTGAAGAACATTACTTTTTATTGTAGTATACAGTCAATATTTATTGTGCTTTACTACTCTTACTCACTATTTTTCATTCTATTCTACATTTCTGACCTATCATCTTGATTCATTTTCCTTTTTCCTGAATAACATCCTTTCCTATTTCCTGAAAATTTGAGTCAGCTCTCACAAGCCAGTATAAGCTAGCTACAATACTCCACTGGCTTCCTTATTATATTTTCTGAAGTTCAGTTATCCATGGATTTCTTTGTTCAATCTTGATTGACAAAGTATTATACACTCCCACCCACACACACACTTAATACACCATTAAATTTTATTTGCCTCCCTTTTATTTAGAACTTTTGCATTGATAGTAATAATTTTGCATAATATTCTTTTGTAGGACTGTCCTGTTGGGTTTTGGTACCAAGGTTATAGCTATATAGGTCTCTTCAAGTCTCGACATTTCATCCCTTTTCCTATTTTCCTTCTTGTTAATTTCCAGTTTGCTAATTTGGTTATTTTTGATGGGTAGAAGTTTTCATTTTTGAAGCCGAATATGTTCATCTTTTTCCTTATAATTAATCTCTTTCACATCTGAACTTTGAAAGTAGTCCTCAAACCTCGCAAGTTAATGAATAGCCAGTGCTAACTTTCTTCTAGTTTTTCTTGGCTTAAAAATATTTGGTATTTTAATTTCCATTGAATTAATTTTGATGCATGAGGTGGAAAAACTGTATAAGTTGAAATTTTTCAAAGTTCCTAATCAGAAACTTAAAATATTATTTAAAAAAATGTACTAAAACCCAGGCCCTGGGTGGCTCAGTCAGTTAAGCATTGGACTTCAGCTCAGGTCATGATCCTAGCGTCCTGGGATCATGTCCCACATTAGGCTCCTTGCTCAGAAGGGGTCTGCTTCTCTGTCTATCCCTCCCCTCTGCTCCTGATCTCTCTCTTTCTCTCTCTCTCTCATGCTCGCTCTCAAATATATAAAATCTTTTAAAAAAGTAAAAATATACAAAAACCATCTCACAGATTTTCACAATAAAACATGATTATTTCATACTTAAACAACTTTTTTCAGCTTTAAAATTAACTTATAACAACCCTGTATACATGAGCATTAAAATAAAATTTACTGGGGCACTTGGCTCAGTTGGTTGAGTGCCAGATGCTTAGTTTCTGCTCAGGTTATGATCTCAGGGTGGTAAAATCCAGCTCCAAGCCCTGCATGGAGCTAGGTGCTCAGTCTGGGGTCTGCTCAAGATTCTCTCCCTCTACCTCCCCATCTGCTCCTCCCCTCATGCGTGCACTCTCTCTTCCCCTCTCTAAAATAAATAAATAAATAAATAAATAAAATCTTTTAAAATAAAGTAAAATGTACAGATTTTTTCTTAACATAGAATATGCATTTGGAATTAGCAAACATAAAATGTAGATAATTCCCGAGTTAGTTATGACTTAATACTCCATGGGAGGGGCTTGGCTTACTAATTTTTCCCATACAATTTGCTTCAACTTAGTTCAGGAAAGTTCTCTAGAGAAATAGGTTTCCCCTCACAGATAGGGAGGATTGACTACCAAAAACAAGAACTTCTAAGAGGAAATCTCAGAAAAATGTTTTTCTCTGCACAATTCTATAAGTGCATGTTCCCTGCTAGTCTTCACTGACAAGTTTCAATAGTGGAATATTAAATATTAAAACATTTGAATAGTTCCAAAATGGTCCTTTTGACTAGTTATTAATTATGGGCTTATTTTTCCCTTCTTCCACAAATCTGTGGGAATGTTGGGCAATATGCCTTTTTTCAAATTCAAATTTAAATCATTCCATTCCATGTTATAGATTGCAAAACCAAATGTTAACCTTATTCACTTATTCACATCCCTCACAGAGCTTTCTGATGGGAGCGTAATTGAGACATGAACACCTACCAAGCCAGGTCCTTGAATTGGACATAAGCTGGTGTACCACGGCTTCCTTCAGGAAATCATACTGACCTCTGGCACGCCTATTGTGTTCGGTTTGTATTGTCCATTGCATTTATTTAAGACCCAGTTTAGATTCGTTCAGAGTGTAAACATCACTTTGAAATCTTGGAAAGTAACTATCGTGGCCAACTAAACAGTCCTTTGTCTTTTGCAGTGGTGCTTGTGATCTGTCCTGTAACCATGCACAATGGATGCCTGTGCTGTCAAAGTATCCCCTAGACTTCTGCTTACCAGAGTAAACGAGCCAGGAAGCACTATCCCTAAGGATCTTATCAATAACGTTTGAGGGGCGCCTGGGTTCAGCTCAGGTTATGATCCCAGGGTCCTGGGATTGAGCCCCGCATCGGGCTCCCTGCTCAACAGGGAGCCTGCTTCCTCCTCTCTCTCTCTGCCTGCCTCTCCACCTACTTGTGATCTCGGTCAAATAAATAAATAAAATCTTTAAAAAAAAATCTTTAAGATGTTCTACTTAACCTTTCTCTAATTTTTCAATGTCACTCATAAACAATGGAGCCAGAAGTGTACATTGTGTCTGAGAAAGAGTTGGATGACGCCTGACTTTCTGTTTTTGCTTCATAAGAATAGTGTGGTAATATCCATTTATCTAGAGGTCAAGATCTGACAAGGGCAGCCCTGGAAACACAGCTGCTAACCACAAGAGCCCGCTAATTAGCCACAAGCTGTAAGGAAATTGCACCTTTGAATAAATAAGTCAAAAATCCTCTGAAGAATGAGCAAACCGAGGGGTGAGGGAGTAGACCGCGTGGTAGAGGCCGTCATCTTTTCTTTCTGTCCCTTTGTGCGTCTCTCTTGGAGTTCTCTTGTTTCCATCACTCCTGCCATGTCCTGTGCTGGTCTAGCCCTGTTGACAACATTTGCCTTTTCTTCCTTTCCTTAGTGCTACAGAAAGAGTTGAACATTTTTGAAAGGAAACATAATAAACACTAAGCAGGAAAAAAATTCCAAAAGATAAACCAAAGAAATGCAAGTAGCCTGAAAAGAGCCAATTTTGCAAATTCTAGGTTCTGGATCCTAAGAAAGCCAAATGCTAATCACAAAAAGACTGGTGCAGGCTTTGTCTTCTTTCCTCCATCTCAGATTCCTTTTGTCTGCCGGTCTCATCCCAACCTGAAGGCCCATCTAAGTGATGGCTTCCCAATCCCCTTTGATGCCTTTCTCTTGAGATATTAGTTTGGGCTCAGAACATTGTCACTCTGAGGACAAGTGCATGCTCGGACAGAACCTATAATGGATTGATTTAACCTCAAAAACAGAAAAAACTTCCAGTACTTTCCTTATACAGAGTTACAGAGCAATAGCCACATCATTCATTCTGCCTTCTCTCGTTCTCCTTTCTCTTTAGGAATAAGGTAAAGCCCCTCTTAGTCCTTTCTTAGACAATGTCTCTCTGCTTAGCCAGTAAATTAGGAATGATTGATGACAACGGAAAGAGACAAGACTTGTCTATGTAGAAAGGAGAGGCAAAAAGCCCCCTCCTGATGAAGCTCAGGGGTATCCTTACACTGTAGGCCTCACCATAGTACACAGGGTAGTGATTTTCATTCATGATGATTCTGCGTCTTCAAAAGAGAGTGAAAGCCGTGGTTCTCACCTGGTTCTCATCGTGGTTCTCATCTCTCCCTTTGCCCTCCAGGAGACTTGGCATTGTCTGGAGACAGTTTAGAGTCACCACTGAGGAGTTGCTATTGGCAGCTAGCGAGGGAGCCAGAGGACTCTCTACTACACCCTCCAACACATCAGGGAATTACCAAGTAAAAAACGCCGGCAGTGCCGAGGGGGACAAGCCCTGAGTTAAGGTCACAGAAAACGAATACATTTTCAATATATCTTAGAGACTGAGACTTAAACATGATTATATATGTGGCAGTTTGAAAGTCTGAAGGAGTGAGCTTTAGTATTTGCGTGTGTAGGAGCTTGAGAGTGCAGCAAGTGATGTGTCCCTTTATAATGAAAAAGAAGCATCTTTGTCCTCCGAACACCTACGAGTATTTTATGGATCCAGAGACTATCTCTAGAAATTTTGGAGGGGAGCTTAGAAAGAAGCAAAATGTGTCCAATAGGTTTTTTGTGAAGAATTTTATATAATGTAACCAATTTATTGAGGGTAATAAGGTTTTGGGGGATAAACATGACTTCTTTGTACTTTTCTAATTACTTTTCCCTCAGCTGGCTGGGCATGGCTTCTTCACAGGCAGCTGGCTCTGATTCATTCATTTCTGTTAGTTTTGGTTATTAGATCACTGTCTTGTTGGCATATGATCTAGTCTTCTCAGTCTCAAAGTAAACCTCTTCTCCCCTCAGCACTGCTTGGAAAACCTCTCTCTCTCTCTCTCTGTGTGTGTGTGTGTGTGTGTGTGTGTGTGTGTGTGTGTGTGAGAGAGAGAGAGAGAGAGAGAGGGAGAGAGAGAATTAGAGAGAAAAAGTTAGTCTGATTTGTCCGACCTCTTCCCTTCCAGGTACCAGCTCCTCTTTGGGGCGTGTGAGGTG
The DNA here is from genome assembly GCF_002288905.1 of Enhydra lutris kenyoni. Taxonomy (NCBI): domain Eukaryota; kingdom Metazoa; phylum Chordata; class Mammalia; order Carnivora; family Mustelidae; genus Enhydra; species Enhydra lutris. Next base: position 19,851,016 of record NW_019154101.1, read on the forward strand.
GGGATTGAGAAGATGAGGTAAGACTAAATGACTCATACTTAACTGATGAGACATTCAGGCTCTCCTAGGCCCTGCTGGACCCCACCTGAGGGCCTCGCACTGCACTCCTCTGATGTTTATTTCTTGGGTTTCTACTTCAATAGTCCTGGCAAGACCACAGCCCGCTAATTTCCCATGGCTGCCACAGCAAACTCCCTGGCAAGTGGACTGGTATAGGAACCACATTCCAGTCCTCCTGAAGCCTGGGGAGTTTGCAGAGATAGGGAGAAGGCAGTCCCAGCCCTCTCTGTGAGCAATGCCTCACCAGACTCTCCGCACTTCCTCTTGCCCTGCCCGTAGGTAGCACGATGTGGGTGACACTAGCAGTCCTGTGGCAGGCCGTGCTCCCACACAGACCCTGCCTCTCCCTAGGGCAGCCCTCTTACCTGCCAAAGGGATTTTGCTGCACTACTTCCTTCCCTTCTGGAGCCTCCCTTTCTTCAGTCTCCTGGAAATGGTGGCTGACTAGCTGGTTCTCTCTCCCCTGACATCCACCCTCCCCCCATGGTACTCAAGGGAACTCCCAGACGTTTTCCTACTCCACTTGAAAGGGTGGGAAATTCAAAGTGATACCCACTCTGTCTCTAACATTTCTCAAAACTATCTGGCCATCAGATTTCTCAATGGGACTGTCAAGGCCATCTTCTTAGCTCTGATGAGGGTAGGGAAGGGAAGGGTAAGAGACACCCATATAGATAGACCCATGTCTAAACTCTCCATCAAACTTCTCTCCCCTCCCCAGTTCCCCTGGAGGCAGGGAGCAGTTGGGGGGGGGGGGAGAAAAGAAAGAAAGAAAGAAAAAAAAGTCCTTGCTCTGCCTGTTCCCATTTCATTATTTTCTGTTAATCTGGGTGGCAACTTTTTTAATTTAAAAGCTAGGAATTTAGTACCTTTCATCTTTGCAGTGGGCATTTTCTAAAACAGTCCTTCTCAATCTTGGAAGCGTATTCATATTATCTAGAGAGCTTTCCAAAAAATAAATCAAATCAGAGTATCTGGGGAGTGAGGCCCGGCTATTGGGAATGCTCAGGAGCCCCTGGCTGCGGGATGATACATAAGAAGGCTGGGAACCACTGCTCCGGAAAACACAGGCCCCCAGGGGGCTGGGAGGGGAAGAAGACATCAATTAAGAGCTCATATTGCATCCTGTCACAAAATGCAGAAGCCCAGGCACAGAGAGGCTGGGAAACTATCTTCAGGTTACACAGCTAGTAATTTTCAGATCTAATAATGGAGACCCAAAGCCCATGTTCTCCTTCAGTGTAGTAATAAGGCTCCTAAGCCAGAGTGGCACACTTGATCTGTGCTTTCTTCCCCACTTCCCCTTCCTCTTCCTCTGCCCACAGGCCCCCTCAGCACCTTCTATAAGGAGTGATCCGGAACTGGTTCAAGCAAAGACTGTTGAATACAGTTTCCCTTTGGACATTTAAGATTCTCACTCCATCAGCAGAAAGATCAGTTCTGGAGGGGCAAACCAGGATTTCACTGACTTAATCAAATGCCCATCCACTGTGTTTGTTCCCCCAGGGAAAAGCTGCTGGAGATGAACAAACAAGAGGGTCAGGATGGCTGTTTTACCAAGCTTTAAGAAGTTAAGGAAAATCACCACCATAAGTGACAAGGAAATGGAAAGAAACACCACAGTCTCCCTTGGCTAACCCATTATTTGGGGGCCAGCACAGCCCACCCTGTTAATTCTTTCCTCCTTCAAGACTCTGCTGAGGCAAACATCCTCGAAGAAACCTTCCTTTATCTCCTCACGGGTCTGAGTTAGGGAAACTTCCTCATTGCTTACAAGCACTCTGGCTTCCCTCCCACTGCACTACTTTATAAAGTATCAGCTTATCTCTCCTTTTCACCAGACCATGAACTCCCTGGGGAGGAAGGATCTTGTCCTTGACCTGTATCCTTTGCCTCTAGCACAGTCCCTGGCACAGAGAATAAATTCAATTACTATTTCTTAATGACTATCAATATTTTATTATTATAAAAATGATAAAATACAGGGGGTAGCAGCTTAAAATTTTGTACATCAGAAAAATGAGTCATAATGTAGATAAAGGTTAGATGACCCAAGCTGGAAAGTCATTAACTATTTTCAGCTCCTTTTTACAGCTGGAAGTCAACCCTATCCTGGTGCTTAATTTCCAGGGTAGAGGGGACCAGAACAACTGGACAGAATCTAAAAGTGATTTAATCAGTGATGCTGATTCACTACTTGGTACACCCATGGTCACTATCACCAGAAGCCACATAAACCCCTGTGCTTGGTGTTCTGCACAGCAAGTTTTATGTCGACAATTACAAAGCAGGGGCATTTTAACATAACAAAAAACACGGACATGTTTTTTACATGTGCCATGAAAATCATGGGTATACCTTTTTCAAACAAAAATGTAAGACTCTATTAATGTTTATTAGTCTGAACTTTGACAGTAACTTGAGTATGGATGAAATAGAACCTACTGGTTAGTTGCTTATTTGATAACTTTTTATTTTATTTTATTTTATTTAGAGAGAGAGTGTGAGAGAGGGAGCCAAAGAGCAAGGCGGGGAGGGACAGAAGGAGAGAGGGAGAATCTTAAGCAGGCTCCACGCTCAGCGCAGAGCCCACTCCAGCCTATGTCTCTCAACTCTGAGATCATGACCTGGGCTGAAATCTAGAGTCAGATGCTTAACCACTTGAGCCACCCAGGTGCCCCCCCAATAAATCTTTTGATCTATGAATTTGTATAAGGCTTTTTGAAAAGAAATGGGGGGGGGGGACGTTTGGGTTTGATACATGACCCATACTGACCCTAACAGACTTTAACATCAATTTTAAGGTGGGGGGCTGAAAAAAAATAATGGCAAACCACTCAAGAGCAAATGTAAACAAATGCTTCCTCTCCTTTTACAGATGGAGAGTGTGTAGGTGTGTGGAGAAAGCGATGCGTAGGGCTAAAGACCTGAGAAGGTGAGACATGAACTGATTTTTCTTCTCTGCCATGCTTTCTAGTCACACTGCCAGGCCAGGCTTGCAACGAAACTGTCAGTTTCTAGTCTTTCTCTGAAAATGTGACTGCTTCACCCTACAGGAAGGGCTTATGGGTTCTAAATTAGAAAATATACCCGCAGTTGACGCTTATTATTTGCGTACTCCGTATCTGTGAATTTTCCTCATTAAGTCATTCCAGACTTAGGCAGAGCTCGGGGAAACTTGGGCTGGCAGGCGCGCCTACCTTTCCAGCTGAGGTCAAACAAGGCGAAGCTCTCCCTTGTTTCAGTAAAAAAGTGCCCTTTTCATACGCTACAGATATACCATTTTTGTGCTTTTCAGGGGAGGAGGCTGATTTTGCTATTTAAAATGGCTCACGTGAAATGTTGGTCAGTTCAATAAGCTCACCGGGTTTCACTCAGGTGTCAGTTCTAATGATGATGGCCCTGAGCTCAAAGTTCATGAGTCAACAATACCTAAATACGGTATCTTTAAACAGAAACCCACATAAAACAAGGTTATATATTGATCATTTAACAAAAATATTGAGTGCAGAGGGTCACAGGATCCAAACTCCGTATTTCCATCAGGAGCTAGGGTTCTGTGTCGTAAATCCAAATCCACCCTCCTTCCTCCCTCCCTGGGGATCTGCCCTTGGCTGCCTGGGCTTGAGAACCCACTTCAGCCGGGTCAGGCATTGGCAGGGCCTGAGTAAGGCGCCCGCAGCCAGGGGTGGGCGCCCTCGGTGCCGCGCGCGGAGCGGCCGGCAGGTGGCGCCCGGCGGCGGGCTCCTTCCGCGCGTGGTCCGGGCCAGGTGGACTGGACGCCGCGGAGCTAACCACAGCGGCAGTGCAGGCGGCCCCGGTCCCCCACCCCTTCCACGCAGCGCTCGCGACAAGTGCGCAGGAGAGGGCGGGCGCGTGCGGCGGGGCCAGCTGCGTTCCGAGCCCGGGCACCGCCGCCTGCTTCTCTGGAAGCGCCTGGGAGCCCCGCGGCGCGGAGTCCGAAGACGGCCACCATGGAGGCGCAGGCACAAGGTGAGTGGTCGCCCATCGCCCTGAGGGTCGCGTCCTGGCGCTCAGAGAGGCGCTTTCCCGGCACCACGTAACTTTGCTCTCGGACAAAGCGGATGGGTGCCATCTCACACGGCCGCCGCTCTCCGCTCCTGCCCGCGCCTGCGGGATAATCACTGCTCCCCAAACTCGGGATTTGCTGTGAGGCTGGGGCCAGTGGAGACGCTAAGTGGAGAGGTCTCTCCGCTGGAAATGCGCCCACAGAGCGCTCGACTTCTTTTCCCAGCCAGTGCCCCCTCTTCCCCCTCCCCCGCTTTCCCAACCTCGCGAGTGCCCGAAGGACCTGTTGTGCAGGGTCTGGAATCCGCGAGGCGTTCCCCTTGCCCTTGGGGGAACAGGAAGGGAGCGCGACTCCTCTCGGCCTGAGCCGTGGGCTGGCGTCCCGTCCCAAGTTCAAGCTGGGCGGCGCACGCTGGGGTGGGGGCTGCGCGGAGACCCGGGGCTCACGGCTGCGCCAGGGGCTTGCCCAGCCCGGACTTGCCTTCTGAGGCAGGAGAGCGTCACCCGCCCGGGGATCTCTAAGCGATAGACGCGCGTGCCCTCTTTTTCCAGGTCGGGGAGCAACCTCTGCCTCCCCGCCGGGCGGGGCGCGCAGGGTCCCGGGCCGCAGTCCGGCCGCCTCGATCCCCGCTCCTGGGGTCGCCCGCTGTAGGAGCCCCTGGCGGCGGCGTCACCAACGGCAGCCTCGGGTCTTGGGGTCATACTGGGGCCAGGGGTAAGGAATCCGTATGAAACTGTGCGAAAAGGGGAGTACGTGGAGAGAAAAGCAGAGGTGGGCGGATGTCTAGCTGGAGTCTGGTAAGGAAGGACAATGACCGTGGAGCCTACATTGGGAACACCACCAAGAAGGGAGGGATGCGGAGTTCAGCCCTGTTTAGCCTTTAAAACAATCACTACCTTTCTTCCACACTGCAAGAAATACTGTGATGGCTTTTAAAATAGAAATTTAACCAAGGGAAAAAAAAAAAAAGGCAAAATAAAGGTAAAAAAGGTTCCAGACCCTTTCCCGAATGATAGGGATTTGGTGGGTGCTTGGGCCTGGCTGGAGTCGCCCAGCAGGTTTGCTGCCAGGATTACAGTTGCCTGAACAGTACGAACCATCCTGGTGTGTTCCATCAGCCAAGATCCTGCCCATAAAGCTGCAGCTTCCAGTGTTTTTTATTCCCCATTACCTCAATAGGAAAGGAGAATTCAACCAAGGGCAGGGGTTGTTGGTCAAATTCAAAGGCAGTGGTTGGTCTGGAGGCCTTCTCTCCTGACCTGAAGCAGGTGGGAACAACACTGGAGCTTTCCAGCCTGCCTTGCAGATAAGAATTATTTATTTGCAGAATGTTAAATACCGATCTCAGATCAGTCAAAATGGAATGATTGGGGCCTGGGCATGGGTGTATTTGAAAGCTTCCCAAGTAATTGGTTATTCATTGAGATTGGAGAAAGACTCATCTGCATTTTTTTTTAAGATTTTATTTATTTATTTGACAGACAGAGATCACAAGTAGGCAGAGAGGCAGGCAGAGAGAGGAGAAAGCAGGCTCCCCGCTGAGCAGAGAGCCTGATGTGGGGCTCCATCCCAGGACCCTGGGATCATGACCTGAGCCGCAGGCAGAGGCTTTAACCCACTGAGCCATCCAGGCGCCCCTCATCTGAATTCTTAAGGCAGCTAAACTACAGGTCGGAGCCATGAGTGTCGTTGGTTTGCTTTACTTACAAGATTTACTTGCCAAATATCCCAGTGCTTTCCTTTTGCCAAGTACTGTGCTAGGGGGAGCAAACACAGACTTGATTTTTGCTTCATGACATTTATAGTAGAGGAAGTAAAAGACATTAATTTGATAGTTACTAATAAATAAAGTATAAAATTGCAGCTGTGTTAATGATATAAAAGAGGGCCACATAGTGCCAGTGAGAGCCTGAAAGTCTGGCCTAGTAGGTGATAATCTAAATAGTGACGATTGTTTACCATGTCCCTGCTTCTGTTTGTGCCTTTTGCACTTGTTGACTTACTGCTTCACAACAGTCTCATAAGGTCGTGTTCTCATTCCCGTGCTCCGGAGAGGAGACAAGCAGAACATGTGAATTCCTCTAACATCAAGTAGGCAGTGAGTAGCAGAGCCCGTGCAGTGACTGCCCGTTTTCACTCAAGGCCTGCCACTTTTAGGGGAAAAATAAAACTGAAGTCCCCATTTATCTCCCCCTTACCCTCTTTGCCACTCTTTCTTCCCTCTCATGAGTGGGTGGAATCTGAAGGGGTGAGGAGCCCAAGTTAAAGGGCAAGTGAAGTTATCCTCCGGAGATCGGGACTAGGGTGATGGTCAGCCGGGGAGGACAGAAATGAACAGGTTTAAGAACTACTTAGGATGAAAAATCAGCTAATTTTGGAATGGGTCTGTAAGGATGGGTATGAAGATGACTCTAAGTTTATACTTTTACAACCAGATGGATGATAATTTGCCTCTTAAATCCTCATTTTCCCAGTACTTGGAGTTCTTCACTTTCAGACTTTTTTTGGTCATTTAAGCAGCAGACCTATTAAGTTCTTTAAGGAAACTTTTCATAAAATGTTTATAGTTTAGATGAATGGGAAAATCTTACCCCTTGACACATGTTTCTGGTCAAATGAATTGCCTGTTAGATTCTTAGAGACTCATCTGGTTTCCTAAGTGCAAGTTTCTATCATCGGCACAGTTTATTTTAGAATTATCTCGAGTGGGGATGGCTTATCTTGCTGCCTGTTGATCTAGAAACAAGCAAAATTGAATGAGATGAAGTAGGCAGTGCCACTGGGATGTTCCCTTGTACTTTCTAGGAGATCTGCAGGTGCTTAAACATGGTTTGTACGGATAGCTCGGTAAATGCAGCAGCAGGGTCTTTTAGAAATTTTTCCGTAAGTGAAATTCTGCAAATATGTACCTTGACTTCATAAAATAATAGACTACCTCCAGCAGGATAAGAAGATATTCTGGGAAGCCGACAGAACAGAAAACGTAGAGGTGGGATTATGCACAGGATGATCCGATGAGAAGGATCTGGAGAACAGTGTGGAATGACAAGCCTACAGGAAGCCAGCATTCTCAGTTGCTTTCCTGGTACTAGAGAATTTGGCATTAATAAAAATGATATATTAGAGAGAGGCTTTGGTTAGGAATGTAGCATTTTTGTGAAACATATGACAGTCCTTTGAAATAAAAATTCCTGATCTTTTCAAACTACCTTTCAAAATTTCATGACTTGAGGAAATAACTTTGTTTTTGTCTTTCCGAGTGTCTTTACTGTTAAAAGGAAAATTTTCTCACTTAACACTTGCATCTATTTAGATTAATAATTGTATTAATTTCGGGGTGCCTGGGTGACTCAGTCACTTTAGCCTCTGCCTCTTGATTTCGGCTCAGGTCATGATCTCAGGGTTCTGAGACTGAGCCAGAGGAGGGCTCTGTTCTTCGTGCAGAGCCTGCTTAAGACTCTCTCCCTCTCCCCTTGCCCCTCCCCTGCCCTAAAAATAATTTTAGAAAATAATTGTATTAGTTTCCTATGACTGCTATAGCAAATTACTACAAATTTAGTGGCTTAAAACAACAGAAATTTATCCTCACGGTTCAGAAGCCTGGAAGTCCAAAATCACTATCCCTGGACCACAACTGAACTGTCAGGTGGGCTTTGTTCCGCTAGAGGCTCTAAGAATTGATTCCTTGCCTCTTCCAGCTTCTTTCTGGTGCCTGCTGGCGTTCCTGGGCCACATCACTGCCTTGGGGGTCACATTGCATTCTCTGTCAGATCTCTCTCTGTCTTTTATAAGAATGCTTGCAATTTCACTTAGAGCTCATCTGAGTAATCCAGGATAATCTCCATTTCCCAAGATCCTTAAATAATCACATCTGCAAAGACCCCTTTCCCATATAAAGAAACATTTACAGGTTCCAAGGATGGGGACCTAATACTTTGAGGGTCATTATTCAGCCTACTACAGTAATTATTTTTTATATTCAGACAGTCTACTCAGGAGGATTCTCAGAGATCTGTAAATGACATTAAGTTATAAATGTCAGATAAATCTTACCTGTTTCCAAATTCCACTAAAGTGAAAATGTCATGTATAACGTCCATTATAATTATACTTTGTTCACAGGACATTTATTTATACCATCATGTTCCAGGAAGAACTTACAGCAGTTTATACATGTATAAGAAAACACAGCAAGATAATCTAAACTAGAAACAGGTGAATGAAAATAAACAAGGATCAGAACAGAAAATGAGGCAAGGAATGAAGCTGTAGAAAACTGAATACAGTTAAATCCTTTTTCCTTAATATTGCATGGAAGACAAAGTCTTGCTTTGTAAACGAAGTATGTTATTTTGTTAGAAAACATTAAAATAATCCCTCTTCTCCATGCCAAATAGCAACAGGCTAAGTCTCTTATGGTGTAGGGATCATATTACTCGAGGAAAATACTTGTTTTGGATATTTCAGGGACTATAATCATAAACCTCAAACTATGGGAGGTAGGTGTTACATATTTTAATTTATGGTTTTTAAAGATTTTTTATTAAGAGTATTCTTACTGCCTTCAAAGCTACCTCCTGTAGTTTTATTTTCCCTCCAAAAGTGTTAACATAGGGAGTATTGCATTCATAATTAGTCAGTCGTTTGCAGCAAACTTATACTGTTATTTTAATTAAAAATTCTTATAAAATCTAATCATAAAAATGATAGATATTAGAGTATATTGGAACCTTTTTTGAATTTTTGCCCTAATATTCTTCTTGTTTTCTTAATACTTTGGGTAGGTAGAATCTGAGAAGTTGCTTCAAAAAACTTATAAGCAGGAGAGTCCATTTTTGTGGCCTGTGACAAGATTTGATTCTTAGTGAGATGCAGTAAATAATAAATAAGTGCTTTGGCAAATATTGATTTGCTAAATATTTCAACACATATTTATTGATTACCGTAGTAATAGCAAATACCCGACAAGCACTGAAAGGCAACAGATGTTATAGTTAGGATTCCAGAATCCAAGCAAACTGCCTGAATTTTAATTCTGTCATTCTTCTCACTCACTATTAATATGATGCTGGACAAGTTTACTTGATCCCTCTGGGCCTTGATTTTCCCATACTTAAAGTGAGAATAATAATAGTACCTATATTGTAGGATTGCGTTGAGGATTTAATGAGTTAATACACGCGAAATGCTTTAAAAATAGTTCCTAGCACATGATAAATACTAAATAAATGCTGGCTGTTGCTTTTAGTGGCCAAGAACTTTGCATGCATTATCTTATTGAATTCTCATAGTAATACTATGGGATAGATACCATTGCTTTTTTTTTTTAAAGATTTTATTTTTTTGAGAGAGAGAGTGAGCAAGAGGGTGAGGGAGAGAGAGACAGGGAGCACATTCACATGTGTGCACACATGAGTCAAGGGTGGGGTGGGGGGCGGGGAAAAGGGGCAGAGGGAGAGCCAGAAACAGACTCCCCACTGAGTGGGGAGCTTGATGTGGGGCTCGATCCCAGGACCCTGGGATCTTCACCTGAGCCAAAGGCAGATGCTTAACTGACTGAGCCACCCAGGCACCCAGATACCATTATTTTTAACTCATTTTGTAGACACGGAAATTAAGATCAGAAAAATTAAGTGTGGAAGGAAGAATTCACCACTTCACCCCTACACTAGCCCCGAGGTCATGTGCAGGATGGCATATGCCAGCAGAAGGTGAAGATGAATTGGACATGAGTCATCTTTCCAGGGAGGATCTCTAAGAAGAGCCATCCCCATCGGTATGCACACAGAACTAATGAGATTACGCATTTCCATCCCAGTGGGAGTTTTTGAATACTAGAATGCTGATTAGAACTAACTTACTTTGAGGGGGACAATAACAATATTATTTTGGTGGTGGTTTTTGTTTTAATGCCAGATACCATGTTATACACTACAAAATTGTGTTATTTAATAAATAAAATGAAATCCTGAGGAAGGTAATATTATTTCTGTTTTACAAATGAGGACACTGAATGACAGAGTAGTTACCCAACGTTCTCTAACTCATACAGCTTGGACGTGTTAGAGCCCAGATTTGAAATCCGGAAGTGTGACTTTATACACTGGGATTTTAATTACTGTTCTGTACCATCTCCTTAAATTGGCATGCATAAGCAGTCAGTGTGCAGAGTTACAAATCATAGATTTTGCTTTATATTCATACGGTCAAGGGGGTTTTAAAAAGGGCAGTACTTAGTTGCACTGTCTATGCCACATATGGGCAGAGTCTAGGTCTGAAAGAATATGGCCAGAACTCCTGAGGTCTGCAAGAATAAGCCCCATAATATGGTAAGCTGGGGCCGGGGACACTGTGGGGTGGGGTGGTAGGGTGCTCCTGTATGAACAACCTACTGGTTTAGTTCTGCTTTCAAGATGAATTCTGTAAGTCACAAGCCATGTGATGCTTAGAACCAGTATAGAATTTTATTATTAACTGCAAAGACACTTCAGATGTGGAATGCTTCAGATATGTTACTCCACTTGGTGTTCCTTCATATCCGTAATCTCAGGACTGTAGAATAATTGAGAGCCGTTAGGATCTGCATGCTTGTTTCCAGAAAGTAGGATGCTGGCTGAAAGGACTAGTTTCTTAAGGAGCACCAAAAAGGGAAAGATCTTTATGGTGTCCCCAGTATTATTATTACTTGTTAATGTGAATATGTTTCATTTATTTAGCTGACTCCCAAGCCGTTTTGCATAATACCTACTTTAACAAGGTACCTAGTGGGAAAAATGAATAGGCAGTGGGTTTGTCCTTAAGGAACTGTAGCAATTTCTGTGTTAAATTTTTGTGGTCTCAAGTGGCAAAAAAGAAGGCATCAGCCTTGGCTGTCCCCCCAGCTTGCTCTCCATCTGTGCACATGTTCACTGTAACTGCAGGTCTGAATTGTCCCCGACACCTGGAAGCTGTCTCTTCTGTTCACTGAGGTAGGATGCAGTGAAGAACACTGAGAGGGCAATCCCAAACTGTGGATTTTCAAGCCTGTCATTTTATCTCCCATTGGGTGTTTAAGAAATGCAGTGCGGTTTATTTAAAATATATGTATTAAATTAGGAATCATCCTTAATGCACCAGGGAAGGCCGCAGAACATTTTTAAATGAATTTGAGTTGTCTACAAGAAAGCTTTGGGTCCTCAAGGAAAGATAAATTTTAAATAGTTTCTCACAGCATGATTCGTTTATAAGTGTTGCATTTTGATGCAGAGGAGATGAAATTCCCAAAATACAACCACAAATCTTCAAGAATACCCTTTCGTCACCAACATATTGCTTCCTTCCCCAAAGACAACAATCTGGCACTTAGCTATTTGTGCTATAGCCAGATAATGTACCGCGCGCTGAAAATGTATGTGTGTGTTACGCCTCATCTCCAAATTTACCTGTGGTTATTTGTACCCTACAAATTACATTTTCCTGATGTGTATCCAAAATATAGAATCCTCCAAACCCTTGAAAATCGCAAAACGCATTTTTCTTATAATTAGCCTTTTCTTTTGTCAGACACGAGCAAGCGCCTCGTGAAGGATCTTAGAAGCAGAGTGGATTCATTCAAAAGAAAAAGCTTGGGTGGTGGGAGGGGATCTCTTCAAATCTCTTGATTTCCGAGTCTCGAGCTGTCAGATATTTTTTTTCCTCTGATTTCCACCCCCCCCCACACACATGAATGAGCTGAAAGTAGCAATCATGAGAGCTACAAAGAAAATTGTCTGTATTTCCCACCATTTTGGCTTCCAAGATGGATTCCTTTGTACCTGAAGGCATCATGGAAAGATGGGTTCCCTTACTTAAAAGAGTTAGGGCAGACCAGGAAGAAAGTGCAGTCTTTGGCCCCTGATAATTCCATTTTTGACACCCCAGGGCCCCTCCTGGAAGTTTCAACATACCTGTGTTTCCTGCAAAGTTTATTTCAAAAGATCCTCGGTTCCTCACAATTTCCCCAGGTCAAGAAGCGCATTGTGGGCAAGGAAAATACCTCTTTGTCATGGGCCTACCATGTACCAGGTAGGGTTCATTTATGTGGTTCTTGCTCCCCAGGTCCCCAGAGCGCGCTCTCCAGGACACGGGCCTTGAAAGAAGGAAGCATATTGGGAGGATTAGACCTTGCATTTTTTCCACCGCTACAGTTTTGAGAATGTATGGAAATAAGAACACACATTCAGAAATTTTTTGAAATATGATCTTGCTACTTTGAAAGATCTGCATACAGAACATGCAAGGGGGAGTACCCAGCAGCCAAAAGGTGGGTGGTTACTTTCTGACAGTGCCGCACAGGGGCACTTGACATATTCTTTTGCACCTTCGAGAGGAGCCTGGCCCCTCTGGCCAGAAATTACATTGGCACCCACCAGAGAGGAAGACCTTGTATTTAACCAATAAAGCATCTAATATGTTTGAAAAGCAAGAATTGTATAGGGGAAAAAAAGCAAGGTGGATTGGGTAACAGTAAACAGATGGAAAACACATCTGGAAGGATATTCAGGGATGCTTTTGCGAAGTATTGGCAGCACAGTATTGCCTGCCTCCCCCTACCCCCAAGTAAATTCTTCTGGTTCTTGATGCAGGGTCCTTGAGCACAATGGTCAAGAAATAATTCTTGAGACGTTTTAGGTTCAAAAGGTGCTTTTATTCTAGCACAGGGACAGGACGTGGGCAGAAACAGCTGCACTGTGACTGTGAGGAGCGACTCATATAATTTAAAGTTTGGGGGGCGGGTAGAGATCACGTATGTCTCTAAAAGGATTTCTCCATGTTAAAGAAGAGTTCTAGGATCCTGAAGGTCTGGTACCTCAAGATAAGGCTGCTTTTAGTCCCTAGTGAAACATCAACATTAAGGCAGCTATGGGTTCTGTGAGGAATGTCAGTCACACTCAGCTCATCTCAAGTTGTAAGGAAATTTAATTTTCACTACATTTCTCTTGCCTTTGTTCTCCTCAACAGTTATGTTATGGGGTAGCTCCTTTCTTCATTAAAGAATTCTGAGCAAATAGTTGATCTGTGGTATCTAGCACTACCCATTTATATCCTGCTGTTGATGTGAAATGTTGGGGTCTAGGAGCTAATGGTTAAGAAAGAATTCTTGGGATGTCTTTGTTGCAAAAAAGGTGTTTTTATTAAAGCACGGGGACAAGACCCGTGGACAAAAAACGCTGCACAAGGGTTGTAAGGAGTGACTGGTTATATACTTTTAAGTTGGGAGGGATTAGGGATAGTGTAAATCTCTAAGGAATTTGGAAGCAAGGTTTCCAGGACCTTGAAAGGTCATTTATTACTCTCTGGTAAATTTGTGGTCGTGAGACCCTTCGGATGTGTATCAGTGGACCATATGCTTGGAAGGTGATTGCTAACTTATATCTTGGTGGGGGCGGAGAGGGGGCGGTGGATGGAGGTAAAGGAAGTTTCCAAAGGGATTTTTAGATGTTAAAGAAGACTTCCGGGGGTGGGGGGTGCCTGGGTGGCTCAGTGGGTTAAAGCCTCTGCCTTCGGCTCAGGTCGTGATCCCAGGGTCCTGGGATCGAGCCCCACATCGGGCTCTCTGCTCAGCAGGGAGCCTGCTTCCCTCTCTCTCTCTCTGCCTGCCTCTCTGCTCACTTGTGATCTCTGTCAAATAAATAAATAAGGGGCACCTGGGTGGCTCAGTGGTTAAGCCTCTACTTTTGGCTCAGGTCATGATCTCAGGGTCCTGGGATCGAGTCCCGCATCGGGTTCTCTGCTCTGCAGGGAGCCTGCTTCCTCCCCTCTCTCTCTCTCTCTCTCTCTCTCTCTGCTTGCCTCTCTGACCACTTGTGATCTCTCTCTGTCAAATAAATAAAACCTTGGAAAAAAATAAATAAATAAATAAAATCTTAAAAAAAAAAAAAAAGACTTCCGGGATCTTGGAGGTCAGACTAATGTCAAGCTCAGGTTGGCTTTTGCCTCTAGCAAGGCATTAACATTGAGGCACTTGAGTTCGGGGAGGAAGGTCACTCTGCCCTCTCAAGTACTTGTCAATGGGGTGTACTTTGTAAGAAAAGTTAATTATTTTTCTTTCTGCCTTTCTTCTCCACATCATTATCCCAAATCTTACAATCAGATACAGATATAACTTTTGAAGACCTTTGCTAAGGGGGGCTATTATAAAAACAAAATTCAACTGAGTAAATTTGAAGATCTCATTGAAGTGTTTTCAACAATACATGAATTGGGCAGGATCCCAGCTAGCAAGCAGAGAGGGGCTCTGAGGAGCTGTATAAAATGGAAGGCTTTTATAGACAGAAGGGGCTGGGAAAGAAAAAGGAAATTTCTAGCTAAGAGTGGCTTGTTTCAGGCAAGGTCACCTTCCCCATCTGTGGGGGTCGGAAGAGGTCCATCGGTCAGATTACACCACTAGCGCTGAGCTCTGACTCAAGCCTCACTGGTTAGAGGTTACCTTGCTAGACGAGGCTGAGACTGCGGTTAGCTTAGGTATTCCGTCTTGATTTGCTGATGTGGGGCTTAGCAACAGCGACTTCATTTAGGCCTGTTATCTCCTTAACGGCGTAAAAACCCGTTTCTATTTGGCTTCATCCCAGATTTTGTGAACTTATAGTTAAATACGCTTGTTCGCGAGGAGCCAGGAATTTACAACATACACAGGTACAACAACTACCTTCCTGTGGAGATCTGAGCTCTGGAAAGGAACGAACTTGGTGCCAGTGTTCTGTTTGATTCCCGAGGGGCTCAGTGCCCTCTGCTCTCCAATGATGCCCTGTGCCCAACTCTGTGGAGCTGGCCTCTGTCCTTCATAGAGTTTTGTGTGTTCTACTCAGCTCTTTTTCAAGGCTGAGGGAAAATAAATACTCTAGATTAATGTAATGGGACCTGTTATATTGCTGGAGGCATAAAGGTCCCATAATAACTTTGAATTTGGGTTCTAGTTGATTTGAGGAAAAAGGAAACGAGCTCTCTTTTTTAAAGAATTATTTACAATTTATCTTTCTTTTTTTAAGATTTATTTATTTGAGAGAGAGAAAGAGAATGAGAGCAGGCATACATGCCTGTGCCAGTGTGAGCAGGGGAAGAAGCGGGGCAGGGAGACGGGGAGATGGAGGGGATAATACTGGAGCCCAAGGCAGGACTCAATCCCAGGACCCTGAGATTGTGACCTGAGCTGAGACCAAGAGTTGTTTTACAGACTGAGCCACCAGGTGCCCCAATTAGCTCTCAGTCTTAAAAAAAAAAAAAAAAAAAAATCCGGTGATCAGTTCTCAGGCCTCATCTTGGTTGACCTACCAGCACCACTTACAGAGTTGCTCACTCCTTCTTAAAGTGCTTTGTTCTGGTTTCCTCTCCTGCCCTCCCCTCCTGCCCCCGCCCCACCGCTTCACAAGCCCTGTCTCAACCTCCTTTGCCTTTTGTCTGCACTCTCTCTTGTGAGTTGCTCAGGACTTGTGTTTTTAAAATTCCATCCAAACACTCAGAGCTCCCGAATTTCCGATTCCCTTCAACTTCACGCTACCCACTTGATAGGTCTGCATGAATGTCTAATAAATATCTCGACTTAACATGACTAACACTGAACTTCTGATGTCCTTCCTTCAAAATATCACTAGTTCTCCCAAAGTTACCCCCTTGTCAGTTAATGGCAACTCCGTTTCAAATGCAGAAGCCCAAAGCCTGAGAGGTTTTTGTCTTGGGCGGGTTTTCCCTATCATATCCCATCTCCAGTCTGTCATGCCAGCTCCACTTCCAAAATACATCTCCAGTCAAACAACTTCCCACCCTTCTGTTGATAGTGCCTTGGCCCAGGCTGCCATCATCTCACCTGGTTTCTGCAAGACTTTCCTAGCTGGGCTCCCTGTTGTGGCCCTTGCCTATCTTCAGTCCATTCCCAACATGGTTACCAAAGTGATCTTCTCAGAACATTTCGTCCTGTGCCACTCCTCCTTTCAAAACTCTGCAATAACTCATTTTTCTCAGAATGAAGGGCAGAATCCTTACACCAGCTGAAAGGAAGGATGCTGTGTGATCTATATTCCACCTTCTCCCCTGTAACTTGCCTGACCTTGTGTCCCCATGCCCTCTTGCTTAATTCTCTTTGCTTGGTCTTCAGCGCCTTTCAATTTACTGATCCCTCTGCCTCAAACACTCTTCCTTGAATACCTTGCTGGCTTGCATTCTCATCTTCTTGCCAGTCAGTGTAACCAGTCCTCCATTGGTTTCTCGAGTTTCTGCACAACTGATCCTCTGAGCAAAGGCCTTAACAGTTAATTTTCTCTGCACGATCTTTTCAGGAATGTTTTGCATAGCAGGCGGCCTTGGAAAGTAGAAACTCTCCCTTACGGGCAGATTGATTTACTGTCTGGGATAATAAAGATCAGGTCTCCCTCTGGATCAGGTCTAGGGCCGATGGGCTAGCAGCCACCTTATGAAGTCAGGGCTTCGAAATCTCAGTGTTAAGTTCCTGAAACACACCCCACCGTGTAAACAGACAACACCTGACCCTCCTCATGTCACCCTTCTGGAATTAGGGCTCAGGGAACTGATGCAATGATGTTACTATGGCCATTGCTATTGCTGTGAATAATTGTCTTTTTTTTCCCTCTTGATCCAGGCGTCTTGTGTCTTTCACCACGATCTGTGAAACTGACAGGCTAATTTGTTAGCTTGCAAGTAGGGTAAAATCTGACCCTTCACAATTCTTGACCCCTGTCCTGAGCCATTAATTTAGAGAGCCCTGCTTTAGCCTTT
This sequence comes from Enhydra lutris kenyoni, assembly GCF_002288905.1. Taxonomy (NCBI): domain Eukaryota; kingdom Metazoa; phylum Chordata; class Mammalia; order Carnivora; family Mustelidae; genus Enhydra; species Enhydra lutris. Next base: position 19,867,853 of record NW_019154101.1, read on the forward strand.
GTCTGAGCCCTGTTGAGAATGTCTATAGGCCCATTTAGAACCTATGCCTCCTTTTCTAGACCACCCTCTGGATGCCTGGGACTCCAGAACTGTCTGCCCAAAAAGCCTTCCATGTGTTACCAGGCTTGCACGTGCCTTCCTTGGGTGACCGTGCTACCAGGATGTACATTCCTAATCCTGAGGGACTGACAGCTGCCCACTTTGGGAGGCAGCACTGGGAGTGGCTTGGACAGGCTAGGGTACAGGTTCTTGAAGGGTGATCCCTTGACCAGCACCATCAGCCTTACCTGGGAACTTGTTAGAAATGCAAATTCCCACCCTAGACCTGCTAAATTAGACACTTGGGGGTAAGACATCTGTGTTTTATAGCATACCGTCAAGATGATTCTGATGCACACGCCTTGTTTCCAGTTCTGTTGTTAACTCATGGGCACCCCTACTGGTGCTTGTGGTGGACAAACCCTCAGATGACCCCAGGCATTTCAGACTTCTGGTGTTCACACCCTTGTATAATCCCTCTCCCTAGATTTCTGGCAGGACCTGTGACTTACTTCTAACCAACAGAATATGACAGACATGATGGGACAGTACTCCCTTGATGATGTTGTTTTAAAAGACTGTTCTAGCGTATTGGAGGCAAGACTCTCCTTGTGGATTGATGAGATACGTAGCCATGTATTAAGGTGCTGTTCCTGTCTCAATATGGAAAGTTTACAGTCAGTTAGGTATTTTTATTTTCAAATGTGGGTCCTAAATTTTTACTCCAGAGGCTGGTATTTCCCATTTACTTGATGACTATATACTATTTCCTCCAGTTGGGAAGAGACTCTGGTCCTGTGGGCGGAAGCCAAGAGGAATAAACTAGATGAAAGGAAAAGAAAGGTCGTGTCCTATAAAGGGACTCTAGCCTGGGGGTGGGGAGCATGAATGTAGTCACAAAAATTTGGATTCATGTCCCATTTCAGTCCGTTCTTAGTCATCTTCGTTAACTAGCTCATCTACAAAGTGCTCAAAGTGGCGGCCGCCCAGTGGATTTTGTGGCTATTGAGACAATGCATGCGAGGTGCTTGTGACCCCACTTGGGTCCTGTTACGACAAGGTGAGACTCATTTATTAATTTCTCCTGAAATATGCATTGCGCACCCTGAGTGCTGAGCGAGGGGGCAGGGAAGCAGGTGAATGAACCAAAGTCCTTCCTCTGTAGCCTACTGCCCTATTTTTGTTACAGCTGTTAGGCGTCAAGCTACTACCTTTAATGCATTCTTTTATCGAAAAATTCTTTGGGTTTTGTACACCACCTACCACAAAGTTAAAAATAGCTTGCTGGAGCTAAGGCAAGATGAGTAGGTTGAAGATAGAAATATAAGTTGATAGAATTTTGGACATCTGGCCCATGTGCAAAGTTATTTTCTGAAGCATAAGTTGTACCTACTAGAGCGCCCTGAAAGTGGATAAATATTTTTTTATTTTTTATTTATTTTTTTAAGATTTTATTTATTTGACAGAGACAGAGATCACAAGAGAGGCAGAGAGGCAGGCAGAGAGAGGTGGGGAAGCAGGCTCCCCGCTAAGCAGAGAGCCCGATGCGGGGCTCGATCCCAGGACCGCGAGATCATGACCTGAGTCGAAGGCGGAGGCTTAACCCACTGAGCCACGCAGGTGTCCCAGGGGTAAATATTTTAAATGGTTGCTCTTTTGGTCCTTCTTTATTTACTTGGATGAAAGCTTAACGATGTGCATAGCAGACCTACGAAGCAACATTTATTGTTTGGACACATTCTGAGGATGAACAAGTTAAATTTTTTGTTGATGTTCCCATGACTTCTCTCATAATAATTTAATAAACCTTTGGGGAACATGCCGCAGCGCTTATCTCTTCAGTTAGTAGATCTCGTTTCTGGTCTCTCGTAGCTTGGAGGCTGGCTGTTAGCGCCCAGCCGTGCTGAAGGAATGCAAAACCATGGAGAGAGGTGTGTGTTCTGGATGGCAGGACTGAAAATTCTGCTGTCTGTTGCTTAGCAGCCTGTTGGAGATTTCTCTGTATTCTGAAAAGCTTCTAATGACAACTGTAGATTTCTGCTCCTGCCATTTTAAATGTTAAAAAAAAAAGGCACAAATGTAAAGTTTTAGTATATATGTGTATATACATAGACACACACACACACACATGTTACACTTACAAATGTGACCTGTTACTCTCTCATTTACTCTGCCTTATTTTTCTCTGTAGCCCTGTGGCATTTAATATTATGCATAATTATTTTCTTTTTCTCCCAGTGAGCATTAAAGTCCTTCTGGTCAGGGTCTTTGACTGTTGTCTTTATGGTCATATCACCAGTGTCTAGAAAATGGCTCTTTCATGGATAGCACTGTGTCAGTACTTATGGGGAAATGATGAATGAATGGTGTTGAGTAAATACCATCATGTATGACTTTGGCAGGGTGTAACGGGGGGGAGGGTAAACATTTCAACTTTTATAAAAAATTAACATTTTTAAAAATTGTATTATAACTTCTCATAAAAGCTCCCCAAATTGAAGAAGAGCTGAGATGGTAGTCAGAGGTCTCAGTACTGCTCCACTGTCTTTCAGTGTCATTCCTGATTTTGACATCCTGGAGATGATCATTAAACTGAGGAGTCAGGCTATGTCAATGTAAACGCAGAAGCGGGAATAGAACTAAGTTGCTCCTCTCAAGGAGAGGGGAGTGATGGGGATCTGGAGAGGGTGAGGGGGATCTAGAGGGACGTGAGGTGGAAAGGGCACACGGAAACTTAGTCCTAGAGGGACAAAAAAAGAATGTGAGAGAAGGAGTTGCCTGAGGACTGAGGAGGGGAAACTTCGAGCAAGAGGTTTCTAATGATGTTGGCCCAGGAAACATATAAATGCCCTCCTAGCTTCCCCTGTGATAGCATTAGTAATTCTGCATTGCTCACTCAAATTTTCTATGGGAGTAGAGTTTTGTTATGGGACAGCACAAAAGAAGAGGTCACTGGATACCTGATGTATATTTTACCAAAAAACGGTATTCTGTTTCTCCCAACCTCCCCTCGAACAAATATGGAGCAAATACTGAGACTCTCAGTATGAGATGTGCAGATGAACCATATGCTTGGGTGCCCATGTTTTCCTGGCTGTCCTGGTGTGGGGATTCCAAGAAGGTGGAAGAAGGAGGAGGAGGAGAGCTTCAGCCCAATCCCATGGGGAGTGGTTTGCCTGAGAAGCTGATTTTCAAAGCAGTTGAAAATCTTGGGTCAGCAACACCTATTCAAATTATTTTAACTGGACAATTGAGAGTCTCTTATAGAAATAGAAGCTACGGGGTGCCTGGGTGGCTCAGTGGGTTAAAGCCTCTGCCTTTGGCTCAGGTCATGGTCTCAGGGTCCTGGGATCGAGCCCCGCATCGAGCTCTCTGCTCAGTGGGGAACCTGCTTCCTCCTCTCTCTCTCTGCCTGACTACTTGTGATCTCTATCAAATAAATAAATAAAATCTTAAAAAAAAAAAAAGAAATAGAAGCTACAATGATTTGGTGACATTTTCTTTTATAATGTACATGTGTGTTTTGCGTAGCAAATTTATAAAATAAATTTATTTATTTATAAACTTATAAATAAATTTAAAATCTATAAATTTATTTATGCACATATAATTTATAATTTATAAATTTATAAATACGTCTGTATTCTTGTGTTGCCTAAAAACATTCTGCAGGCTGCAAGTAGTTACTGAATGAAACTTGAAAAATGCTTATTTCCTTCCCTGAATCTGCCACTTCCCCCAAGACCTTGCTGAGAGCCTGCTAGGGTTTGAAATATTGATGAATATGAGCCCATTCATCTCCAGATTTCACTGACCTTTCACTGGAGGGTATTTTTAGCTTCGTCGAGAATTTAGGGCAGAGAAAATCTGCAGAAATATCAGGTTATGTGGATATTCTTTCCGTTTCATAGAGCTGAAGATGGATTCTGTAAGATGAATATTTGAGTCATCATTCATCATAGGCTAATTAAAGTAGCATAGTTCCCTTTTAAGTAAGGTGCCAAGAAGTTCCTGAGTAAATTAAAAACATGTCAACATATCCTTCTTGTAAAATCTAATCTTTTTTTTTTTTAAGATTTTATTTACTTATTTGACAGACAGAGATCACAAGTTGGCAGAGAGGCAGGCAGAGAGAGAGAGAAGGAAGCAGGCTCCCTGCTGAGCAGAGAGCCCGATGCGGGGCTTGATCCCAGGAGCCTGGGATCATGACCCGAGCTGAAGGCAGAGGCTTTAACCCACTGAGCCACCCAGGCGCCCCATAAAATCTAATCTTAATACAAATGGATATAATAATTCTGTTAACTAATTACTTGTTTAGATCCTATGTAAATACTGTGAATGTGATATTAAACTGTTTCTGACATCCTAGCACATACGGTAAATGTTGCTACTAATACATTAGTTTTTTGAACCGTGAGACAGATTCCTCAACACATTGGTGGAGTGGTGGTGTTCTCTTGACCGGACTTGCTGGCTGGCTCCCCATGGACATTTTCCACTGACTCTCCACTTTCCATTTTCCCATGCAAGAGTGTTTGCTCACGTGGTTTCACCCGCCTCAAATGCTGTTCCCCCTCATTTTGACTTGTCACATCCCTCTCCACTGAGCTCCTGGTTTTCCCTGTGCAGGTTATCCCCCTTTTTTTCAACCCCCGCAGCATTATGTCCTTTAGGAACAGTGTCATCATTTAGGATTCCGGGACTTTCATGCAATCTCATGTTGTAGATGAAAGCACTCCCAGAGATGAGGGGATTGACCTAGACTAGTTTCTCATAAGTGGGGACACCAGAACAAGGGCTTGAGTTTTCTGTGATTCTCTCTGTGCACATGCAGCCTTTCACCCTCTGCAGCACGCTACGGTGGTTTGTCCCTCTGTCCTGTTGAAAAGACTTTTTTGAAAGTTTATTTTTAATTTAAAAATTAAAAATTTAATTTAATAAATTTAGAATTAAAAGTTTAAAATTTAAAATTTATTCATTAAAGTCAGATTCAGAAAACATACTTCTGAGTACAGCTTGCAAATCTTATTCTATTGGTAAAATTAGCAAATGTTAATAAAGACTTTTATTTTTTTTCTTAAGATTTTATTTATTTATTTGACAGACAGAGATCACAAGTAGGCAGAGAGAGGGGGGTGGAAAGCAGGCTCCCTGTTGAGCAGAGAGCCTGATGTGGGGCTTGATTCCAGTACCCTGGGATCATGACCTGAGCTGAAGGCACAGGCTTTAACCCACTGAGCCACCCAGGTGCCCCAATAAAGACTTTTAAAGGAACTTTGTAACTGGTGTACACATTTAGCTGATCCGCTCAACTTCATATTTAAAGACTTCAGTTTTCTTCAAACTCTTTTTTTTTTTTAAAGATTTTATTTATTTGACAGACAGAGATCACAAGTAGACAGAGAGGCAGGCAGAGAGAGAGAGAGAGAAGGGAGGAAGCAGGCTCCCTGCAGAGCAGAGAGCCCGACTCGGGGCTTGATCCCAGGACCCTGGGACCATGACCTGAGCCAAAGGCAGAGGCTTTAACCCACTGAGCCACCCAGGCGCCCCAAAGACTTCAGTTTTCTAATTGACTAGCCTTCCTAAGTACTTAAACCTTCTAAATCTAAAAATCAAATACATAAATACAGTAAATCTAGAATTCTCTTAAATTTCCAAAATCACTTACAAACTTAGCCAAATTTCACTTAAGTTACATTAAATCAGTTATCTAATCAAACAATTAAAATTGTAATTATAAGCCAAATAGTCTCTCAGTAGACCAAATTCTTTTCAAACATGATACAAAATACCAAATATTCAGATGCCATTTACATAAACACGAGTTCTTGGGTTTTGGTTTTATTCATCGTTTTTAAATCCATTCATTGCTTCATTCAGTAATCACTTAAACTATCTGTGTACTAGGCATTGTTCTAGGCTCCAAGAAAACATGAGCAAAAAAAAAAAAAGAAAATTTCTGCTCTCAGGAAGTTCACATTTCTGGGAAAAGGCAAAGAATAAACAACAGGAATTAATGCAAGATGTAGCATGCTGGATGTTGGTCCGTGCTAAGGAAAAGAATAACTTGGGAAGGGGAGGCTGTGAAATGAGGGTAAGTAGAACGGTGGTGGTAGTAATTCTCTGGGATTGATACTCTCTGCACAAAGACACTAGGGTTGAGCGAGCCTCCTTTCCAGCAGACGGGTGGCTTTCTGAGTGCTCTTGAGGGTGTGTACGAAGCCCAGCGATTTGTGTTGAGGCATTGCCTGGGCTCCCACTGTGACCCTGGTCGATAATTGTTGGAGTTGTAATTGCCGTGTCTGTAACTCCATGACTTCTCTCGGGAACCCTGCAGCCCCCACATCACTTGATCGAATTGTGCATTTTTTGGGCTCTTACAAAACAAAAAGGTGACTTCCCACCCAACTGTGGAGACCTTTGATATACCCCCAAATTCCTTCATATTCTTCAGGCCACTCCATCTTTACAGACATGTCTGACTGAATTCTAGGCATCCCTTGTGGTTGTGTCCCTGTAGGTTGGACACAACGTCCTCAGTCACTTTCCTGATGAACTTGAGCTCTCCAGGAGACAGTGAAATTCCAGAGGCAAAACACCATGCGTCAGCTCTCTTTTGTTCTTCTTTATCACCGTGCACTGTGGACCTCCCCAAGCCCACCCTCACTCATTGCTTGCTGTCCAAGGCAGGATGGCACAGCCCAAGGACAAACGCTTGTCCCCCTCTGCCTCCCAGTTGTAGGCAGCTGCTCAGAGACTGGAGTCCCTCAGTGTGAATCGAAATTATGGTCACCCTCCACCCCCACAGGCCTCAAAGCCCTTGGTCAACTAAACAACAATCTACAAATGCTAGTTCTCCTTCATATTAGTAGTTGACACTTCCTTGAAAACTCGTTCAAAGCATTTTACAAGCAGATCATCCTTTTCCCATTTCTGTTTCTATTCCTGTCATTTCCCTTTGCATTTCTGTTTTCTTCCTGTTTCATTATTTACAATAATGAGAATTATACTACTCTTTTGTTTTTACAGTGCTGGTAATTTCATTGTCCCTGGTATCTATTTAAGGCACAAGTTCTTTTTCACAGGATAAAGTTTCAAGGTAGCAGAATGATCTTCCATTCCCTTCTTTTCACTCTAGGGTTCTAACTTACTTTTTTATTTTTTTTTTTTTTTTTTTTCCTGTTTCTTCCATTTACCCACTCTGAATACTCATGATCTTTTCATGGACAAAAATGCTGAAAAGTGAGAGCTCTTATTGGAAGTCTTTTCTGCTCTCACGCATGATCCTGTTATCTAAGCGTTCTAAGAAATATTTGGTAATGGTTTTAACAGGGCTGTGTTGCTCTGGAGAGCAGCATCTTATGGACAGTCTGGTTAAGCGGGGGGCGGGTGGTGTTTGAAAGCCGTTTCAATGAGGAAAGTCGCCTTCTCCATGGAGTGTGAGCACACTTGAGTCCAGCACTGGATCCAACTCTGGTGCCATCCTGACACCACCTTTTTCCTCACCTTGAACCCATAGCTCCTGGAACCGCTTTTCCTCAGTTTGTGCTCTCTCGTGTGGGTGATTGTATACTCAGAGTCTTTGAGAATCAACAGATGGCTCAATTTAACCTCTGTCTTGTAAAATAACCACTGTACAACTCCTCTATTTTATTTTTATGTAATTATTAGTTCATCCTATATAATATTGTAAGCCAGTTTGACTCCTTTAGGAAGAAGGGGGAGAAGGGAGGGAAGGAAGGGGAAAAGAACGTCAGGCTTGTACTGTTACTCTTTCAAAGACAGATTTATTTGCAAGTGAGTATTTTTCCACCATTACCTACCACCTGCTGTGGTTAACTGGATACAGTTAGTGCCAAGCATGGTTTGTAACTTTTTTTAGTTGAGTAAAATCTTTAACTTTGAAAGTCCTGAAATTATGGACACATTAGAATTTTCAAATTAAATATGGTACATAATTTTTCAGTAAACAAACAATATATGTATATGTATATATATTCATTCAGTTGTTTCTTAGAAGTTGGGTTCGAGTCTACTGTTGGTTTTTCTCTTTAAGATCTAGAAAGGTGAGGGGCATCTGGCTAGCTCAGTCCGTGGAGTGTGAGGAGGCTCTTGATCTTGGGGTTATAAGTTCAAGCCCCACTTTAGGTGTAGAGATTACTTAAAAGTATCTTTTTAAAATTTTTTAAAGATTTTATTTATTTGAGAGAGAAAGAGAGAGAGAACACGAGCAGGGTCGGGGACAGATGGAGAGAGAGATGCAGACTCCATACTAATCAGGGAGCCTGATGTGGGACTCAATCCCAGGACTTGGAATCATGACTTGAATCAAAGGCAGACGCTTCACCAACTGACCCACCCAAGTGCCCCCAAAACATACATATTTAAAAAGAAGATCCAAAAAGGTGAAGAATCTGATGGCAGTGAACCAAGTAGTGAATATTATGTCATAATTTTTAAATTTATGCCCTGTAGTAATTAATTTATAGTAATTAATTAGCAAACCTAATAATGTGTGATCTAAATGATTAGCAGACTTAATGAAATGATACCAAGACCAAAGTTCAGGAGAACAAAGTGGTCAGAATACAAATACCTCTTCAGAAAAACTTAGGAATAATCAAGAGAACTAAATAACGCATTTCAGTCAGGGTTCAACAGAGAACTAAGGCGGCTGGGGAGTTCGGTGACGGTGTCGAGGCCAACAAGCTATTTTACTTTATTATGTACGTGCTGTCTAGTTTCTACAGAAAAAAGAGGGGGAAGAAACCAAACCAAGATTTAATCAGCGTCGTGGGATTTAAGTTTTAGACTATGAGTCGCTATAGTATTTGGGTATTTTCTACTAGCACTGAGGGCAGACCTAGTTAAAAGCATGTATTATTTTATGATATTTATTTACTGACAAACATTAGGTGAACATCTTCTGTGAGCTATGCAATATATAGATTTGGGGGATATGATGAACTAGAACAGACTCTCTCTTCTCCCAAGTTGACAAAGGCCAGGATTCTCCGGGAGACCTGGAGTGAGTCAGTATTGGATAGTCTACTGATTCCAGGGTCTAAGGAGTCCCTGGGACATTAGGAAGATTCGGGGGGCACTTTGGAGTCATTTGGAAAGTTGACTTTGGACTGCCCCTCTTTTGGTGACTCTTGGCTAGATCACCCATTCGGGGCAGTTCTTATGGACAAGGCTACCTTTAGGACACTGATGTAGGAAAGATGTTGGGTTTCAGAGCTAACTGCCAAGAAAGAATTGCTAGCTATTGTTAGGAAAGAGTTATTTATTACTGTCTAAGAAAAGCTTAGTCATGAGACCCCTCAGATGTATATTAGTGGGTCATACGCTTGGGAAATTGTTACCAACCTATATCTTGGTATAGGGGTAGACATAAAGGAAGTTTCCAAAGGAATTTTTATATGTTAAAGTAGACTCACAGGATTTTAGGGGGTTGGGATAATGTTAAGCTAAGGTTGCCTCTTGCAAAGTATTGCCACCGAGACAGCTGAGTTCCTAGAGGAATGTCACTCTGCCTGTCTCAAGGACTTGTCAGTGGGCTATAAGTAATATGGAAATTTAATTTTAATTTTTGCCTTTGTTTCCCACATCGGACAGGCCTGGGTTTAGGGAGGTACTACTGTGCTCCTCTACAGCTGGACATTCTAGAAACCAATTAAGCATAATGACCAGCGTCCCAAGGCAGGTAGGCGGGCAGAGATGCTGAGTCACTGCCAGGGACCTTTCTTTTTAGCCAGTATTTGCGACTGTGTGTTCCTTGGCTGGGCGTTGTACAATCCAATTTAAACAGCAACTGTGACTTCTCTGAGGCAGATGTGCAAACATCAAAGCCTATACAGACGTGGGGGAAGTATGTAAGCCCCAAGCAAATGCACAGTACTGTGTCACTTTTGGCCACGTTGAAATACAAGCTGCCTTTTTTGGAAGTCGTGAGCCGAAGTCGTGAGTGAAGTGTTGTAGGAGTGCAGTTTGAGAGGGTGAGGTGGAAAGAAGTGGCTCCCTCTGTAATAGAAGATTGTTGAGGGGGTGGTTTTTGAGAGTTGGTTGAAGGTAGAAGGGGAGGGAACCTGCCATCTGGATCTGTGATGACATTCCAGGTGTTGGTATGGCTGCTTCTTAAAGTAGCCTTTGCTTTTGGAGTACCTCAGAGCATGAAATTAATTTGGCTGAGGACAGCTGAGGGAGCACGGATGTGAGGAGCACTGGCTTGACTGTCAGATGTCATCATCCCTACAGTTTCCTCCCCTTGGAGCCAGGGACGGTGGCTAAGGACGCATTGCCCTATAGGATCCCATTTAATCTTCTCCAGAACCTAGCTCCACAGTAGGTGACCGTGTCTCCACCTCACAGGTGAGGAAACTGAGGCCGAGAGAATTTAAGCATCTTGTGTACCAAGGACTCAAGAATCACTATGTGGGTGCACCTGTGTTTATATGCCACGTATGAATACACGCATTTATGTTGTGGGGATTAAGCATGCAAGGAATGTTATTTTTGAGTACTTCATGCCAATCACTGTGGTAAAAACTATGAGGACAGCCAGAAAGACCAAGTCCCCCCCCTTTTTTTCCCAAGTCCCCTTTTTTGAGGAGTTTCCAAAAGAATCTAGCATTTATACAATAAATAGGAATGAAAAGAAAATAGGAATGAAAAATAGGAGTGAAAAGAATACTTGCAAATAGCATTAAAGGTACATGTAGAATGCTAGAGCATCCAGAAGGTTTGGGTCACTGTGCAGGAGAACCTCTTGGAGGGGTGAGCTTGGACCCAGGTTTTTGTTAGTACGAAATGATGGGATATAAACTTGTGAAAGGGAAAGAGTGCCTCGTGCCTTCTCTATTCAAGGGGGCCTTGAATAGAGAAGCACATCTCGATGTTGTTGAGATATCTCTGTATGACTCCACTTGCAAGACCTTGAAGGAAGTAAAGGAAAATGCCACTGAATTGTGTGAGAGGAAAATTGGAAAACATTTATAAAATCTGTGACAGTGACTATAGAATAGTGAGACAGGGATCAAGTCTTAGTAGTCTTTTTTTCTGCAAAGCCCATTCCCTGGCCACGTGGTTGACACTCAATGTTGGTTCAGTGTAAACAAATAATGAGTGATGTTTAACACATGTGCTAAATAAGGATTCTTGACGTAGAAGAGACATTGAAAAGGAAACTTTGCCTAAAACCAAAAGTATTAAATTATTAAGATCTCAGCAAAAATTGGAAGTTGTGTGGGGAGAAAGATCCAGAAGTATCACTCAAGTTCCAATGGCAGAAGACAGAACCCACTCATTTATTTTAAACAGGAAGGAATTTGCTACAAAGCCATGGTAAATGGCCACAGAATCTTTGTATAGCTGAAGTAGTAGACTCTCAACTTTCAGGAACAACTCTTAAAGCTACTCCCTAGAACTGGGGCCACTGTCACTGCTGCCATAGCCACCAGTAAGAAGCAGTTGGGATAAAGAAGCCTCAGACATCGGGTCGTGCCCTGTCACCAAGCTGCTGCTCCTGCTGTTGGCTCTAGAACCCTGCTACACCTACTCCTGTTGGTACCAGTAAAGTGGATGGGTCACTCCATGAAGTTAGTGGGGAGACTGGGATCTCAGCCACAGAAAGCCAATGACTCCAGACTGTGTTTGGCTGCAGGAACAGCAGAAGTGGCAGAAAAGCAGCCTCTACCTAGCTGTTCTCACAAATCCCCTGAGAGGGGCACCTAGGTGGCTCAGTCGGTTAAGCCTCTGGCTTTGGCTCGGGTCATGATCCCAGGGTCCTGGGATTGGCAGCCATCGGGCTTCTCCCTCTCTCTCTGTGGCTCCCCCTGCTTGTGCGCTCTCACATACATGCTTTCTCTCAAATAAATAAAACAAACAAACAAAAAAACCCCAAATCTCCTGAGAAAGTTTCTGACTGACCAAACCGAAGTTACATGGCTCTGAGATCATCAGCTTCTGGGATTTTGCAGTTGAGGCAGTCATATCCACATGCAGAAGGAATCAAAGCGCTCGTCTTGCAGAAGGAGGAAACAATGTAGAAATAATATGTCTGGAAGGAAGAAATAGTTGTCATTTTGTTAGTGTAAGATAGCAAACACTTGCCTTTATCTGATTCCTAGTATTAGGCATTTTGTTTTCAGATGATTTTAATACAGGTATCTGTGAAAGGAAAGCAACAACTTGCAGAATAGAGAAGAGTAGTAGGATTTTTAAATTAACAAGGAAAGAAAAAATGGAATGAACAGAAATGCTACCAAGCCAGCAAAATAATATAATAATAATAAAATAATAATAATATGAAAATGTAAATATAAAATAAGAAAACATCAAATGCACCATTGTTACATTAAAAAATTAAAAAATGGGCGCCTCGGTGGCTCAGTGGGTTAAGCCTCTGCCTTTGGCTCAGGTCATGATCTCAGGGTCCTGGGATCAAGGCCTGCATCTGGCTCTGCTCAGGGGGGAGCCTGCTTCCCCCTCTCTCTCTGCCTGCCTCTCTGCCTACTTGTGACCTCTCTCTCTCTGTCAAATAAATAAATAAAATCTTTTTTTAAAAGATTAAAAAAATTAAAAAAAATAAAAGGTCTAAATGTGCCTATGTAAAGAGAGGGACTGTTGGGTTAACAATAAAAGTGTGGGTGGGAGTTGCCACAAGAAATATACTTAAGCAGTATTTTTTAAGGGTTGAGGGAAAAAAGGGAGAAGTAAGAGGCAAAATACACAAGGCAAAGAACAAACAAAATAAAAAGATAAAGAATAATAATTACATTGAAAAGAAAGCACCATAAAGTAAAAAGAGGCACAATTTGTAAAGTCACAAACCATGCCCACATGGCAGAGCAACTAGAATACATAATCAAAGCTCTATGATTGCAGAGAGAACAGTTTGCTTATTCTGTTTTATAGTGGTGTATTTTAATGAGTAGGTAGTAGATTAAAGGTAAAAACAGAAAGACCTCGAACAATCCAACTAAAATGACTTAACAGGATGTAGTATAGGACTTTATGTTCTTTCCCTAACTCCTTTGGTGCCACAAAATGCTTAGAAAAATTAGTGAAGAAAAAAAAAATTAGTGAAGTACTTGGCCCAAAGAATAGCTTAAAAAATTAAGAACTTTTATAGACCACATTCTTTTTTATTTATTTTTTATTTTTTTATAAACATACAATGTATTTTTATCCCCAGGGGTACAGGTCTGTGAATCGCCAGGTTTACACACTTCACAGACTCACCATAGCACATACCCTCCCCAATGTCCATAACCCCACCCCCCTCCCCCCAGCAACCCTCAGTTTGTTTTGTGAGATTAAGAGTCTTATGGTTTGTTTCCCTCCTGATCCCATCTTGTTTCATTTATTCTTTTCCTACCCCCCAAACCCTCCATGTTGCATCTCCACTTCCTCATATCAGGGAGATCATATGATAGTTGTCTTTCTCCAATTGACTTATTTTGCTAAGCATGATACCCTCTAGTTCCATCCACGTCGTCACAAATGGCAAGATTTCATTTCTTTTGATGGCTGCATAGTATTCCATTGTATATATATACCACATCTTCTTTATCCATTCATCTGTTGATGGACATCTAGGTTCTTTCCATAGTTTGGCTATTGTGGACATTGCTGCTATAAACATTCGGGTGCATGTGCCCCTTCGGATCACTACGTTTGCATCTTTAGGGTAAATACCTAGTAGTGCAATTGCTGGGTCATAACATAGCTCTATTTTCAACTTTTTGAGGAACCTCCATGCTGTTTTCCAGAGTGGTTGCACCAGCTTGCATTCCCACTAACAGTGTAGGAGGCTTCCCCTTTCTCCGCATCCTCGCCAGCATCTGTCATTTCCTGACTTGTTAATTTTAGCCATTCCAACTGGTGTGAGGTGGTATCTCATTGTGGTTTTGATTTGTATTTCCCTGATGCCCAGTGATGTGGAGCATTTTTTCATGTATCTGTTGGCCATCTGGATGTCTTCTTTGCAGAAACGTACAGACCACATTCTTTAATGATTGTCCAACAAAGGTGGAAATAAATACTTAAATATAGTGCCAGTTTTTAACAAATTAGTAATTAAGAAACACACTTGGGTCAAAGATAAAATCAAAATGAAGTTCTAAACTACCTAGAAAAGAGTGAAAAGGAGAACCCTCTGAAATCTGTGAGACACAGAGTAACTAAAATCTATGAGACACAGTAACTAGAAATAATGAAAGTTTATAGTTAAGAAGCTAGGGAAAAAAAAAACACACAAAAAAGAATTTTAAAACCTGAAAGCAGAAATTAATGAAATTGAAAACAACAATACCAAAAATAGTATAAAGGTTAAATAAGCCCAAAAGTGAATTTTTGGAAAGATACTAACCTTTTGAGAACCTGTTTCCAGAAAAATGAGAACAAAGTTAGAAATGAAAAAAGAAACAGAACTTAAATATTGAAGAACTTTTAGGAGTTGGCAAATGCCACATATCAGTTTTTGGTAGCTCAATTTTGAACCTAGAACACGGATCTGCTAACATTTTCTATAAAGGGACATAATAGTAAGCATTTTAGGTTTCTGTCACAGCTACTCTGTCCCATCACTGTAGCACAAAAGGAGCCATAGACATTATGAAAACAAATGGGTATGGCTGTGAACCAGTAAAACTTTATTTACAAAAATAGATAGTGGAGTGTGCCTCGGTAGCTCAGTGGGTTAAGCGTACAACTCTTGGTTTCCGCTCAGGTCTTGATCTCAGGGGTGGTCAGATGGAGCCCAGAGACTGGCTCCTTGCTCAGCGTGGAGTGTGCTTGAAATTCTCTCCCTCTCTCTCTCTCTCTGCCCCCTTCTGCTCTTGCTCATGAGTAAAAAAAAATTAAAAAAAAAAAAAAAAAAAAAAAAAAAAAAGACAGTGGGCCAGATTTGGCCTGCAAGCCATAGTTTCCTGATCCCTGAACCAGAGAAAGTATAGCAATATCTAAATTATCAAAATCAACCTAAGGAGAATTTAAAGCTTCAATAGATTAATTAATAACTGTATTTAATGTAAACTCATATAAAGTCCCAACAAAGATATTTCAGAGTTAGATAAAATGCTCTTAGAGTACCTATGAAAGATAAATGTGTGAGATTAGACAAAGCATTATGATAAAGACGACTGGGTGGAAGTGGGAGTTGCATTATGGACTGTTAATATACACCACAAAGCCACTCTTATCAAAGCAGCATGGTATTGGCACCATAGATTAGTACCACAAAGTGGAGTCCAGAGTGGATCTTAGAATATGCCAGAATTTAATACATGCAGTTTCAGTGAGAAATATGCTTTATTTAATAACAAATGCTAGTACAGCACTTGTTACAACTATCTCAAAAAAAACAAACAAAAAAAAGCTTGGTGCTTATTCTGTGCTTTACAAAATTTATATATATGAGAATTTTTACTAGAAAAATAATACACGCAAGTATTAAAAGAAAAATGAGGTGACTTTGTACAATGTAACAACTGGAGAGAGACTGTTTTAACCGAGAGGAAACACAGAAGGTCAAAAAGAAAAATAATTAAAAAACCGAAAAATAATAAACATTTTATCCCATATAAAATTTTTAAAATATTTGATGGCAAAAGATATTATCAAACCCAATAGGCAAACAGTAGGTGAGGGAAGAATTTCATCACATATAGCAGTTAATGGATTAATACCAATAAAAAATGAAAAAATCTAATAATTTGATATGCCAGTAGAAAAATAGGGTAAAAAATAATTTGGATTCATTTCATTGAAAAGCAAATCCATTTGGCCAACAGCATATAAAAAGGTGCTTAAATTAATTATGCTAGGGAAATGCAGATTTAAGTAACAGTATGATACTGTGTTATACACGTTGGACAGGCAAAAGTTAAAAGTTTAGTAAGTAACTCAAATTGCTGAGAAGGATGGAAAAAGTGAATACTTTCAAGTGTTGCTAGTAGAAACATGAATTGTTCCAGTCTTTTTAGAAAACAATCAGGCAACATCTACTAAAATTTAAATTCTCCTCTTGGAATTTTCGGCATTAAAGCTACCTTACAGAATGACTCATGGACAAGTATATCCCTTGAAGCACTGATGATAGTTGGCACCTCCCCATCCAGAAATACCTGAAATAAATGTCCATTAAATGCGCAGTGTTTGAATACATGCGGTATTTGCTTATGATAAAATATTCAGCCATCGCTTAAAAGAGTGAGTGATAGCTGTATTGTTCGGCACATAGATTCATTATGAATTGTTAAGTAAGAAAAGCAAGATGCGGGGCACCTGGGTGTCTCAGTCAGTTAAGGGTCTGTCTTCAGCTCAGGTCATGATCCCAGGGTCCTGGGATTGAGCCCCGCATTCCCCTCTTAGCTGGGAATCAGCTTCTCCCTTTCCCTTTGCCCCTCCACACTTGTGTTCTTCTCTCTTGCTCACACTCTTTCTCAAATAATTGAATAAAATCTTAAAAAAAAAAAAAAAAGCAAGAGACAGAAGTATATATGAACACAGCGCCATTTTTGTGAAACCATTGGCCACAAAGTGCACATGTATGTGTAATTCTATAAACGTGCGTGGACACACATACATACATATGCATGTTGCCAAAGAATAAACAAAATCTGGTGTTATCTGAAATCCAGGAGCTGTTAGGTGCACCTTTATTTTCATAACCTCCTCATATACCAAGTTTTTTGTGGTATTGTGGAGCAAAGGGTTTTAGCTGGGGGTTGGAGAGAGTTAAGATTTCATATTTAAAAATAATTAAGAGATCCTGTTTGGGAAGTTTCTGCTGAGAAGGTGGAGACTTTACAGTGCCCTTCTCTGGTAAGATATCTGCATCATCAACTTGTTATCCAAGTGGAAAGGCACATTTTTATCCTTCAGTGGATCTGTCTTCCCCGTGATAAGTGCTGATTTTTCCTTTCACAGCTGTGTTCTGAGTACAGCTAAAAGTGGACTCACCCATCCTATTTATTCTCACCCTTACCTTGATGGAAAAGGGGAATTTTATCAGTAGAGTGGAAAAATATGGCTCTTGTATTAAACAGTAGAATTAAATATCCTTCTTAGTAGTGTTTTCTAAAACTTTTCAAACCTTGTTACAGAATAACAAATACATTTTACATTACCTTCTGTTATGTTGGGGTGTGTGTGCATATATTGTATGAGTGTGTGTGTGTGTGTGTGTGTGTGTGTGTGTGTGTATAAAATGACTAACTGAAACAAAATTTCATAAAATATTACTTGCCCTTATTATATGCATGCCTAATAATTTTCATTCTTTTCTAGTCTGTTCTGTTTCTTTAAAAAAATGGCTGTCACAGCCCATTAAGTTGACTTAATGACTCACTAAATGGTGTAGTGACCTGCAGTTTGAAAAAAATACCTCATCGAGGCAATCTTATCAAAACTGCATGCATGGCTTTCCATGGTCAGGATATTTCCACTGGGCTGGTAAGGCAGTTAACTCAGTACAGTCCAGGTCCATCCCTAGGCAAGCTTTGCTTCATTTTGTATATGCCAGTAAGGCTAGTTTATGCAGAAGACATTCTGATAGATTTCATAAGGTAATTTTAAGTCTTAGGCAAAGCATCATGATACTTTCAGAGAATTAGCTTAAAATGGGGGCATAGACTTTTTTATTGGTGATAGATGCCTTAGGTAACTAATTTGGCCCCAACAGTTGGAACTGTCATGAGAAGGCTAGTCATTTAATTATAAATAGAAGTCATCTCAGTTGATTTCACCTCTCTCCTAGGCGTTCTTGGATGACCTTTGCCACTTAGACTTTAAAGTTCTGTGCTCAAGTTAGAAGAATTTCATACCAAACTAAAGAACAAATAATTCTGTTCTTTGAAGTAATTACCCTAGTTGGGCAAACTGCTAAGTTAATTCTTAGGACCAGTAGAGATCAGGTGTGTGCTCTGTTCCAGAAACAGGATTTATGTGATCAAGAGCACAGAGGTGGCTTCTGTGCAGGCATTTTAAAGTGAAAATATTAAAGTAAAACCCGACTCATACTGTGACTTCAAAGAAACCTGGTGTGTGTTGTATCTACCTGGGTTGGGAGCAAAGAATTTCAAAAAGAAGGCAGAAAACAGACTCTGCCTATGGCATCCTTTAGAAAGCTTTCCTATTAAGAGGTGATAGAAAACATTATTAGATATTCATTAAGAAGGAAAGGCTATTATATCCTGCCATTAACTTGATTTTTCAGTCTAAGTTATTTTTCCTCTAGAGGTTACCATTGATGCCTTTGATTTTGTGGGTGCCGTCAAAAGATAGCTCATTACGCGAGGAAAGAGCCAAGGTGAGGACTGGCAACCGTCTTCTTGGTACTTTTCCATAACTCCTTTCACCAGTGTCACTGTTATTTCCTTTTCACTCTGAAGTAGTTCCACATCTGATATTGCAGGAACTTGATTTTATTTCCTTTCTACATGAGTATTTAAGATAAATAGAGCCATTTTTTTGTTTTTATTTAATAAGCCTCACAGAAAGAAGAATATAAAGTAAAAGCAATAGCCACAATAATTTACAGTTGACAAAACACATAACAGAAGGAGTATGCTGAGCTATAGATAGTCACACTGTAGATCCTTCTAAAACTCCCCATCCTTTTTCCTTCCCTCACTAGAACTCTCTACCAGCTCGGAAGTAGTGGGGGTTAGGATAGACAGGAAGGACAGATAGAGCTTTCTGCTCTGAAGACATGAGTCACTTCTTTCTATAGCCGGAGACAGCGAATGTCAAAGTAAGTGGAAGTGCCAGACTGGAAATGGTTTCTGTGAACTGTATTGGCCATAATTTGAACTCTTTCTACTAGCTGTGACTTTGTAAATGGCAAGAATTAATATGCTTCTTGTGCTTTGTAGGGCTGTCAAAAAATAAGACCCCAAACTTGGGAGCAGTTCCAAGTGTGGCAGACGATTACCCCTGGTGCTCCATCTTCAGAATAAGTCCTAGGGCATTTTCTCTGAAAACAGTACTGAAGGAGCTGGCACGTGGGGGGTGCCTACCACAAACAAATGACAGGAAATCAGTGAGACTGAGAGCCATCAACATTACATCAGCATTCTTTAGGGTTTTTATGACGTACTCAATATATTCTCTTTCGCTGTACCAAGGGAACCATATGGAACCATCCATTATGGCTCTCTCCATTCTACTTATTGATTAGGGATTTGTAGTGCATTCTGTGATGTTTTGTGGGATCTTGATATGATTTTAAATTCAGTTGTCTTCCAAACTGTAATTAATCTTTTCTTGAAAATTGAATATTCCTCACCTTGATGTTTTGTTTTGTTCTTGACGTGTATTGATGTATGTGTGTGTGGGTTTGGTTATTTTGTTCAAGTTGTATTTTCTCCATTTCTTTATTCACAGTAATATTCCTAGTGGGTGATTTTGCAGAAGAACAAATTGTCCTTTGACACTTGTGTCTCACTTGGTTTATGTGTTTCTGAGGGCACAGGGGGCAGCTTCTCCACACCGCCTTTCTAAATGAAGAAGTGAGAAAACAGATGTCTGTTTCCGGGTTCCGTCAACATACGGATGTAATTCTTTTCCTTTTATTTCAAAAGAAAGTGGTGAAGGGATAATGATGTGTTCCCTGCGGGGTGAGTGGTATTATTTCTTGTAACTGAAACAGTGTGGAGTAACCTCGCTGCCTTCAGGTATCACCGGTGCGACGTTGGAGGTACCCGAGAACAGGAGTGTTTTCCATTTGGCTGGCTGTTGTCACATGAGGTTTGTCAAAATAGAAAAACAGGGCGCAAATACTCTAACTGTAAGACCAGATGTGCTCTGAGCGAGTCTGTCTCCTCATCATCTGAGGGAAGAGAAAGTTCCTAACAAGGGAAGAAATGAACAACTGTGGGGCATCTCAGTCCTTCGTAGTCTAGAAATATCAGGTACCTAATTTTTCTCCCTCCATCTGTTCATCAGACACCAGCAAAGCTCATCATGGTGAATATTACTTGCTACTCTAAGGCAGAATTAAAGTAGAATCATGAAAGATTTAAAAAGCAAATTGTGAACGAAGCCTACTGTGTAGCCCCCAGCTTTCCTGATGACTCCTGGAATATGCTGTTGGAGAAGAAAACTTTTCCTCTGGTCATGTTCCCTCAGGGCCTTTGTTGTAGGAAAATAGTGTGCATGTGGGGAGGAGGGGGTGAGGATGGCTTCGCCTCCAAGTGGAAATTTTTGTTTTCCTGAACTTGGCTAGCCCTCAGGATACCCGACATGGTGTTTCGCTCTAGGCATGGGACTGTCACCTGGTCAAGTTGACATATGCCCTTCGTGCCAAGGGTTTCAGAACTCAGCTGATCCTAGCAGCATGAAGTTCTCTTGGGTTAATCCATAGCAATCAAAATTTTGAGGAAAAAAAAAATCCTGCTTTCCCTTACCTGGCAGTAACCTCAGCAGGATCCCAACTTGTACATACTATTAACTCAAAATAAAACGTACTAAGGGAAGGAGAAACAGACATGCCAATGTGGTGTGGCTCCTTCAGGCTTTGTCCCTCTGATGGAACAAACCCTGCTGCCAGCAGGAGACCTGCCGCTCACACTTCATATGGAATGAAGAAGGGGTTGGTTTTTGTTCAACAGCACCTGACGTGAGTCTGCCTGCTGCCCATCTTCATTTCTAAGGAAACAGGTATCGATTTTAATCCCCTTCATTAACTTGTCAGCTAGAGCTGAGTCCACTTTTTTGAGCTTTAATAAGAACCCAGAGAGAAAAGAATCAGTCGTGGTTGCAAACAGCAGCCACGCTCTTTGCCGCGGCTGGATCTACTCTGACCCCATGCGGCTCGCCTCCCTCGTGCTCTGCACCCGACACACGCATATGCTTGCTGACACAGCCTGGCCCATGTGTGGCCACTCCAGGGAGAGCTGCATCTGTCACCGGTGTCGCACCTGACTTCTTGAAAGAGTTTATTAGCATCCGTGTCGTCCATGGCCAACATTTAATTACAAGGGCGCTGACAGCAGTTCAGCTCTGCTTGGTGGGTTGTTTACAATCATTGTTGCTAACATCTATTCCTTATCCTTAGGTGTTAGACGTGGTACCCAACAGTTTACATCCTTTCATCTCATTTAATCCTTCAGCCAAAAGTTAGAGATAGTTTCTGTGATTGTCTCTGTTTTACAGAGGAGGACAGTGAAGCTTCAGGAACCTAAATAAGATACCCAGGATGGCATTGTTAAGACTAGATTCAGGCTTAGCATACTCCAGAGACCATCTTCTTAAGTCATCCTGGGGAGGGGGAGGATTGGGGCGAGGCAGAAGGACTTTGGGAAATTTTCTGCAGCTGCTTGTGTTAATATTCCCCTTTCCCATTCCCATGTTCCCCTTCCTCCTCCCCTCCTTTTCCTTACTCTGAGGGTACTGGAGGAGGTGGGGGGCGGACTGCCTGTCCTCACCATTGAAGGTCACGGCCACACTGAGTCACTGTCCTAGAGGGGTGTGGTATTGCCCTCAGGAGTACCGTGATGGGAAAGTAGCTGAGAGCCCGCCCGCTGAAGGAAAAGTAGCTGGGATCCAGTGGACTGAAGGGGGGCTGACAAATCCCCAGACCATTTCTTCTATGACTTCCTGTGTGGAGCGTGCTCTCTGCGATGGCGTGACTTCAGGTGGCCCGAGTAGCTGCAGAGTATAAAGACCGGAAGACAGCGCCCATGTATATGAAAGACCTCGATGTATAAAAGAATGAAACATGTATATAAAATGCATATGTGTGGAAACATACATATACAAAACATATACATGAAAAATATACATATATGAGAAAATACATTTTAAAAATATATTTAGACTCTAGGTATGTATTTCCTCCTCTCCAAGTTCCAGCATCAGTGTTAGTGAGGGTGCAAAGCTATTTCACATTCATTATGCAGCAGCAATTCCTGGAGCCCTGCAGAGTGAGCTGGGGAGTGGGCGGGATGAAGCCATGCCGGGGCCTTCGAGAAGAGCCCAACCCGAGGGCTTTTGTTTTTCTTGAGGATAATACTGACAATTCAACTGGCAGATGAGTTCTCTTAGATCATTATGATTCAGACAGACAGAGAGTTCTGTGGGAAAAAAAGCTCATACAAGACTTCATGCTTTTTGGCCCCTTTGAGCTGACTGAAACCACCTTTGGAGTTCCAGGTTATTTCCTCAGTTATAGGATTAATATTAAGCGTGGCTATTTCATGTACCTTAGCAACTTCTAGTTTACAGTCAGTTAGAAATGGCAGTTGACGGCAGGGAACAATTTGGAAGAAGTACTAACTCTACATTCTTGGCATTTGGGGGCTTTTTGTTAAAGGGTACAGAGCCTTACAACCTGGTCCCTGAAGTCATCCATTAAGTACATCCCAGCGCCAGGAAAGGACGGGTTTTTTCCTTAAGTGCATCTCTCATCATGTTGTTCTCCTGCTCAGAAACCTTCTACGCTCCTCTGTTCCTTTCAGTCAACTTTACTGGAATTCAAGGCTCTCCATGATGTGGACCAGATGTCCTTTGGGGCACATTTCTTACCAGCTGGTCAAGCAGCTCTTCATTCTTTTACCACACCCGAGCTTTCCGGTTTCAGCACTTGGCCACTGTCCTTCCCTACGGGAACTGCCTTCTCATCTCTCATCAAAAAACCTCTTCTCCTGTAAGACTGAACTCAAATAACATTGTCTCTATGAAGACCTTCAGGATTAGGTATGGGAATAAAACACTTCTTATCTGTGCTAATGGTACACTGTTTAGACCTTGGCTAAAGTGTTTAATACATTCTTTCTTGACTTATAGTTAGCCGGGTACATTGAGGATATCTACTCTGTTCTTTGAGAGTAAGAAGCTTGTCATACATTTTCTTTTTTTTTTTTCTTTATTTGCCTCACCCTTCAATGAAAGAAAGATTTCATAGTAAATGAGTAATTTTAACATTAAGTAAACTTTAGCTCTATGGAAAAGGCACTTACAGGGTATTCCCTGATAACACCAGATTAATCAGCATTGTCACCTTGAGTTGCTCTAATCAATACCTTCATTTTTTTATACTTTGGTGCAACAAAGAGCTTTAAGATTAGGGCTTTGAACTGGTTATTACCTCTCCCTGGAAACCGCTTTTCTTTGGAAGTTTTACATGGTAGCTGTTTCTTGGAGTCAGCACAACTGACCCATTTAAAGAGAGCTGTTATTGGTCTTGCGTTGCGACAGAAACCCTGTGCCCAGTCACTGCCTCCCTGGTGTACTACAGGCTCTACCATAACTAGGGAAGTTGCTGATCTGCCATCTTGTGTCTCAAGCTTCATGAGAACAGAGGACCTGTCAGCTCTGATAATCATTGTATTTCCAGGACGTGGAATGGTGCCAGACTCACATTGGTGCCATTTAGGTCATATTATTTTATTTAAAAATCTGTGGTCTTCAACTTTGGCTTCCCATCAGTGTCACCTGTAGGACTTAAAAAAAAAAACAACACAGATGTTCAAGGTTGACCTCAAAGATTCCAACTCATTTGGCCCAGAGTGCTGCCCTTTAAACTTGGCTCTAAATGTGTGAATCATCAAAGGTTCTGGAAAACAAGGAAAGATAAACTTTCCATAGCTTCCAAAGCTGTGGTTGTTTTTAAGACTTTCTGCATTTTATTTTAAATCCTCATCTCAGACCCTTAATCCTTTTGACTATCACGGAGAGATAATAAAGAGATCAAACATGAACTTACATGAGCCACAGGAACATCTGGGGCAGTTCCCAAGTTTTAATTATGGTTTCAGGGATGTAAGAGCTTAATGATAGTTTCAATGCTGAAACAAGTTTGGGGATGTTGCCCTACAAATAAAGGAAGTGTAAATAATTATACTCTGGACTTCAATCTCCTTGCAAGACCCGCAATTACCAGATTATTTGAAAGAAATGTACTACATGTTACATGGTTATTTTTCTGTTAGCTCGTATAAAGTACATGCCATTGAATACCTTGAAATAATGCTTACTTTATCTATAATATCTACTTTGGTGTTCATCAGAGTCTATTAAAACTGTACCACAGACTTCCCTGAATATACAGTTTTTCTTTTTTCCCCTCACATTTATGTTTTTGATATCGGACTTTCTTCTCAGACTCTTCCTTTCCCTCCTCACTAGAGTATCTAAACAAATTTATGCCATTCTGTCCCTCTGATTTTACACATCAGACACAGAGGTGAGAGTGAGTAAGAATCTCGCTTAGAGCCACACACAGTTTGGTGGCAGAGTCCAGCACTAGAATTCCACTTCCTTCGTATCAAAGTTGTCCTCATATTCTTAACTCACTAGGCAGGGAAATAAAAACAACAACCTTATAACTATTTCTCAGAGATAATTTGGCCGGTTCGGTGCTTTTTTTTTTTTTTTTTTTTTAAGATTTTTATTTATTTATTTGACAGAGATCACAAGTAGGCGGAGAGAGAGGAAGGGAAGCAGGCTCCCTGCTGAGCAGAGAGCCCGATGCCCGATGTGGGGCTCAATCCCAGGACCCTGAGATCATGACCTGAGCCGAAGGCAGAGGCTTTAACTCACTGAGCCACCCAGATGCCCCCGGTTCGGTCCTTTTAATCAGAACATCCCTATGGTGATCTTCCACTGGTAATCTCCAGAAAAGATTTTCTCAACCTTTTCTAGACCCCAAGGAGCTACATTTAATTTATAACCTGAAAATATTTCCTAAAAAAAAAAATCTTAATCATGCTTTCTGAAATTTTATTTCATCTTTCTTATTGCTTGCTGAGAAAAAAAAATATACTTTTCCTTTTTAACACGCCTCCTGATGTGAACAATCTCTAGAGATGTCCCTTTTCCAGAATAAAATCTGTGTTTTGTGTGTTATCACTCTGACCTTCCAAATCCTTGAATCATTTTACTTTTTCATCTTGGTAGGTCTTTTTCTTCATAATCTGTAATTGAATACTTTAAAACACCTCACATTTACCACTGGCTCCAGTTCAATAGAGAGCAGTGTGAATCAAGTCCACAAGTTCAGAAATGCAAGAAAGGGAACTTCCCTTATTTTTCTGCATCTCATTGTTATGTTTCCTTTGAGTTCTTTTTCTTCCAAGGAGAATTTTAGAGAAATGTGTGTCCCCCACATCAGGAGACACTCCCATCTGTCTCTCCCTGCCTAACCTGAAAGTAAAGGGTTTTTTGAGTGTCAGGTGCCAAGGTCTTATAAGGCAGAATAGTGGGAAAGATTTTATTTATTTATTTATTTTTTTAGAAAAGTCTATTTCCTTCCCAAAGTAGGATATAATATAGAATTCTAATCCGGTATGCACACTTGGTATTTCTAAAATAACATGTAATTTAATAACTTGTTAAAGTTAGGCCACACTTCAGAAACAAGCAGCAGTACCTTTCAGTGATTCCTCTGAACTAAGCTGTACCCCCAGAAGGTTATAACCACCTGCCGTGTGGTCTTTCCTTTATTCTAGTGCTAAGGATTCAGATGGATGGCAGGAACTAAGTCAGCAAAAGTGGATATAATTGAAGTAGCAGAATCCAAAGGGACGTGAAGCCCACTAAACATCAGAGGGGAAGAGTTGTGCCATCCAGTCATGAGAGTCTAAAAAAGGTGTTTGGGTGTCCATGGCTGGAAACCATAGAGTCATTGGTGTCTCCGGAAACAAGGAGCTAAACTGGAAAGGTGAGGAGCGTCCGAGCAGAGTGAGGCTCATAGGCTCACTGCCAGCGAGGCTGGCCAGAGCTTCTGCAGCTCGAGGTCAGTGTGCGGTTGGCCAAGAGATCAGTTAGCCTAGCAGCCTCTGAGTGAGCTCCTGGCTCCAGTTCAATAACTAAAGGGTGGTATCTGGGAAGGTCAACACTGTCAATGCCCTACCAGGAACTAGGATTATACCCAGGGCTTCAAGCCCAGATGCTGGCTCTCTGCCCCATCTGAGTGTGATCTTGAACTCTGTTTTGCTCCCTGCAAGAAGAAGTCCAAGGTCTGTCTGCCTTCAGGGACGGAAGATCAGCAGTAAGTTTCCAGTGGATCCCAATTACAGCACGGGGAATGTTCTCAGCCTCTTGGAGGCTCTTCCGGTGCTTTTAACCATCTAAGGCAATTTGAGGCTTCTGTGTCTGCTGTCTTAGACAGTAGGCATGTTGTACAGTGTTTGAAAACGGTGGCAGTGGGTTAAGTGGATTTTCACTAGAGATGGAAACATTGCAAAGTTCCCCTCCTTTACATTCCATCCCCACTCCCTTGTAGCAGCTTCCTGGTGCTCTCCCTGCACACACCTGCTTGCATGCATGGGAGAAAGGAAATGGGTTTACAAACAGATGACAGGCTTCCAAAGTTGGGAGGTCCAGGGACACACAAAGATGATAGGTTGCCTGAATATAGAAAAAGTGGGGGACCCCAGCTCTCCACTTTGTCTCTGAATATCAGTGTTCTTCAGTGTATAAGTATAAATCAGGGGTAGTGGTACCTAGCCATATGAATTAATGTACATGACACCCCTGGCCTGGTGCCTGACATGTGATGAACACAAGTGTCCACTCCCTTCCAGCAGCTGTAATTGTGGATGTTGTCTTTGTGCCCAAGCAGAGCTTCCTCAATAGTTCTCACCTGAATGGGGGTTTGCCCTGCCGCGAACATTGAACAAAACCGTCTCCAGACGGTTGTTGTTTTGTTATTGTTTTGTTTTTTAAGACTTTATTTATTTGAGAGAGAGCACCCACAAGCCAGGTGGAAGGGCAGAGGAAGAGGAGAGGGACAAGCAGACTTCCTGCTAAGTGCAGAGCCTGCCAGTTTGATGTGGGGCTGGATCCCAGGTCCCTGAGATCATGACCTGAGCTCAAGTCAGATACCCAACAGACTGAGCCACCTGGTCGCCCCTGGAGACAGTTGATTATGACTGGGGGGAAGGGTCCTACTGGGATCTGGCTGGCAGAGGCCCTTCATATACTGCTAAACATCCCACAGCACACAGGACAGTCTCCCACAGCAAACAACCCTCTGGCCCAAAATGTCCAATAGTGTCAGCGTTGAGAAACCTGTCCCGCTGAAAGAGCAAAAGGGACGAGGAGGTTGACTTTATCCTTAGGGAAAAGAACATGTTAACCTACTAACAATTACTGACCTCTTCTGGCATTTAGAAACAAAGAGCCTGTGGAATCTAGACCTGCTCTGAAACTGAATCTCATTCTGATGAAAGAACACTTCTCCTTAATTCTAACCAGAAAGTAATGTTTTTGTTTGTGTTTTGTGTTCTTCTTATTTAAATAAGCAGTTCTAACCACTCAACTGATTTATTGAACTATGGATCGAAAGATCTAAGGCTGGATTTTGTTCATTTTAATCTTTACCGATAATACAGCCTAAAAACTATTTTGCTAGATTTGTATGATTGACTAAATAATTATGTCTGCATGACACCTACAACCAAAGTGTTAAATTC
The DNA here is from genome assembly GCF_002288905.1 of Enhydra lutris kenyoni. NCBI lineage: Eukaryota > Metazoa > Chordata > Mammalia > Carnivora > Mustelidae > Enhydra > Enhydra lutris. Next base: position 19,895,314 of record NW_019154101.1, read on the forward strand.
TGTGTTTAGAGACTTAATGTCAACTGAAATGCAACTCTGAAGGAAAAAGAAACCAAGTTTAGCTTGCCTTAAGTATATAAGTAAGATGTGCTAAAATCGAGTTCTTATGTCACAAGATATTAGAAATCAGATATTGATGTACATTTTAAAATGATTTAATTTATAAGAATGCTTTGGAGTCAAGGGCCAGTTTTAAAGGTCCACTTTCATTGTATGTTTATGTTGTTCTGTTGTTAGGCGAAGCCTCCTTGGTGGGGAGATTACCACCTAACTGCCTTGTCGGGCTACCTGGAACACGGGAGAGCCCGAGGTCATTGCCAAGTGTAACAGCTGCTAGTCTGTGTTAACGTCTGAGATCCCACCTTTCTAAAGGAACATGCATTTCAAAGCCACAGGTTATTATTAAAACCCATTTAAGTTTAGACTTTGGTTTTTTAGTTTTTTTCCGAACTGGGAAGGATTTTAAAAGAGGACCGAGGCCCCTTCCCGCTTCTATGTTTAGCATGCCATAAATTCCATTAATAAATTCTTGAGAGTTTACTCTTCTGTTTTTTAAAAAATAGTCCTAGTTTTAGTCATCTGTTAAAAATATGTTGAAAATGAATTGCATGTGTACAAAACTGTACTAGATTTGAAGACATATTTTCTTTGAAAAAACTTGCATTCAAAATACCAAATATTTTCAGAGAAGAGAGACAGAAGTTATACACAGTTTCTCAACATGAGATGGGTCATTCAACGTGACCTCATTTTTAAAGTTCCTTCGTAATCCTTTTATCTCCAGAGTGAATAAAGGCTGTGTGTCTGTGAGGGTAGGATAGTCAAGAAGCTTCTGGTGACTTCTGATTGCAATTGGGATGGGAGCACTGAGAGACACAGAGGGCGGGAACTTTAGGGCCGTGTGTCTCTGCCTAGCTGGTCAACAAGCACACTGTCCCCTGAGCCACCTCCTAAAATCTTTGGTTAGATCTGGTTTGCTTGGTTTGTATCACCCACTAGGTATCTGAAATAAAATCGTCATCAGTGATTTAGAAGATTGTACATTTGCCTCCCATTTGTACCAAAACAGTTTAAAATGAAATGAATTAATGCTTTGTCCATATTTTGTACCTATGTTGTCCTTTGGTGATAATACTGAGAGTTAAAAAGACTCATCTAATTCTTTCTACTTTTGTTTATATAAAAATCTTATCTTTTTAAATTGATTTTGTAAAAATGGCCTTTGCTTTCCATTTTTAAGTGCAATTTATAGTTTCTCTTCCAGAACTGTGATACTCTTGGTCAAAAGGAACTCACTGATCCTTCTTTTTTTTTTTTTTTAATCTGTACTTGGCTGGAGGGTCCAATAATCCTCTGTGATTCATAGAACGTAAAATTGTACTTAATTTTTATTCAACGCTATATTTACTTATTCATCAGATAGGTTTGAGCACCTGTTACATGCTACAACAGTGCTAAGCGCTAGAAATTCCCACAAGATAAAATAGTGGCTCTGCACTTGAAGAGTTAGTTCATAGGTGAGGCCTCATCAGCACTACACTCAATATGGTACGTGCTCGAACCAGTGAGAGCTGGTTAAGAGAACGTGAGGAAGCAGTTACTTGAGAGAAGGGCTTCACAATGTAGAAGCTATTTGATCTGGGCTTTCAGCATGAAGCCTGGTTGGATACATGAAGATGACAGGAAAAGCCATGACTTGCCAGAGAGTAGTGTGAGTAGAGGAATGGGAGCAGAAAGCCCTTAGTACTTTGAGAGCGATGGTGAACTGGTGGGGCTGGTGAGGAGACTGATGGGAAAGGCTTCAGGACCCTGAGCGCAGGGACTCCAGCTGATACCCTGCTTTGCTGGGAGGGTTATATTCCATGGGTGCCAAATGATAAGCCATCAGAGGCTCTACTGTGATGTAGATAGACCAGCTATCGGCAGTGGGATAGGTGTGACCCCCCCCCAAACCCAATCTGGAAAGATCTCCCTTTTTTTCTTATCATGTTTACTTTAGAAATTTTGAAGTATATGGGGGAGTTGTTAGGAGTAAATGAAAAAAATCAGCTATAGTTTCACTTACCAGTTACGTTCATTTAAAAATTTTTTGTGGCTTTTTCTCCTTGTAGTCTTTTTCTATGCATAGAAAAATATGCATTTTATATAGTATTTGATACAAAACTTGAAACTAAATATTTGCATCTTTTTAAGTTAATATGATATTTTGAGCTTGTAATATTATCATTGTTTTTCTGGAAAATGACTTCTTATGATGCATAGTGTTCCCTGTATGGACTTAGAAAATATATAAATAATCCTCATTTTGGGGAAATACAACATATTTCACCTTGTCATTATTTATCTTCAGTATTTGTCTTCAACGTGGTTTGCTGAATATCCCAGTTAATATGGGTAAAGCAGAATAATCCAACAGTGATATGGTAAATTTGTTTACTAATTCAGCTGGAAAAAAAGTAATGAATAAATGTTGGTTGACTTGAATGGAAAGGAGGCATTTGCTTGGATGGTAGTGAGGGTAATTTGAGCTAGATGTTAGGAAGGACTCCCTAACTATAACAATTGTGAGACAGTATTTGTGATCACGGGACTCCCGAACCTATAGTCTCATTCTGCAGATATTTTTAAAATAAACAACGAGTATTTAAGTACTATCTTTTTTTTTTTTTTTTTTTTTTTTTTTTTACCATGATTGAGTAGATAGGCAGTATCTTATGGCTGTCCTTGAGATTTTCAACTTTTGTAATCCTTTCCATTTTTGTTTATGTTTAAAATTTAACTAAAATAGAAATTTTGAAGAAGTTTAGCAGTTATATGCAATCTTAGTCTATTCAGGGTACTATATCAAAAATACCATAGATCCGGTGGCTTCAACAACTTATTTCTCACGGTTCTGGAGGCTGGGAAGTCTTGAGATCAAGGCAGCAGCAGATTCCATGTCTGGTGAGAGCCGGCCTCTTGGTTCACAGATGGCCTTCTTTTCTCTGTGCTCCTGCTTGGCAGAAGGGGCTGGGGAGCTCTCTGGGTTTTTGTTTTTTGTTTTTTGTTTTTTGTTTTTTGTTTTAAATAAAGGCATTAATCTCATTCATGAGGTTCTACCCTCATGATTTAACCACCTCTCAAAGGCCCCACCTCCAAATACCACCTTGGAGATCATGACTTCAACAAATGAATTTTGCGGAAACACATTGTGTCCATTGCGCATGCTCACTGTAATCAGTCTAGTAATTCAGAGGTCTGTAATACAGTTACCGCCTTTTCCCTAGCCACTCTCACTCTTTTGCAGTAACCAGCATTAACGATTCCGTACGTATCTTTTCTCACAGTTCTCAGTGTCTATACAAACACAGGGACGTTGTTGTTTACATGTGAGCACAGTACTGCTTACTGGTTATTCACCCCAGGGGAGCAGAATACTGTGTACAAGTATCCCGGAAAGACTCCAAACACTTCTTTTCATTGTGCCTGGATATTGGTGTTGCAAGGAAAACAACACAGCCAAGCAGTGGTTGGAACAACGCGTTACTTAGAGAGAAGAGACTGAGCAGGATCAATGTCAAAAAGGTGCCTCGCTCCCTCAGAGCCAGCAGCACCCCCCAGCCCCGCACCCACTGCCACTGACTCAGGGTGTCGGCCATGTGCAACCCTCTTGTTTATTTCCACCACGACCAGCAACCCCTCCTTTGAGTCTGAAATACTGAAAGCCACGGTGTGCCTCATGGCCAATGATGTGCAAATTTAGGCAGAGCAAAAGGGCACTTCGTGAGCCTAAGATTAGGAAAGATAATCGCCCACAAATTGGTAAACCCTGGACAGGCTAAGAGGGGGTCCGAACACTGCATGCTTGAGACTGCCTTTCCCAGCAGTTTTTATTGCTCTCCCCGAATGTAGCATGGGTAAACAAAACAGAAGCCACTTGCTTTACACATTTAGCAACATGCAGTGACCATTCCTTTTGGTCACTGCATGTCAATCCAGTTCATTATTTTTAATGACTGAGAAATAGTATGCGATGTGGGTCTTCTGTCCTTGTTTCAGCTCTTCCCCTTCTGATAGGTGTCCACATTTTTGTCGTTTTCTACCACTACCAAGAAGGCTGCGGTTAACTTTTTAAAACCAATCTAATTAGGTCTGCTTTTTTTTTTCCCCTGTGAGATTGTTTCTCAAGAATGGGATGGCAAGGTCAAAGGCTCTTCCAATCAGCAGCACATTCCAGAAGCCGATGATGAATTAGAGGACCTATTTCTCGGCAACCTTGCCAACACAGGCTGTTCTCCAACTTTTGCATTTTTGCCAGTCTCTCAGATGAAAAATGGCACACCTTTGCGATTTCATTTTGCATTTTCCTTATTTCTGATAAGGTTGTCTTTTCATATTTTATTTAGCCATTGCATTTTCTTGTATGTGACTTGCCTTAAATTTTTCCAATTCTTGCACATTTTATTTTTGCTGAACATTTCGTGATTCAGAAATGCATATTTCTATCTCCTTTAGCATTTATTTTCCTACCCACATTTCAGGAGAAAAAGAGATTTTCCTCGAGGGCATTGTCAGTAGCACCTGTTTGAAATGTTAAACATTTGATAAGCAAACCTGGAGAAATGTGGAGGTTACTGAACTGATTGCTTAAAGGGGAAACTGCACGCGTAATTCTGGCCAGTGCTTTTTAAATGACCAAGCTTCTGACAAGAATGTACAACGGGAAAAGACAGTCTCTTCAATAAATGCTGGGAAGGCTGGACAACCACATGCGAAAGAATGAAACTGCTTTCTTATAGCATACACACACACACACACACACACACACACACACACACAAATAAGCACAAAATGGATTAAAGACCTAAATGTGAGACCCAAAACCATAAATTTCCAGACATAAGCAATAATCTTTTGGACATCAGCCTTACCAACATTTTTCTAGACATGTCTCCTCAGGCAAGGGAAATGAAAGCAAAAATAAACTACTGGGACTACACCAAAATAAAAAAAAAAAGCATTTGCACAGCAAAGGAAACCATCAACAAAACAAAAAGGCAACGTGATGAATGGAAGAAGATACTTGTAACTGATATAGCTGATAAGGGATTAATATTCAAATATATAAAGAACTTATACAACTCAGTAACAAAAGTAAGCCCTCCAAAAATCTGATTAAAAAATGAGCAGAAAAAAAAAAAAAATGAGCAGAGGGGGCGCCTGGGTGGCTCAGTGGGTTAAAGCCTCTGCCTTCGGCTCAGGTCGTGATCCCAGGGTCCTGGGATCGAGCCCCGCATTGGGCTCTCTGCTCGGCGGGGAGCCTGCTTCCTCCAACCTCTCTCTCTGCCTACTTGTGATTTCTGTCTGTCAAATAAATAAATAAAAATCTTAAAAAAAAAAAAAAAGAGCAGAGGACCTGAAGAGGTATTTTTCCAGACATACAGATGGCAAACAGACACATGAAAAAAATGCTCAACATCACTAATCATCAGGAAAATGTAAATCAAAACCACACTGACTTATGACCTCACACCTGTCCAAATAGCTAATATCAAAAAGACAAGAAATACCAAGTATTGGCAAGAATGTGGGGAAAAGGGACCCCTTGTGCTCTTTTGGTGGGAATGTAAGTTGGTACAGCCACTGTGAAAACAGTATGGAGTTTCCTCAAAAAATTAAAAATAGAAATACCATATGATCTAGTAATTCCACTACTGGGTATTTACCCAAAGAAAATGAAAACACTAATTTGAAAAGATATTTTTTTGCAATATTATTTATAATAGCCAAGATACGGAAACAACTCAAGTATCTACCAATAGTTGAATGGGTAAAGAGGATGTGAGGTGTATATGTGTGTGTGTGTTTGTGTGTATATTCATAAAAAAGAACAAGATTTTGCCATTTGCAATGACATGGATGGACCTAGAAAGTATTATGCTGAGTGAAATAAATCAGATAAAGACAAATATCATATGGTTTCACTTAATGTGTAATATAAAAAACAAATGAACAAATGGAAGCAGAATCATAAATACAGAGAATGAACTGGTGGTTGCCAGAAGAGAGGGAAGGGGATAGGTGAAATAGGTGAAAGGGATTAAGAGGTACAGCCTTCCTTCCAGAGATGGGTCTAGCAAGAGGTTGCTGTGGCTGAGGTCAAAGAGGTTGCTGCCTGCATTCTCCTCTAGGATTTTGATAGTTTCCTGCCTCATATTTAGCCCTTTCATTCATTTTGAATTTATTTTTGTGTGTGGTGTAAGAGAATAGTCCAGTTTCATTCTTCTGCATGTTGCTGTCCAGTTTTCCCGACACCATTTGTTGAAGAGACTGTCATTTTTCCATTGGATATTCTTTCCTGCTTTGTTGAAGATGAGTAGACCATAGAGCTGTGGGTCCATTTCTGGGTTTTCTATTCTACACTTAGAGTGGTAAGCATAACTTAATGTATATAATTGTTGAATTACTAGGTTGTACACCTGAAACTAATATAACACTACATGTCAACTATACTTGATTAAAAATAATAAATAAAAACAAATGAATAAAAATTCATGAACAGAGTGCTGAGAATGGCTGAGGTATCAACTGACAGGGGTCCAAGCTACACCCCCACCTCAGCCTCTTAACCCTCACGGTAGTCTTCATGTTGTGTAAGGACTAGAGAACTCTAAAAAGCTAAGATCCATCTTAGGAGGACTTTCTTACCATCCCTTTCTTTAAATATGCTTTGGGAATGAAAGTTACATTTTGCTGTGCTTCATGTTCATAGCAGATGTCTTCCATTGCAAAGTAATGGTTTTACTATTCTTCCCGAACTCATCCTAAAAGATAACCCAGCACTTAACAAAGACCAGTGGGCAATCAAGGAATGACAGAGGATGAGACTGTAGTTTGTCCAGCAAAGCTGTCTGCATGCACAGCTTGTGTCTGTCTCACCCCGCTCAGGGACTGGAGGAGTTGAGAAACTGGTCCCAGACTGCTGACTGTATCTTGAGTATCTTAGGACAACTCACCAAGTAAATGATTATTTCTGATGGTGTAAGAAGAGGTGGGGGGGGGGGGGGGAAAAATTTTTTTTTTTTTTTTTTTTTTTTTTTGGTACAGGAGTGCTACTTTCTGTTGATGAGTTTGAATTCAGAATAATTTATTACCCTAGAATTTTCTTGTAATAGTAATAAGGGAGACTTTCTTCCTTGCTCAAGGCAAAAATCTAAGGCTGGGTATAAAATTCAGAGGTTTATCTTCTGTCCAGATTGGCTTCCCTTTTCCACATACCCTGAGGGATAGATTTGAATATGTGTACATGGGGTGACAGAGGGTGAAGTGAGGGTGTGGATACAGAGAAAAAGATGATTTAAGGGTTAAGATGGTCTACCAATTTTTGGTTTGTCTATACACATTCCTGCAGGTTTATTTTTCCTCATGTAACGTAGGTGTTTATGCAAAGAAGGAAGTTCCTAGAGTCTATCCATCATAAACTTAGGTGTGTTTTGTTTTTTTCACAACTGTTTGTTTAGTTTTTTATTTACAGATTTGTGGCTGCTGTGACTTTATTTTTGGATTGTTTAGGTCGGAGTTCCAGATTTATCCAGTGTGCCTCTATTTTCTGTGGTCAAACTGTGCCTTTAAAGAGTAGCAAATAAAGGTTTGAAATGGGAAGAATATCTCAGGTTCCTTAATCTTATACTTGAAATGCAGATGATTGGAGAAGCTGAGATTTGTGATAAGTAGTTTACATCTTTTAATTGAAAATTGGCTTAGTGTTTTTCTCCATGGTTTTGAGTGTGGTTACTGAAATGCTCATAACTAGGAGAAGCCATTGGTGTGGATAAGGCCATGTGACCTCATGTGAAGAATAAAAGGTCAGGTCTGAGCAGCCTGCTCTTCGATTGTGCTTCAGGTTGGCTCCACTTGGAGTGAAATTCAGAAGCAGCCCCTGGAAGAACACATCTACCCCATCTTCTGTAAGAAATTTAAGCTTCTTTATTTCTGGCTTTTATTTCAGAAATCCTGATATCTTCTATACTTGTTTACTTAATCTACTTATAAAATAGTTTTTACATTTTTTTCTACAGTATTCACATTAATTAAGTTTTCTTTTACTGATATATTCTAAACAGTGTAAGTTAACATGGAGATTGGAAAGTATAACACAATTATATCTTGGTGACATGAAGAGACACCTTTCTAGCACAAACGGTCCCAGATATATATCGGTTTTCAACTTGCCAGTATGTTGGGTAAGTTTCTGCTCTCAGTGTCTATTACCAAATGCAAGACACATTCTAGCATCACCCATCATGTATTGAAGAGCCTAATTCATCTTAATCTTTCTCACTTAACTTATTGTAGCTTTTACAAGGAAGTAGACTTAGATGTAGACTTTCCAAGGCCTTAGAATTTGTTTTACCTGGGAATATAAAGGTCTAAACTCTGGTAGAACATTGATAAAGCAAAGGCTAGCTTTTGGCTTAATGTATTCCTTAAAGGAACTAGATGCAGTAACAAAATGGAACGATAGTACCAGTACTGCTCATGTGTGCTGATTGTTAATTCTCTGTCATGTGTCATTTGCTACTCCTGTCAATGGCCATTACATTGATTGTAAGTTTTGGTCATTTTAACTTCAGCATTACGAAAAGAGAGATGCTCCCCTGGCTGGGTATTAGATTTAATTTGTAGACATTTGAGTAGTACATATGGAAGGTCATGGCTTGTTAAATTATCCCACAGATATTTATTGAGCATCTAGAATTAACAGTGCATACAGTACTTCATAATCCAGAGGAAAAGAAAGACAATGAATCATACAACTAAAATATAGTGTAAGTGCTACAATACCTTGAAGTCATCTATTCTTCCCAATGCTCACCAAATAATCTTTTGTGGTTCATTTTGTTTCTCAAGTAGGTTTTGTTTTTAGTAAGTAAAGAGCACTGAATTTGCCATAAGACATTTGGTGTACTTGGCAAGTCAGTCTCCCAGGAGATCTGTTAGTAGAAACTCATCTAAGAGGCTGATCACCACTATGTGAACTGGTGAAATAAAATTTCTGGACCTAACACCCCACAGATGACAGTTTAGAATATGACATCTCTCAGCTATGCAACCAAACTGGGAATGCCAGCCTAAATGACCAGCTGATCTTACACAATAATTGAAGCTGTGTGTGTCCTAATACAATGACATTTTCTATAGTTAGCCCGGTAAAATGTCCTAATGCAATGTGTCCTAATGAAATGACATTTTCTATAGTTAGCCCAGTAAAATGCTGCCATGAAACAAGCCACTGGACAGTGCCACTGTGGCCATAGGACAAGCAGATTCTGTCCATTGTCCCAAATTCCCACAGTTCTCAGTGCCTTCAGGAACCCCTAAAGGCATGAGTGGTGCATAAGACTCGTAAAGTCTTGGGTAGATGGGTCCAGTTCAGGGTCTCTGACATGAGTAGGAGTCCTTGTCAGACCTTAGGCAATAATTCAAGTTTATATGCAAACCTAATTGGTTTGAGTTTCTTGAAAATAGCCTGCCTTCTGGGGCCATGTTCATAAGCTTTATGCCATCTTTAGTATTCTGTTGAATTTTGGTGACCTCATCAATACACAATAAACCTGAAAATCTTATATCAATGGTATCTTTCCCCTTGCAGTCAGAAGACATTCACCTTACATATATGGATGAATGAAAAATGGAAGGAAATGTGTTTGTAGATCTCTATCTGTAATGTCACATCACTTCCATCTTTAGCCGAAGTTAGGTTTTGGCCAGTCACAGATTTTTCTTTAGAGGATTAGAGTCAATTTTAATCAGCATCTAACTATGTGGATTGTTACCTAAGTAACATATTTGGAAAAAAAAAAGTGGAAGGATGAAGTATAAGAATTTAATTTAAGCTACTACAACCTCAGAAGCATCTTCAAACAAAATACTTGGTAAAAAAGCATAAAATCTTTCTTTATGTTTAGTATAGTTTCAGGCTGAGCATTACAAATATGACTTCTTTTTTTAGCTACATTATTAAATGAAACCAAAGCTTTAGAAAACAATGCTATTAATAGTGGTGACTCATATGTTCTTCATATTTTAAGAAGGACAGTAAACTTTACAGGACAGAGTCTGAAAGATTTTCTTCACAAAATTGTTTAACTATAATTATGGTAGTGTATAGTATCATGTGTCTTAAAGCAACTCATAATGCAAGTTGTAATATAGATTATACTCTGTACAATATTTAGTAGTAATTTATATATAGTAATGTATATAATGACATATATAGAATGCAAAAAAGTCAACATTTTAGATCAGTTTAAGGCACACAACATGTTACTTATTCTCCTAGTGTCGTTGGCAACTTGGTAGGATTCTTAGAAGGGAAACTGAAGATGAAGGGGAGAGAGGCTTTTGAGGGTGAAAGAATGGCACAAAAGCATAGGACTGAATAGAACATAACCGAGGGACATGGTGTATGGCAGCCTGGCTGGTTACAAGACCTTCCTGGGAAAATCATAGCCAGGCTAGCTAGCATCCTTACTCTCAGCCAGCCGCGGGAGGTTTTGGATGCTCACATAAGAATTTTCAAATTTAGGCTGGAAGCAGTTCCATCCATTGAATATTTTTTGAACTGAATTTTGACAAGATGAAAGTAATGTGTTCAAAATATTAATTTGACTGTTGTGTAGATTCGGTTGTGTTGAAAGAGTGCAAGCAAGGTGATAAGATTTAGCTAAGACTGTAGTACTCTTAAGTGTATAGTGATAAAAGCCTAAATCACTGTCATAGCAATGAGAGTTTTTTTAAAAGGTTAGACAAATAGGACACATAATGAAAAAAGATATGGAAAGAGCATCAAGAGGACTTGATAGTTTGACTTTCTATTCCAAGGGATTGATTCAACAAGCATTAGTTGAGCAGTGCCTGTATGAGAGATTTTGGGAGATGAAAGCCCACCCTGGACTCTTCCCAGTGCTCGGTAGTAGAAAGGCTGCATATTTTAAAGCTACAGACCTTGGCCTTCAGTAAACCTCAGTCTTGCTGCATGGGTTTTATGGAGGTTTTTCTGGGATGGGATAGAGAGACATTTTAGTTCCTGTCTGACTTGTGCATGAGGTGTTATGGTCAAGTTGAGAAAGTGTGAACTCTGTAACCTGATAGATTTGCCTTCAGATCGTAAGTCCCTCACTCATCAACCATGTGAGATTGGGTTAACTGTTTGACTTTCTGAATAATATTTCTTAATTTGAAAAATGATAAAATATCACCTGTAGAAGATGATTCCCTATATATCTTGCATTTCTGCCTGTCTTGCAAACAAAGATGCTGATTGCCTTTTTTTCTGGACAATCTTTTCAAGAATATTTGTACCAGATAGCCTTGGAAAATAGAAATCGTGTCTCTCCAGAGCAGAAGGCAGGTTTGGGTACTGTCCCACAGAATAACGATAGTGTCTCCCTCCACGGCAAATATTGGGCAGGTTTGCTAACTGCCCATTATAAGATTTGAATTCCCTGAGAAATTCCCAATGTCGTTAAGCTGTAATGCAAACCCACTGTGTGAGCATTTTCCATCCAGGCACCTCCATGTCACTCCCATGGGACTTAGTGGCAAGTGGCACAAACCAGAATGTGATATTCATGCTGCCTACTGTGCTATAAGCTTCTGATCAGGAGCCTTGGATCTTCTGCCAGCATCTAGGAGACTAGCAGCCTAAGTCTTTAGGTTATGAGTCGGATAAAATCTGAGACCCTCTATCCCAGTGCTGTCTGCCTAATGTGTTTCTGGGGAGGATGTGGCAAGATAAACTGTGTCACACCTGCCATATACCATGTGGTTAGAAAGAAAGCATTTATTCTCCTTCTTCCCTTACGAGAGTAATTGACCAGCTGCTGAGAAAAGGTTCTCACTGTGACAGCAGCATTTAGTCCCTTTTAAATATGGTTTCCGTGTCAGGGCATACCCTTTGTGTAGTCTCGGGACATATTTTGACTTGATTCTGTGAGGGGGACCCCAAAAATGTTTGAGAACAGAAGATGAGTCTGCTACCTGGTTGCAGTTGACAGTCCGCTGTTCTTCACCAACTTCTCTCAAGGCCAAGAGGTGACACAGGGAACAGCAGGAACAGCCTGATAGCAATTCTGTGTATAGTTTATTAGGACTGAGCTGGGACAAGCAGAGGTAAATATGGTACATCTAAGATGGTCATCTCTGAGGAAGGAAAAGGGGTGGGGCATGGGGAAGAGGAGAGAAACTACTGTCTCTCAGAGAATCCGAAGGAGAAGATGGGAGAAATTGTCCCTGTGAGAAGAATTGATTGTTCCCAACAGGGACTGGCAGAGGAGAGAGTATCACCCTTGCAGTCATTTGAGTTTCTCTAGTCACTTCTGCATACGTGAGTGTGACATTCAGGTGATTGATCCTAAGTCGCTCTTTGAGAGACATCCTCTCATGGGCATCTCTAGGCATAGCTCGTACACTCTGCTCTAAGCTGTGGTCCACCCTTAGGAATGCAGGGCTGGAAAGGTGAACAAAACTGGCTTTATGTCATTCACTAGCTTACATTCTGGTACAGGAGATAAGACATGGAGTGGAATGGACTCAACACAAGGGGGACAATAGCGAGTGCCTGAGAGTGGTACAGTGTGATGATGAGACCAGTGCTGACAGCATTGCCAAGGGAGAGAGTGGGGCCAGAGCCCTCGTGGTCCTCGGAGTCCACTCTAACCCCTCACTCCAGGCCCCTCAGTCTGACCAAAGATGGCAGTATGTAGTGCAGAAAGCTTTTACATCTAGAGGGCGGGAAGGAGCAGGCAGGCCCTTGGCTATAGCCTGAAGCCAGTAGGAACCTGCACAGAGCTGCTGCAGGACACTGCTGAGAACTTCCTCCAGGCTCTCAGAATCTGTGCCTCATCTCTGACCCAGCTTTTCTTATTTTCCAGACACAAACTTAAACTGTGTTATGGACTTTACCTGTGTCAGACTAATTGGAAAACAGCCCAACTTGTTTTAGACACTTTCCTTTAGGCTTATCTCTGGCAAGCCCACCACCACCCATGGCTACAGAGCAGCATGGAACCGTGGTTCTGACTTGGCCGTTGCTATCAGGAGACGCCGGCTGTGAAGACCCAGGCATGGTGAGCCTGGCCCCAAACACTGGAGCAGAAAACACTCACCTCTCATTTCTCAGGGCAGGAAAAAAGAACACACTTCTAAAGGCAAGCCCGAAGTTGTGGGGTAGACTACTCAGGACAGTCTAGGAATCCAGTCTTAGACCCTCAACTCCAGGAGACACCTGGTTATCCTCTACAGTACACTCACTGTAGTCCCAGAATTGTCTCTAGCTCTTTGGTTTAGCCCGGACTCCTGTGCTTTTCTCTGGGCCTGCATGAAGATGTTTTCAGATAAGCTGTGGAAAAGCCAAACCTTATGGATCAGATCTGCCTTCAGAATCCAAATAAAGACCCTAGTCCAACAATTGATAGTTACAGTTGCATCTGTTTCAGAGAATCCTACTGCCTGGAACAGTGCTGCTGGGTTTGTGAGTTCTGGGTTGGGAGTGGCTGAGTGACTGTTGCCCACCACCACCCCCCCCGCCCCCCCCCCCCCCCCCCCCCCACCCCCTCCCCCCCCACCCCCCCACCCCCTAGCATGAAGGGGGCAGAGCTCTGGATTAGCAGAGTCTAGCTTCCTAGACCATTGATCTAAAGAAGATCTTAGAGACTCTACAGATGACGGAGTGACGTCAGGTTTAGAGGAAGCTGAGGGCAAAAATGATTTATCCAACTTTTAATTAAAACTTTTGAGGTCATTGACTGCAAATCATTGACATTATGGAGCTAAAACTTGGTAGAGTTCATAATGATCTCTTTTCCCTGAATTTGATTATATTATTGTCTCTGTTCAATTCAAGAGTTTGTGTGTATGAAAAAGAGAAAGAGACATTCAGACTAGGTCAAATGAAAATGAGGTTTATTTTCATGATGAGGAGGAAGCTCAAGGAAATTCAGAAGTCAAACAACCGGCCTCAGGACAAGCAGGTTTGTAAGTTCTGCTAGTGCCTGATTTAACCTTGATCCACCAAGCCATCCATTGTCTCGTGGTTTAAAATCTCAAGAGAGGAATCCAGAGGCTGCCTCTGAGTCAGGCATTCATCCTAGCCCGTGAAGCAATGGCCAGAAAGGGTAGTGCTGTGTGAACATAGAGCTCCTTCTAGGGAGTGGACAGAAGGATAAGCAGAGCATGGCGACAGGGTTCAATTTTCTCTAGAACATTCACTTTGTGTTTGCGCACTAGCTATACTGGTATTACTTAAGGTACTTATGTGAGTGACTAGTCTTTGCGGTGAAATTTTTCTCACATCTTGAGGACAGAGTAGTAGGTTTTTGTTTTTTTTTTTTTTCCTCTCTCAGAGCACTTGAATTTTCTAAATCTGATTAAGGAAGAATTCAGTCAAGTGTGACCAGACTGAGGGCTAACCAGTATTAACGGATTATTATTTACCAGGCATTGTGCTAGTATTTTGCAAAACTGTAACTCCTGACAACCAGCTCTTGTGGGCAGACATTATTATGCCTGTCTTACATCTGAAAAGAGCAGGTTTCAGACTATCATGGTCACAGAGTTGAAAGGGGTGGAGATGGGTTCTTCCTAAGATTAGTTTTCCCCAAAGGGGTCTCTTCCCAATAGACTATATTCTTGCAATCACCTGATGAATCATTAATCAAACTATTGGGATGAATTTGCCAGGACAAAGTCTAGGCCCTTCCACAAGCCATTAAATAGTCAGCTAGAGGAAAAGAGGCTGAAGGAGCATAGCATGTATTTGCGTGTGCCCCTGTGGATTAGATAGGGGTTTGGGCAAACCAGTTCCAGATACATTATAGGATCAGTTGGGGACCTTTGATATGGTCGGTTTCAGATGGGATTTTAAAAACATGAGAAGAGAAAGTTTTCTGGGGCACCTGGCTGTCTCAGTTGGTGGACCTTGATCCTGGGGTTGTAGGTTTGAGCCCCCACATTGGATGCAGGGATTACTTAAAAATATATATTTTTTAAATCTGGAAAAAAAATCAAGTTGCAAAATAGTGTGATCTCATTTTTAAAAAATATATATTTATTTAAGTAATCTCTACACCCAACATGGGACTTAAACTCACGGCCCTGAGATGAAGAACAGTATGCTCTTCCAACTGAGAGCCAGCTTGGCACCCCGATCTCATTTTTAATTGTATGGATATATCTGATTATATGTATATATGAGATATATTCAATTTTATATGTATATATTCATATGTCAGATTCTTAAAATCTAAGATGTCAAAGATTTTAAGATACCTATTGTTTTATATCACTACAGGAAAAAAATGCTTCTAATTAATGATAAGACACCATTGATTGTAAGAGGCATCCCAGTTTCAAAGATATTAACATGTGGGGGAAATTTGCTGTAGATACAAGAAGAAATCTACAAAGATGTACATGAAGATTTTAGGGGTGCCTGGGTGGTTCAGTGGGTTAAGCCTCTGCCTTCAGCTCAGTCATGATCTCAGGGTCCTGGGATCGAGTCCCACATCAGGCTCTCTGCTCAGCAGGGAGCCTGCTTCCCCCTCTCTGCCTGCCTCTCTGCCTACTTGTGATCTCTGTCTGTCAAATAAATAAATAAAATCTTAAAAAAAAAGATGTACAGGAAGATTTTATAGTGGTGATCTCTGGGAGACAAAAGTATTGTCTTTAATCATGGCTTGTCTTTGTATGCAAATTTCCTACATGCCATGCCTTCCCTGCTCCATCCTTCACCCCAACTCAAGGGCCAGGAAGGTGATCTCACCCTTGGCAGAACCAGTTATAAAATCTATTGGCATGTCATGCACCAGGGTTCAAGCCTTGGTTTTATGATATGGGGGTGTAAAGCTCCCATTATTCTTCTTAGCATTTGAAGCCACTGCCAAAACTGCAGAGCAACAGGAAAAAACACATTTAAAGCCTTATGTATGAGATATGTGATTCAGTAATAGGCTAGATCCACATTGCTAGTAAATGAACGGAAAGCGTTCAAAGATGGAGGTGCATAAGAAATCATATTTAGGTTTTGGTGGTGGGTTTAATAAGTGTGCAGAAAGGATTTTAATAAATAAACTTGTTTTATTTATATCTTTAATTTCCACCCCTCCTTGAATTAATATGTTAGTTTTTTGTGCTCTTGAAGATAACCATAAATCCAACAGTGAGAGTAGCTCGATAGTTTTTCCCAGAGAGAATAAATGGAGATATTTTGAAGTTTTATATGAAAAGAATGCCTGGAGTTATTTTCGCCAAACATCATGATGAAAATATAAGTAAGTAATAAACACTACAGTCTTAGATTTATTATTTAAACCGGAGTGAATTTTCATTTATTTTTATTGCATTCTTTCTTTTTATTAAGTCCTGGAATAATTTTATATTCTTTTTGAAAATACGCACTTTTCTTCCTTTGTTTGGTTCCACAGCCATACTTACTCCTTCATTCCTTAGTATGGGTGCGTACACACATACGTGCAAGATTATCTTACCATTTAAAAGAAATTCAGCAACTTTTATGTATTTGCCAACTACACAGGATAGGGTCATTCATCCAAAATCATGGTTTGTAATTATTTTAACTCCTAGCTGTCTGTACTGTTTTAATCACGCACTTGAAGCCATGACCTACTCCACTGGAGAGCTCTGTAGAATGCTTTGAAAATATATTGATACTGGGGTGTCTGGGTGGCACAGTTCGAACCCCTGTAGGCTCCGTTCTCTCAGCGTTTGCTTGGGACTGTCTCTCCTTCTCCCTCTGCTCCTCCACCTGCTTCCTCTCTTCCTCCTCTCTCTTTCTTTCCCAAATGAATAAATAAATCTTAAAAAAAAAAAAAAAAGAAAGTATATTGATGCCAGTGGGCAATCTCTCCTCAAGGTTGAAGAAGGCGATTTAATTCAAAGCTCGTTTCTTGATTTGTACTTGCCAACATTTGTCTACTTGACTTCACATAGTTGTAGACAGGGAAGGACGTAGACCCTGGAGTCAGACTAGTCTGCCTTAGAAGTCAAGATCTGCAAATGAGTCAAACCCTGAACCCAGGATCATAAGTGGGGTCTGCCTCAAGAAGGCTGGGACCAGCCCACAGTCCCTTCTCTGCTGGGTCTGCTTCGGTGGGTTGTGTCATACAGCTCTACAAGTGGGACCTGAATGAGTCATTGTGGCCAGTTGTAGGAGTGGCGAGAGCAGGCATGTGGTAGCATTTGACAGCTACCCTGGGACCTGCCTGCTTCCAAATGCTGTGCCTGGCCAGTGGAAAAGCACAATTCCTGCATGACAGACCTGTGGGTATTTGTTTACCCTTATTAAAATGTTTGTATATTTTAGTGCGTATAAATGAAAGTAAAATGTCTGTCTTTAGGTGCAAAATACTCCTATTGCAGGATCACAAAATGTATTCACACTATGTTCTTTTTTCTTTGGTGAGTGAGCTTGAGCAGGACAGGGGGTGGGGGGACAGAGGGAGAGACAGAATCCCAACCAAGCTTCATGCTCAGCACAGAGCCTGACATGGGGCTGCCTCTCATGACCCTGAGGTCATGACCTGCACCAAAATTAAAATCAAGTGTTGGACGCTTAACCAGCTGAGCCACCCAGGTGCCCCCACACTCTATCCTGGTGTACATATGTGTAGCTCCTTTTTTTTTTTTTTTTTTTTTTAACCTGATCTGGGTAGGAACCCTTCAGTTTTGGGTGGTGGAAAAGAAAAATAGATTTAGTCCATTCCAATGGAATAATTTTAAAAAACCCTTTAAATAATATTCATTTGCTCAGTTAAATTGCCCTCTAGCTCAGATTTCTCCTTTTTCAGCCCCCTCTTTCCCTTGTCCTGACTAAGGAGGTAGCCAGTATGTGGAAACAGGAGGGGTCCCTGTAGGGTTTTGTATTCTCTGTTGTCCCATCAACTGGGACCCTGATGTCCTCTGATGCTGACATTTTCTGTGGATATGATTCAGGAGCTTGTCTTCCTCCGTGGGGTTTGGGGCCAGTAGCTCTTACAAGCTGATTCAGCCTCAGTTTGCTTCTCATTGGTGACAGATTCTCTCCACCTCCTCCATCCAGACCTCTAGCCAAGGCCAGCAACTCCAGCCCCAGCTGCAGGGGAGCCAACCCCTTATCAAGATGACAGCTTCCCGGAGTGGGGTGTTCTAGACCCCATGCATGGTTAACTGACTGCAGAAGTGTGAATCGGGAAAGTAAACCCCAGGGGCTGGTGCCCAGCCTCCCAGCCTCTGTTCTTTTACAGGGATGTGGCTACGTGTGGGATGGCCTGAAAGAGATTTTTTCCAGAGCCCAAAAAGGAGATTGGGACAGGCTTCCTGTACCAGTCAGAGACCAGAAGGAGGCCCATGAATGGCATGCTCAAAAGGGGTGCCTCATTCAAGGGAGTTCAGTGAAAGGACTGTTGGAAAGAGAGGAAGAGTTAAGGGAAGCCAGGAGGGGGCATTGAAGTACCTCAGAAGGACAGCAGCAGGAAGGCCCTACAAGCTGTAGGCTGGAGGAGGGACTCAGGTTCTAGGAGCTTGACAAGGGCGAGCTGTAGAAGAGGACAATCTAATAGGATTGTGGGCTTTGGTAGTGAAAAAGGTGAAAGGGGCAGAGCAGCCTGGCAGGGAGGGAGGCAGTGCCTACCCCTGTCTTCTGCTCTCCAGTGTCCCTCTGGGGCTCCCCACTGGTCACTATAGGGTAAGGGAATCATATTGATGTCATCCGTAGGTCAGTCTCCCAGGGTGCAGAACAGAGTGGAGAAGAGGAAAGAATGGGTTTGCAGGGGGCCAACAGTATCTCCATCGTTCTGGGCCAAAGTCCAGCAAGAAAGATTGAACATAAACATCTCACAGCATCTTTCTCCTTCTCCTTTCCCTCTTCCCACCATCCCCCAGGGATAGAACAGGAGACACATGCGTCCTTGGTAAATCCTAATACACTGTGTATTAGGGGAACTCCCTCGCCCGGATGTCCTGGGTTTGGCTTCTGATATATGAAGAGGGAAATAAAAGTATAAAGAACATCCCCTTCTTAGAAAATTGCCTATTTTGCAAAACTTTTGTCTTTCTGGCAAATCTAGTTTCAAATGCCAACAGTTTAAATACGAGTCTTTTTTGTGTGTTTCTCTTGCTCTTCTGCCTCACTTTAGAGTGAGGCAGAAGGTGGATGCCTTGATTAGGATTTCCTTGCTAAGAAAATACTATATTCTTGGAGAGGCAAAAGAGAATATAAAGATTTTACTTTTATTATTTATTTGACAGAGACACAGAGAGGGAACACAAGCAGGGGGAGTAGGAGAGGGAGAAGCAGGCTTCCCACCAAGCAGGCATTCCGATGCGGGGCTCTATCCTAGGACCCTGGGATCATGACCTGAGCCGAAGGCAGATGCTTAACAACTGAGCAGCCCAGGTGCCCCGGCAAAAAAAATATAGCACATTAATATTTTTTAAAGATTTATTTATTTCTTTTAGAGAGAGAATAGGCGGTGGGGGGGCGTAGGGAGAGGGAGAGAGAGTCCCAAGCTGACTCCATGCTGAGCACGGAACTCAACACTGGGCTCGATCTCCGGACCCAAGATCACGACCTGAGTGGAAACCAAGAGTAGGCCACTTAACTGACTGTACCACCCATGGGCCCCAACATGTTAATATTTTTTAAAATGAGTACTCCAGATTTCACCAGTATGCTGGTCTGGTCTCACTTCATGAGTTCTTTGTTCTTTTCCTGGGAAAGAAGTTATCTCCTGGACATGAGGCCCTGCGTTTCCCTAAGTTCACTAGAAGTTTCCCATCTCAATCTGTTATCAACTAAAATGGATTTTGCATTACTGCTTTCTCTAGAATATAGGAAGATACTAAAGATATCTGTTGTCTTGAAAGGTCTAAGTAGCTAGAACTGCCATCTGTTCCCAGTACATGTGCTCTCACACTGCCAAGAGAGGGGAAGATGGAGAATTTGCACACTAGCTAAGTTTAAGTAGTACTTGTTCGATTCCTGGGCCCGGCTGAGTTAGGGAGCCAGAGTATTTTAGAGGTACCTACCATGGCTCTTCTTGCTCCCTAACTAGTAGGGCTGGGGGTAGCTGAACTTCTGC
Organism: Enhydra lutris kenyoni; assembly: GCF_002288905.1. Classification (NCBI taxonomy): domain Eukaryota; kingdom Metazoa; phylum Chordata; class Mammalia; order Carnivora; family Mustelidae; genus Enhydra; species Enhydra lutris. The sequence goes on from NW_019154101.1 coordinate 19,915,431, forward strand.
GCCCATCTCTTAAATTGTGTTTGGAATTGAAGCATTTTTTTTCCCCTTAAGATTTATTTATTTATTTGTTTGTTTATTTATTTATTTATTTGAGAGAGAACATGTGAGTGGGGGGAGGGGGCAGAAGGAGAGAACCTCAAACAGACTCCCATGCTGAGTGTGGAGCCAGAAGTCAGGCTCGATCTAACCACCCGGAGATCACAACCTGAGCTGAGACAAGAGTCGGTCACTTAACCAACTATGCCACCCAGGTGCCTCCTCCTCCCTCCCTTGCTATTTCTCAATGTACACAGTTGTTCTAGGACTTTGACTGAAAATAAAACAGCTGCATGTAAGCATAAATATTGACTAGCAGAAATAAATGACAGTGTTTCCTCCCTTTCAGTAACCTACTTAACATTATTGTGCTGAGCCTACAGATAGTCTCAGGTTGCAGGTGTCTGCATAGAGCTGACAGTCTTTCTGAGGGATCATTAGTACTGTTCAAAATGTTCATGTCCTTTGATTCTGGAATCCAGTGTATAGGAAGTCATCAAGATTTTACCTAATGATTTTACTAGATGTTCACTGTAGCTTCCCAGTAAACAGGGTAAGTTGTCAATCATACATGAGGCAATATACCGTGTAACCATCAAAAATATGTGAATATGGCTGTGTTTTTAGACAGAAGGATATTCATGATATTCTGTGGAATAAATCAAGTTCACAACAGTAAGTGCATACAAATATAACAAGAAAATGTATACATAGGCATAGAAGAAATGCTCAGAAGGAAGGGACCAAACTGAGAGTTATTTCTGGGTAGTGTGATCAACAGTCATTTTAATCAATAAGGGATACTTTTATTTTTCTGTCTTCTACAATGAACAGGTATTACACGTGAAAAAGAAAATTATTTAGCTTTGAAACTGGCCTCTGGAGTAGGTAAGTGGGACAAGAATCTGATGAACTTGGATCGGCAAGAGGCCACTTTCACTGATGCGTGTCGGTGTATTATCAGTGACACAACTGTTGACTCAGACAAAAGGATGTGGGTACAAGGGACTCAGGAGTGGGGCCAGCTTGAGAAGAGCTTTGCAGATTGGTTCATATTTTTATTCTCTTTACCTAGAATGTCCTGATACTGAAGGATAATTATTTACCTTTCTTTTTGACTTTAGATAAAATCAGTTTTTATTTTCTTTCTCAAATAATAGTATCTAGACAGAAGAATATGGACAAAATAAGCTTAAAGTATAGAAAACACTCATACACAGAAATCCAGTGTCCCAGAAATGGAGCATTCCCGTTAGCCCTGTAGAGATCCTTTGTAAGTTCCCTGTTCACATCTACACCCACTCTGCCTCAGAGAAAACTCTGGACCTGAATTATTTTTATCACTGTCTTGCTTTTCTTTATAATTTTATTTCTAAACAATGTTTTATTTAGTTTTGCATATTTTGGGTCTTCGTAAGGGTGAAGTTATACTTTATTATTCTTCTGCAACTTGTGCTTTTCACTCAGTATCTGGTTCCGGAGTTTCCTCCATGTGGTGTGTGACCGCAGCTCACTCGCTTTACTGTTGTCAATCGTGCGGGCATAAATGCATTGTGGCACACTTGTGCATTCTCCTGTTGATGGACTTTGGCATGATCCACAGTTTTTGAACCATGAAATTTCTTATTGATGGCCTTGGGCGCTCACATATGAGTGTCTCAGGTATATCCGTGGGTGTGGAAATGAACTTACTTGATCATGTTAGATTATTTTCCAAGTTATTTGTCTCTCTTTATATTCTTGCCGGGAGAGTATGAGAGTTTCTGTCCTCCATGTAGTCATCAACATTTGATAATGTCAGACTTTGAACTTTTTACTAATCCGATGGTTGTGAAGTGATTTAATTTGTATTTCCCTGAACATCAGTGACATTCAGCATGTTTTCTTGGGTAACCATTTGTGATTTCTTCCTATAACAAATCTGTTTTGTGTCTTTTGGGCTGTGTTTCTGGTGGGTTATTTCCCTTTTTCTTTTTTTTTGCCTGGTTTGTAAGAATTCTGTTTATTCTGGGACCTCATCTTTTGCTAGTTATACGTATGGGAGATATCTTTTAATTTTCCATTTAGTGTGTGTGATGAAGAGACATTTGTCCTTTTATTCACCTTTTTTCATGATTTGCCTTTTTTGCATCTTGTTTAAGAAGTCCCTTCCTACCTAGAGGTTCATAAACCCTACTGTCTTCTAAAATGCTTATAATTTAATCTCTGAGAATTGTGTGAAGGTGTCCAATTTTATTTTTTCTACACGGATAACAAGTTGTTCTGGGACAGCTTACTAAAAGGTCTTCCTTTCCCTATAGATGTATATAAACTCTAGCTCCATCATAGCTTGTGTCCTAAAGGAAGCTTCCATTTATGTGGTGGCCTGTTGTTAGGGCCTTCAGAGAATGTATGCATTTGAGTTATCTAGATGCCAGGGGAACATCTGCAGGGAATGTCTATTTTTTTTTTATTTTATTTTTTTACAAAAAGGCATTTTTCTCACATAACAAGTTATAAGTGGTACTGTTCAGGGTCATTGTGTGGCCCAGTGATGTCCTCAAGAAGCCGGGTGCTTCCCTGTGTCCCTCCGCCAGCATCAGCTTGTGATGTCTCCTCACAGCTGCTGCTACTCCAAGTTTCGTATCCACACGATTTCCATGTGCCAAGTGGAAAAAAGTTACAGTGCTGTCTTCTCTCCAGCTTCTTTTGGACCACCCATGTAGTGTGCATTCGGCTCACACGCAGTCCCGCCAGAGCGAGGAGCCTCAGAGAGGCGTGTTTTGTTGCCCATTCAGTGCTGAGGGTCAAGGCTGCTTGCCTCCCAGATCCTTGTGGGCAGCGATGGTGTTGGTTTCCAGTTCACCTTCCTCTCAGGGTGCAGCCCTGTGGGGATGCAGATCCCCTCTCCTTGGGTGGCCCTAGGCTTTGTCCTCTGCCCTCTGCACCCCAGGGGATGTGAACACCGAAGCCGGATTTCATCTGGGAGGCAAATGGTGGAACTAATGAAAACTTCTTCTGTTTACACCTCTGGCTTCCCACTTTGACTTAGTTCTTTGGCTTCTTACTGTTCTTTACCTTCTTGGCAGCTCATCACACATTTAGAGAGATTTTTTTTTTTTCTGTAAGTTTTAGTTGTTTTTTTAAATTTCATTTATATATTTTTTAAAGATCCCATTCATTTATTTGAGAGAGAGAGAGTGCTCACGAGCAAGGGTAAGGGTGAAGGGCAGAGGCAGAGGGAGAAGCAGGCATCCCACTGAGCAAGAAGTCCAACGTGGGACTTGATCCCAGGTCCCCAAGATCATGACCCAAGCCGAAGGCAGATGCCTAATTGACTGATGCCCCAGGAATTTTTAATTGTTTTTTTTTTTTTTAGCAGGAGGGTCTGTCAGGATATCTAATTCTCCAGACTGTGGAAACAGAAGTTGGCCAAATTCATTTTTTTTTAATTGCATTATGTTTTATCCATCTTGCCTAAAGGTTTGTTGGAGACTGAACCATTGCAAGGACGAGATGAAGACACGGTAGCAAGTGCTGACTTCTCTAGCATACTGTCTGAGGAGGAAAGAGAAGAGTTAAAGGCAGAATTAGTTCAGGTATGTTTAGCCATCTTATTGTCCTGTCTGTCTCAGGATCTTAGGAGTTATTGTTAGTTTTGTATAAGTCCCATGTTTTAGTTATGTTGTCTTTCATGTATTTATTTTTTTATTGAGAGAGCACCAGCACGGGTGGAGGACGGGGCATTGGGGGGAGCAGAGAATCTTAAGCAGGTTCACACCCAACACGGAGTTTGACATGGGGCTAGATCTCATGACCCTGAGATCATGACTTGAGATGAAATCAAGAGTCGATGCCTAACCGATTGGGCCACTCAGGCGCCCCTATTGTCTTTCATTTAATAAAATTTAATAAATGATATTGTAACGTAATTCATTTTTTCTAGGGTGTTTTTTGTAATGCTAGTGGTCCATTATCCACTGGTTACAGAAGAAAAAGGCATAGTTATATTGCTTAAGCAACAGTAACAAGTAGCTGTAAATATGTGCCTCTTACTCTTTGTAATTTCCCAATATTATGGGAACAGTAATCACTTACAGACCTGATGAATTCCTCCAAGACCTTGGTGTAGGTACAGGTGCAGGCTCTTTTGTAAGAGCAATTCCTGCTTTAGGTCAGCAGCTTAGCTCAAGCAATACTTGGAAGTGATTTCTTTCTGTAATGAGAGGTCACTGAAGCAACCGCATTTTGTTAAGTCGTGTACTCGTTTGCCGAGGAGTAAAGTTCTGGGGGCAGAGAGGAAAGCTGTGGTGACTTCCGGTGGCCTTAAATCTTGTGTCGTTGCTGCGGGCCTCCGGCCTTGGAAGCAGGGATGACGCCTGGCCGGTGGGGAATACGACTTCTGTTAAAGCCAACCCTTTCAGACTTTGCTACCAAGCAGTTACATTGTAGGAGGAAAGCGCTAGAGAAAGGGAGCTTTTCAAGTAGAAGAAGCAGTTAGGGCCAGAGGAATGAGACCCATATTCCTCCCCATTCTACGTCCCTGGATCCCAGGGCAGGAAGCTCCTGGTCCAGCCAGAAGCAGGGCTCTGGGCTTAGTCGCAGGCAGAGGACACGGCTTTTAGCAGCACCTCGCCCTCACCCTGCTCTGTCCGCTCCAGGCCTCAAGCCCGAATGCTGCGGCATTTGTTTCAGACAGCTTATAATAATATTGAAGACTTTTTAGGTGCTTTCACAAAACACACCCAAAAATAACTTCATTATAAAATGACAGAGCAGCTTGTTCTTCTGGCACAACAGAAATGATTTCAGGCACAGCCTCAAATCAAATAGCCTGGCTCTTGAGCGGGGTCTGTCTGCGGCCACTGATCTACAACCACCCAGCCGACTTCCAGTTGGCCACACACGCCAGCAGGCCCGGACCGAAGTCAGCCGTGGAAGAAAATGTGCTAGCTCCGTGTTTCCTTACAGCCCGGAACTCTGGTTCATGACCAGCTTGTTCATGTCAGTTGTGGTGTCCAAAAGTTATATTCTGCAGACTGGTGTCAGCTAACTGATTCTGAGCTGAAATTTAATTCTTGCACTGTTATGGTCCAAGTTTAAATTCAGCAAAACTTCTGTAGCCAACCAACCTTTAGAGAATGCCTTGAGTTTTGGGGGTTCTGGGACTGCTGGGGTATACACACACACGGAGATCATTGTGTTTTTTGAGTGCATTCTTTATTTTCTAAACGTTCAACAGTGAGCGTGTGTTATTTTTCTAATCAAGAAAAAGTGAGCCTTGGTTCTAAGTGGATGCCCCTGTAATACAAAAACCAGTGGTGTTTCCAGAAATTTCTGTCTCACTTGCCACATTACTAAGCTTCCAGCATATCTCATTACTAAGACTTTTGAGCCTGCCAGACCCCGTTACCCTGTTCAAGTGACCAGGATTCGTATTCTCATCCTCTGGAGTGCTTCCTGTCTCTTATTTCTGGAGTCTCCAGGAATGAAGAAGTACCACACATTGCCAGAGAGGCATCGTGACTCCCAGAGGCACATGGGTGCTGCTGCGTGCCCCAGGCCCCGTGAAAAGCAAAGGAAATGGATCTTTGCTGGTTTTTTCTTTTCACATTTCCATTTCTTCATCCACCTCAGGCCACCTCTGCTAAATGCTCATCCTTTTCTTAAATCTGCTTTGCCTGCCCTTCCGTGAATGCCTGCGCCTGTGTGTGCGCACCTGCCGACACTTGCTCACACACACGTGCATGCACACTCACGCTCACACGCCCACCCCAAACCAGGTTCTTTCCGATCACATAGGCATTCAGATGAGCTCAGATGCTGGGGACAACAAGGACACACAGAGAGCAATCTCAGCAGTCCCCCAAGTGGCCCTTCCAAGACCAGGGACAGCTTTTAGAGCTTCCTCAGCTCTCCACAGACGTTCTTCCTGGGCCCCTGTCACAAGCCACCCCTCTCTGTGCCTGAGGGAAGGTCCTACCAGATCCGTTCGCCGCTTGGATAACAGGATGCCTTGCAGGCCAGCCTAATAGGTTGCCTTTGAGTCAGGCGGTCATTGGGGGCCATGACCCAAAGGAAGAGCTTTGTGGATGAGGACTTCTCATCTCTGACTCCCTTGCTTACAAGGGGTCTTGGAATGTGCCAGGGATCCAGGTTCCTCTTCAGTGTGCGCCTCTCCCTGGGGGGGCTTAGGTTCTCCCACAGTTTTGTGACTCTGCCGGATGCCCCCCACCAGCTGCTGTGTCCCGCACTGTTTTGTTGTTCCTATGGCCCTGAAGATGCCCTTACACTTGGGACAAACTCCTAACTCCACTCATCCACACAGCCAACATGTTGTTTGCCGCCAAGTGCAGGCAATGGAAGATCTGCCCTTATGTCAGGAGACCTAAGATAAGCCAATAGTGTCCACAAGGCTACATCTCAGATGAAGTTTGCACTTGAGAAGAGGAACCTGATATGAACAGTTTAGTCTTTGGTTTATTACTGTGATCGTGCAGTATATGTGTTTTTAAGTTTCTTCATTGTGAGGCCAACACAACACTGGCGCAGTGGTATTTCTATAGAAAGTATACAATTAAGATTTGTCATGATCTTGAATTATTTTATAGCTTAAAGAGATATTTACTTTTTTTAAGTTTTTTTTTTTTTTTTTGAACCTCTGCACCTAACATGGGGCTCAAACCCATGACCCCAAGAGTCTTCTGTTCTGCCGTGTTCTGCCATCTGAGCCAGCCAGGTGCCCCAAAATATTTGCATTTTTTTTTTTAAAGATTGTATTTATTTGACAGAGAGAGACACAGGGAGAGAGGGAACACAAGCAGGGGAATGGGAAAAGGGGAAGCAGGCTTCCCGCTGAGCAGGGAGCCCGATGTGGGGCTCGATCCCAGGATCCTGGGATCATGACTAGAGCCAAAAGGCAGGCGCTTTATTAATATTTGCATTTTTAAATACCAGTGGTTGAATATGTTTTCTTACAAACCTTACCAGTATACAAAGACATATTATTTTATTTCAGCTATTTGTTCTCTTTAGGTCCTGACATCTTTTTTGAGATCTTCACATACATGTTCTTTGGGGTTTTTCTTTTCTTTCTCTCTTTTTTTTTTTTTTTTTTGATTTTATTTGTTTGAGAGAGAGAGAAAGAGAGGGAGAAAACACAAGCAGGGGGAGGGGCAGAGGGAGAAGCAAACTCCCTGCTGAGCAGAGGGCCCCATGCGGGGCTCGATTTCAGGACCCTGAGATCATGACTTGAGCTGAAGGCAGAGGCTTAACCCACTGAGCTGCCCAGGAGTCCCTCTCTGTCCCCGTCTTTGAATAAACTTGCTCACTATTTCTGTGCTGCTTCCATCCTATTCCACTCTTACGTCCCTAAGCTGCATGTTACGCTTTGTATTCCATAATGTGCCTGGGCTTTTGAAAAGGATGAAATGTTGTCATTAGTACTATAAATTTATGATTATATAACTATCAAATACTGCCAGTGTCCTTTAGATAAAATGACTCAAGAAAAATAGGCATTAATAGGAATAGGAAAAACAACAGGCAGCATGATCCAGTAGGCAAAGCCAATTTTCAGGCTCCCTTCATCTCCCTTTGGGCTCTTCTTCCTTCCTTTTGTGTGTGGTTCCCCAGGAAGAACACAGTACTCTCAAGCCACGTGTCTTGTAGACTTACAAAGAAGTGCCTTAGGCTCTGGGTCTTTCTTAGTTACTTCCTTCAAGGCCTTCTTTATTCTTTCTGGACTCAGTAGTGAACAACTGAAGTGTTCATAATCAGTAGTATCTTATTGTAATACCCTTCTGTATTAGGGTCCTTCAGAGACACAGAACCAGTAATATATATATGTATGTATCTATAAAAAGAAATTTTACAAGGAATTGGCTGATGTGATTATAGAGGCTGACAATCACAGGAGCTACAGTCAGTAAGCTGGAGACCCGGGGTAGCTGATGGTATAGCTCTCGTCTGAAGGCCAGCAGGCTTGGGGCCTAAGAACAGCAGATCTTACAGTTTAAGTCTGAATGAAGAAGAAAAACAATGTCCCAACTCAGAAGCAGCCAGGCAAGAAGAGTCCTTATTAGCTGAAGGAAGGTCAGCCCTTTTGTTCTATTTAGGCCTTCAACTGATTTGATGAGGCCCACCCACTTTGGGAAGGCAATCTGCTCTACTCAGTCTACCAATTCAGTTGTTCATCCTACACAAATAAATAAATAAATAAATAAAAACCTCCTGGGTACATGCAGCATGATATTTGACCAAATGGCTAGGCATCTGATGGCCCAGTCAAGTTGACACATAAAAACAACCATTGCACTCTCTCAAGTAGTATCTGGATTTTGATCTTACTTCCTAGGAGTCTTAGCCAAAGACATGATTAGCCAGGAAAGGAGTCTGGTCTTGAAGTAGTGTATGCAAGAGACCAAATTCTCTTACTCCTAAGCATCATAATGATGCTTTAATAGTTTATGAAAGATTTCTTCACCTGGTTATAAGTTAGATATTTTATGTAATCTGGCAGATAAAATAGGAAAGTAAATTTTCTATCTTCTAACACAAATTCCATTTTGAAGGTAATTAATTAGCTACTCCAGGTTAATTTATGTTTTTTTATATTTTTTATTGAGATATAAAATTAGCTATTTTAACATGAACAGTTCAGTAGCATTTAGTATCCTTACAATGTTGTGTAACTACCACCTCTAGTTCCAAACTATTTTTAGTACCCCGAAAAGAAACCCCATATTCATTATGCAGTTGCTTTCCCTTTCCCCTTCTGCATTCTGCCTCTATGGATTTACTATCCTGTATATTTCATAGAAGAGATGACCTTTTGTGTCTGGCTTCTTTCACTGGGCCGGATGTTTTTGAGGTTCACCCACGTTGTAGCATATCTCAATACTCCATTCTTTTTTATGGCTGAATAATACTCCATTTTTGTGACTAGTGCAGTTGTGTATCTGTTCATCCGTTGATGGCCATGTCAGCTGTTTTCCCATCTGGCTATTGTGAATGGTGCTATTATGAACATGTGTTATACATGTATTTGTTCATATTCTTTGGGGAATATACCTGGGAGTGGAATTGTTGGTCATATGGTAATTTTATGTTTAACTTTTTAAGAAACTACCAGACTCTTTTCCACAGGGGCCATTTTCCATTCCTACCATTCCTACCCAGCCATGTACAAGGCTTCCAATTTTGCTACATCCTCACCGATATGTGCCTGTTAATTCATATTTAAATAATCAAGTTTCAGTATCTAATCTTAATCATAAATATGGGTCGTCCAAGAGATCTAGGGAGTCAGAAAACCAAAGAACCAGACTATTCGTTTATAATAAAGAAATGATTAATTTAAAGTTAAAGCAGAAAGGATATATTAAACACTTCCGTTAATGACTTACCTGCACTCCACCTCATTCCAGAAAGAATTTGCTGTGGCTCAGAGAGGTACTTACGGTATCAGGTTTCCATACCACCAGCCTCAGAGTATCTGGGAGCACGGGTTAAATAATGTATGTAGCCTGGCCCTACCAAGTTGAAGATATCAGAGTCTTAGGGCATTAAAATCTGCATCTTAAATATGCCCAATGAGTAACTCTTATGCGAACTGAAATTGAAAACCACTGGTGTAACCAGACCCAAAAAATCTCATTAGTCAAATGAGGGGTGGACTCTCGTCATGAGCATCATTTAAAATATTTGTGATTAAAGGCTTTGCCGTGGGGCAGAACTCTCTGTTCTGTGGAAAGAGATGTGGTTCTCATTTTCATTCTTGCAAGCTAATATAATTGAAGATTACGTGTTTTTTTTCAATTTCTGAATTTGCTCATAGATTTTTTTGGCATATATTTAGATCACCGATAAATATACCGAAAACTTCAAGAAATGTGAGTCTCAATGTTTCATTGAAATGATGAGAATTTCATTACAGAACCTGAGAACAGACCAAACTGAGTAACCAAGTTCATGTTTCTGTCATTAAAAGTCTGTTCCTTACAAATACTTTTTTTTTTTTTTTTTTAAATTTGACAGACAGAGATCACAAGCAGGCAGAGAGGCAGGTAGAGAGAGGAGGAAGCAGGCTCCCCGCCGAGCAGAGAGCCCCATGCGGGGCTCGATCCCAGATCCCAGGACGCTGGGATCATGACCTGAGCGGAAGGCAGAGACTTTAACCCACCGAGCCACCCAGGTGCCCCCTTACAAATACTTTTTAATGTGTGCTTCCATGTCTAGAATATTAGGTGTGGGACTTCATTGTTCTTTCTTTAGGTTGGTGTTTGGTAAATTGATCACTTCAGTGTTTCTCTTCACTTCTGGGGGATTAAGCATTTCATTAGAAAACTATGAATCCCTTGCCTCCCTCAAATAACTAATGAATCTCCTATTGCCCCCCAATATTGAATACATTTCTAGGGTCCCATAGATAGGAGGTTGAGAATATCAAGATGTTTGAGCCTCCTTCCTCTTCTCTACATCTGTAAGTTCTTATTGCCAGTTAAAAATCGTCCCTTTATTTTTATTACAGAGTGAAAACCACAGTCTTACCCAATGCATAAAAAACCCCAAGATTCCCAATAATTTCAGTCACTCAGAACATATTATTGATGCAAAAGAAAGCAGAAACCTTCTTTTTTACAGAATAAAAGGCTGCTGCAGAAAGACAGCTAGAGATACAACCTTAAGAAATAGTAGACCACAGATTAAATGCAAGAGACACATTGGCAAAGATGAAAAAGTGGAATGTGACGGGATAGCGAAAGAGTAGAGGGTTTAATTTTAAAATAACTGTATGTTCTCATTTAATGGGGAGACCAAAAGCATGACCCCCTTTGGTGGTCCCGGAGTGGACTCCTTTTGCAGCAGTGAGTATACGTCTGCATACTGAAGACCTGCTCCTCAAGACTGTGCTACTGACTAGAACATGTTTGTGGAGTGGGTAACCATGTTAGAGAGATTCCTGTGAGCATTGGAACACTGCCCCTTAAACATAAAAAATGACCAATGCAAGATTACTAGGACATTTGCTGATATTAAAAACTCCAAGAGATTGGGTTTTTTTTTTCCCCACCATAGTATTTAAGATGCTTCCAACTTAGAATTTTGCCTATTTTACAGAAGTGATTATTTATGTCCGTGAAGCTTCACACTATTCCATCTGTCCACCATTGGGGTAAAATCTTCCTTGCACAAGTAAAAAGTCTAATCTGTGCCAAGGTGCCTTTCTCGAGAGGCCTTTTTAGCAGCTGTATCTCCGGTAACCCGAGGAGCACATTTGCCTGATGACTGATGGTGTTAGTGTAAATGTGGTTTGTGGTCAGAAGTAGAGCTAGATATTCTGACTGTAAATGAGACACGGCGGCCACATTTGTAAAAATAAGAAATCTGATGAAAATGTCAGGCTTTTTATGACCCCTGTGCATGTGGGATGCTAAGGGAGTACTGATCGTTCTCTTCTGGCTTCACAAAGGAAGTCAGGATCATTTTGTAAATTTAAGCAATATTACCAGGGCAATACATTATAAAACATGACAACAGAATAAAATACGACCATCAGAATCAAAGACTTCGTGGAGTTTCAAATTGATTTTCACAGGTTATAGCACCACTCTCGAAAATATGAGCATTTTACAGAGCTGCTTTGTTAGAAATTACCTTTGCAGGGGCAGTTTGTGTGTGTGTGACTTGCTTATTTTATAACTGTAAGTTTGTACATTTTGACCTTCTTCACCCATTTCATCCACCCCACCTCCCGCACCCCTCCCACTGGCAATCACCAGTCTCTTCTCTGTGTCTATGAGCTTGTTTTTATTTGCTTTGTTTTTTAGATTCCGCATATAAATGAGATATTATGGTATTTGTTTTTCTCTGTCTGATAACATTTCACTTAGCATGATACCCTCAAGTTCCATCCATGTCCCAAATGGCAACATTTCCATCTTTTTTATGGCTGAATAATATTTCTGTGTGTGTGTGTGTGTGTGTGTGTGTGTGTGTGTGTGACATTTTCTTTCTCCATTCATCCATCAGTGGACGCTTAGCTTGTTTCCATATCTTGGCTATTGTAAATAATGTTGCAGTGAACATGGGGGTGTATGTACCTTTTTGAGTTAATGTTTTCATTTTCTTTGAATGAATATCCAGAAGGAAAGTTGCTGGGTGGTATGGAAGTTCTATTTTTAATCTTTTGAGGGATCTCCATACTGTTTTACGTAGTGAACAAGAGCAGTTTTGTGAGATTTGCTTTTCTTCTCATACAGGGGAAAGAGGAACTATATCCTCACTATAACCTTGTACATGAGTGGTCATAGTAGCTTTATTTGCATTGGCCAAACCCAAATGTCCTTCACCAGGTGAATAGGTAACAACCGTCCATACAAGGAATACTGCTCTTCAATAAAACGGGAAGAACCTGTGATAATGCAGCAACATGGATAAATCCCAAAAATCTCAAGTAATTAGACCGAGTGAACAAAGGCACACAAAATGAATATGTGCTGTGGAGTGAAAGAAAGACCAGCGAGCGGCTACCTGGGAGGAGGGGTGGGGGAAGGAAGAGGGAGGAATGACAAGGAAGACCTAGAAGACTTTTGGACATGATGGACATGTTCCCTTTCTTGGTAGCAGTGATAACTTCACCAGAGTAACACACATGTCAAAACTAACAGGCTATACACTTTAAATATGGGTGGTTTATTATACATCAATTATTTGTCAGTACATTGTTAAAAAAAAAAAAGACACATGAATCACATTCTTGCATACATCCTCTCCTCCCTTGTTCTCCCCTCCTGAGGCACTAGCTTGGCAAAACCAATGTCTGCCCAGTCTGTGTCTGCATCAACGCAGTGATGTGTGATGGACAAAAAATACACACACAGGGGTGGGGGATGGGTGAGCCTGGTGGTGGGTATTACGGAGGGCACGTATTGCATGGAGCACTGGGTGTGGTGCATAAACAATGAATCTTGGAACAGTGAAAAAATAAAATTAAGACGTTAAAAAAATAAATAAAAATAAAATAAACAAACAAACAAAAAATAATAAAAATAAACACACAGTACTGACCAGTGACACATGAAGTTGCTTTTAGGAGCAAATTATATGTTAAAACAAAAAAGCAAAGAAAACATTTTGGGGGGTGGGCACCTGGGTGGCTCAGTTGATTAAGCATCCAACTCTTGATCTCAGCTCAGGTCTTGATCTCAGGGCTGTGAGTTCAAGCCCTGCGTTTTTGAAAAAAAAAACAAAAACAAAAACAAAAAAATTGGACGATGAGAAGCCAAAAAGTTAAGTAGCGGCTATTTTCTAGTGGGTTAGAGGTAATCATTCTTGTTTATATTTTGCTGTGTGAATTTTTTATAAGGAGCAATGATTATTTTTATAATCATTAAAACTAAAGAAATCTGCTTCTATTTCAAAATCTCAGACCGTCATCGCTGTGGGATGTGTTGGCTGTAAGTAAACGTGGGCCTGGAATACGACGGTGCGCCGGGCAGCTTTGGAGCACCGAGCGCTTTGCCAGGTGTGTGTTTCAACTGCCCTCACATCTTTCCGCACCGCTTTCCCTCCCACCTGTAGCTCGAAGACGAAATCACAACATTACGGCAAGTTTTATCAGCGAAAGAAAGGCATCTGGTTGAGATAAAGCAAAAACTCGGCATGAACCTGATGAATGAATTGAAGCAGAATTTCAGCAGAAGCTGGCACGACATGCAGACCTCGACTGCGTAAGTCTAGCGACAGAATTTCCAAAAAAATCACTTACTGCTGTCTCTCACTTCTTCTGCTTTTGTTTTTGTGTTTTTTCTATGACACTGATTTGGAACTTGTGGCTAGGAAAAATATTTTCTCTAGAAATAAAATAAATATGAATAATCATTAAATACACTGTCTGGTGCAGACTCTGAAAAGTAACTTCATGAAATTAAACTGTTCACCAGACGACTTTTATGGATTTGTATTTTTTTCTCTGTATTAGATACTTCTAAACATTCCTGAAATAGATATTTCTTTCTTTATGTTTTCTCATACAATTCTAAATGGACAGGTGCTTTTTCCTCAAATACTCAGCATTCACTACAGATTTTCAGTTTCTATACCAAATGGTTGGCAGGTTTAGTACAGACTTGTTGCCCACTGATTTAAAAAGAAATGCTTATACTTTGGGGGTGTGCTTTTCATCCCTTCTACTCTAGGGAGTATTTAGAGTTGCGGCAAGGCCATGTGAGATCATAGAAGTGTGTGTGTGTGTGTGTGTGTGTGTGTGTGTGTGTGTGTGTGTGTCTTTGTGTGTGTGCGCACACGCGCACGCTCTATCCCTGGTTCCTGACACAGAGTCCCGAAATCTCTTGGAATTTCCAGAGTGGTAGTAGTATTCTTTGTTCTAATGAGGTAACTCTCAGTGGCTCTGGGATGGGGGGCCGGTCACAGGAAAGACTAAGCCATGATTAGAAGCTTGGACTTGCAACACTGTGCGCTATTCTCCAGAGAGAGAAGAGGGGGCTGGAAATGGAGTTAATGATGGGTCATACCTAAAATCTCCAAAACATGGTGTCCAGAGAGCTTCTGGGTTGATGGACACAGGGCGATGCTGGGAGAGGGGCGCACCAAGAGAGAGCATGGAAGCCCCACAGCCCTCCCCATATACCTTGCCCTGTCTGTATCCTTTGTCATATCCCTTTATAATAAACCAGTCATCTAGTAAGGAAACCATTTTCCGGAGTTCTGAAACCACTCTGGCAAATTAATCAAACTTGAGGAGGTCATAGGAACCTCCGATTTATGGCCCATTGGTCAGAAGCACACAGGCGATAACCCGCACTTGCCATTGGCATCTGAAGTGGGGTGAGGGCAGCAGTGTTGTAGGATTGACCCTGTGGGAGCTGACACTGTCACCCAGTATGCAGTGCCTTAAATTTTAGGACGCCCAGCTGGTGTCCCAGATTTGCTTGGTAAAGATTGCATTCCTAATATTTTAGTGGAAATCAATTTTTCTCTCTGCAGGTACTTTTCTCCCAACTTAGATAGGCCTGGCAGTAGGAACAAGTACCAGTGATGGACAGCAAGCACTTCAGTTTTGCTGGTGGCCAGCTCTGCCTGCTGGCTGCGGAAAACTAAGCCCTAAGACCCAGTGAAGGGGCCCTTTGTATGAAGAGTTCCATCTAAATGAACTTGGCGTCTCCCCACTCTGCTTCCCCTAGGTTCCATGTTCAGAAGAATGTTCTCTTCCCCTGCCACAGCCTCTTAGTCTTATCCGCTCCTATGCTGGTGTCCCCCAAGGGCTCATCCCAACAGCATCAGAGCACAGCCCAGAGTAGGGGTTGTAGGGGAGTAGGGGCAGGATGGAGCCAGGGAGCCCATGGAGTTATCTCCGGGGGCAAATTAACCTTCCCCAACCCAATGGTGACAATTATGGAAGACCTTAAGAGACCGCATGGTGGTGTTTATCAATGTAAATTATATATGGCAACACTATTAAGTGAACTTCTCTGTCAGTAGTTTGGGCTTCCGTCTTTGCACTTTGGTGGCTTAAACCACTTAACGGCCCTGACATAGTGAGGTGGAACAAGCTCCAGCATCCTGGTCCTGGGCGCCTCCCATCACGCTGATCTGAACCTCCTTTGAGGGTGTAAGACCCAGGCAGGATCTTGCTGCTTGGCCTCCCTAAGCACACTGCAGGAGTGGGCTAACCCAACAGAGGGCAGGACGACTCCAGCGCTCCCATTGCTAAAGGGAGGGACGGAGCAGCCCATGTCTGGGCAGAGGCTATGTCAGGTTTGCCCTGGTCTGAGGGGGCTGGGTGGGGAGAGATTCACAGTCATGGGAGACACAGAATTAGAGGGAACAAGTTCAAGGAGGGTGGGTAGCCTCCTCCCACACGGGAAAATATATAGTCTCTGGTTTCCTCATGTTTGAAAAACAAGTTGGTTTTGTAGTCAGGCAGTCTAGTTAGTAGCAAGCCTTTTGTTAAATGAATAGATTTATTCCCTAGGGTTACGGAGCTGAAAGACTAGTCAGGACAACAGAGTTTGGTTTTTGTTTTTGTGTATTTTACAAGATATTCCAAATAACCAGTTAAATGGTAAGTATGAGGAGTGATGTGAAGGAAAATAGTGTTATGTGTGAAGCAGGAGACTGAACCTTGCCTGGGACCTCAGGAAAGGTTTTTCAAGGCAGGAGACGGATGCTTCAGCAGGGCTCTGACGGATGAGTGGGAACTTCATCAGGCTGGGAGGGGCAGGGGGAGCCTCCTAGGGGAGGCACAGCCTGCTGATGGCCAGAAGGAGAGAAGGCTCCCTCTCCCCGCCACTCCCTGGGAAAGCAGTCCAGTTCATTAGCGTTTCAGAGACAGCAGGGAAAAGTGGCCAGGGGTTACACAGGGCCTTGTCGTTGCTGTTAATAGAGTTACTCTTACTCCACAGGCACTAGAAAGCCATTAAAAGGTCATGACATTTTATTTGCCCACCATGTCTTAAGTGTTGTTATTACCTAGGAGCTAATCTAAGCCCTCAGGATATGGGATTCAAGAAGATGAACAAAGTTCTTAGCTTCCTAGAGTGTTGAAAAGAGCACAAAACTCATGACAAAGCCACGATGGGAGGAGCTCTCAGAGGTCCTGTGATAAGAACAGTAGAGGCTGATGGGCTAGAGGAGAGGGCAGAAGCCGCTGTGACAGAGTCCCAGGCAGGGAAGTCCTGTCCTAATGCCGTCCTGGAAGGTTACGCTGAGCTGACACCTGAATGACCAGAAGGATCTCATCTTGTGATGATGTAAGAGAGACCTTTGGGGTTGAGCAAAAGTTGCCCCGAGGCCGGAAGCCGTTTTGAAATGGAGAGAGGGGGGTAGAGGTCAGGGCCTCGGGGGGCCTCCCAGACCAAGGGGAGAACTGGAACTCTTATTCCAAGGGCTCTGGATGCCACTGTAAGATTTGAAGCAGGAAGTAATCTGTTCCGATTCACCTTTAAAAAAAAAAAAATCACTCTGGTTTCTTTGTGTTCTACAGAATGGAGAGAGGGAGGAGTGGAGACTGGAAAATCATTTCTGAGACGATTGTAGTAGTCCACTTTGGTGAGGATAGTGAGGGACAGAGAGGGGACGAGATTTGGAGGCCAGGCCAGGGAGGTTTCCCAAAGGTTTGGGGGTGGAGAGGAGGGAAATACAAGGATCAAATGTGACTGGTCTTTGATGGGGGCAGCCCGCTGAGCACTGGGACGGTTTACAGCATGGGCATTCCTTACATCATGGCTAAGCCCGTGGGCTATGGACTCCAGTTGCTTGGATTGAAGTCTAGGTCCCCAGCATCGGTGAGATGAGATCATATTAGTACCTATCTCGTAAGTAGTGAGGATTCAGTGAGTTAATTGTAAAGCAGGCAGAACGGTGTCATACTTTGTAGGCCTGTTTGCTGTTCTAGAAAACAAGTCTAGCGGGGAGACTCAAGAATTGGTTTTGGTGACACACAAGTTTCTGTGTCGAGAGGTCCACTCAGAGGAAGAGTCAGGGATGGAAATAAACGGGGAGTCGTCTGCATATTGATCTCATTGAAAGCTACAGGACTACACGAAAGTTCCTCAGAGATTGTTTAATCAGTGTGGATGATCATGGACTCCTCACTCTTTTAGGAATGATGTGAGCCTTCCTTTGTAAGGAAGAATCAATCCTTTTCTTAAGAGGGAGGCATAAGTATATCAGTAACATAATTTCAGGAGAGCTCCTTTCTCTCACCCTCTCTTCTTGGCTGCTGAGGGAGGGGGAAAGGTCCTAATGACATGGGGTGGGGGGCTTGGTTTCAGAATCTGTTTTCACCCTTGAATTAATTAAATCCCTGCTGTTAGTGCCATGATACCCGTTCTAGGACAAGATCTATACCGCATAGGATGAAAATTTTGATGGGAGGGAATGAGGAGCTGGGTAGGGTTAGGTTGGGTAGAATTAAATTTCAAAGCACTAAAAAAAATTCTAGCTGTCAGAGGATTGAAGGTGATTCCCAGAGGCAATACTTTGCATACTGATTAAGCAATCATGACCTATTTAGTTTGATTTATACTGAAAAGAAAATCTATGATATGTTAATGAAGAAGGATCTTGGCATATTTTAGCCTGTGGTAGGATTCAAGTAGGAATAGGATGGAATGAGTAGAAATAATTACACAGCATACTGAAATTATCTCCTTTATGGAAAGATAACGGTACAGTAGCAGGTCAAAAGATCACCTGTATTCAGGGTTTGTTGTTGCTATTGTTTCTGTCATAGTTCTGTCTTGCTTTGATTTGAGAGACTTTAAGAACACACACCAGAATTCCTATCACCTCCCTTTTTTGTTGTAGTCTTAAGGGTTTTTGTTATTGTTTGTTCTCTGCTGCTTTTTTGTGTTGTCTTTAGGCTTTAAAGAGTCAGGGGGGGAGGTGGGAGACTTTGAAGTGTTAGAGGTAGGGAGGCTACAGGAGGAGAAACTGAACCTCTTCTGTAGGTAGAAGGAGTAGGAATTCAGAAATCTGACATTCTCATGGGCTATTCAAACTGATAGGCTTCATTTTAATAAGTCTGCAGCCTCTGCTAACCCTTTCTCCACTAGTAAGCCCCTGTGAGCCGTACTGCAGACCAAACAGTAGGTCTGCCAAGAGAAGAAGGTTTTGGGACAATTCCATCCCTTTGGAACAATTAATAACTTCATCCTTATAAAGAGCAGGAAAATGCAGCCTTAAAAAAAGATGTGCAGTCCTTGAAAATTGAAGTTTAGTTTATGATTTATTTACTCTTTGATTTTGTGCTTCTAAGACTTCCAAACCATTATAGTCAGTAATGATTGTTACCTCTTCTTTTATGAGGAGCCTGTCGTAATACCGTTGAGTTGGGAAGTGCCAGTGAAGATTAAAGACCTCATTTCAAAAGACACACACAGTCAATCTGTCAGACAGCTGTTTATTCTGCTACCTTTTGCCTTTCATCTTACCACACAAAGCAGGAGATAGACTCTTCTTTTCCAGGTTCAAGTGGTAAATCTTTTTTGGTTACATGTTTAGGGAACCTCCTGAAGAAAATAAGCCTAAACACTTCTGCATCTCTGGTGAGATGCTGCCTGGGCAACTGTTAAAATGATAATCTTCTTAAAATCCCGTAACAGAAGATGTATCTATGCTATACAATATCTTCTTGTAAAAAGACTCTGGATTTTTAATTCTTCTATTGGAGTGTTTAAAAAAATGCTTTAAGTCAAAACATTTTAGAAGACATGCTTTCTCCTTTTGATTATGAACACTACTTTCAAATCCATAAGGCATGACAAGGGGAACTGCATGAAAGGTCAGTAGAATAATAGAATGCCTTTTATTTGGTTTGCAGAGAGCTGTACCTCTCCCTGCTGAAGATCCCCTTGTCAGTGTGCTGGCCAGCCTGTTCTGGCCAGTAAATATTATCCATTCCTTAAAAAAGATGTGGTGTAGGGGTGCGTGGTGGCTCAGTTGGTTAAGCGTCCAACTCTTGGTCTTGGCTCAGCCCCTGAACTCAGAGGCATCATCAGATCGAGCCCCACACTGAGCACTGTGCTCAGCAGGGAGTCTGCTTGAGAATCTCTCTCCTTTTCCCTCTGCCCCCCTTCCTTGTGTTCTCTCTCTCTTAAAATAAATAAATAAATCTTAAAAAAAGAAAAGAAAAAGATGTGGCATATATATACGCCGTGGAATATCATTCAGCCATGACAAAGAAGGAAATCCTGCCTTTAGACAACAAGGACAAATCTCAAGGGCATTAGGCTAAGTGAAATAAGTCAGAGAAGGACAGATACTGTGTGGCATCACTCATATGTGGAATCTAAAAAAAATTTAAAAAGAAGTCAAATTCTTAGAGGCAGAGAGTAGAAGGGTGATTGCTAGGGGCGGTGGAGTGGGGGACATAGGGGAAGGTTGGCAAATGCAAACTTCCCTTTATAAGATGAATAAAAGTCTGAGGCTCTGATGTATAACAGTGATTCTGGTTGGTACCTGCATTGTGTAATCGAAATTTGCAAAGGGAGTAGGTCTTAAATGTTCTCACCAAAATATATATAAAAACATGCGAGTTGATGGATGTGTATTAACTAGGTGGGAGGAGTTCTTTCGCAATGTATATGTCTATCAAATCATCACGATGTACACTTTAAATATCTTACAATTTTGTCATTCATACCTCAGTAAAGCTAAAAAAAAAAAAAAAAAAGGACTATCCATTCCAGCCAGATGATCTCTGAAAAGTAAAGCCTGTGTTCCCATTGACTTTCAGTGAAAAGTAGAAGGTTTACTTATACCCTTAATTTTAAAAAATCTCCCAGTCAGATGTCTTCAGTGAGTTAACACATATAGATACGCAGTAAGTGTGAGCTACTGTTTGCTAGCACGGTTACACTTCTGCCTAGAAAAGGTTCAGGCCTGGACCAGATGCCAGCCTTGTTGAGACACAGGTTCCCACATAGCTGCTGTTTGCTGGAATCGCTCCGAAGCCCACGAGGACAAATTGCCCTTCCCTCACTGGCAGGCTTCCGTGGCCTTCCTCCAGAACCAGGAGCTACACGCTGCCAAGTCCTGACTGTCTTCTGGAGCTGAAGTCTGGCAGTCTGCCTGGACTCTCCTTCCTTACCCTGGCTTCCTGTGGCCCTCGCTCTGGCTTATCCAGGCCTCGGGGACACGGGGCTGATGAACGAGATGCAGCCCCTGCCCTCAGGAAGTGCACGCAGGTCATGGAGGAAGACTCAAAAACCGTAATTGGAACAAAGTGAAAAATGTGTTAGGAAAGAGCATCACAGTGTGCAAAGTGCATCACAGGCACACAGAGGATAGGCATGTAACACGGATCGCTGGGAGCATCTGCTCCCGTCTTTCTGCCTCCCCATGCACAATGGACAGCAAGCTGAGCGTCCCGTAACATTCTGACGTTTGTTTCAGGAGAATGTATTCGTTCCCTTTGCATCACATATGTGACTCAGCAATGGTGTAACTCTATATTTAGCTTAAAATAAGAGACATCATCTAAAACGCTAAATACCGTTTCCATTTAAATTACAAGGTCGTCAGGTGAATCAGAAGGTTGGTGTTTAAGTTGTTTTTCATTATTTGAATATTACTGAATGTAATTTTATGTGATAAGGTTGAGAGCCGGTTTTAAGCATTAGGAGTCCGGACTGTGCGCCAAATTCCATGGCACCATAAAGGGAGTAAGATGTAAACGGAATGACATCCTTCAGGGTTTTCAGTGGCCTGCCAGGAGGGTCTTTTTTCAAGATGTGAGCGCCTCGCCTCTGGTAGGGATGTGTATGACTTCATTCAGTTTTAGGATCGAGCCCAATTAGAACGCAGTGTAAGCATGCAGGGTCTGTGCGGTACACAGCTCTGGGGGGACCCTTGGCTTACGCTGTGCTGTGAATAGTGCTTCTTAGAGCTTTTAAGTGCTCTGAGCCCACTGGCCTATTTCTCACGAGATCCCTGGTTACTTTGTTCTGGGAAGCCACTTCTTCCCATACCACCGTCTCTCATTGCCCGCCACCCCCAATCTCTTTCCCTCAATTATCTGTCTCTATGTAATGTATGTAGGATGCCCAGTAATTGTTTTTAAGAAATGCGGTCATTAGTTTAGGGAGGAGAGGTGTAAAAATGTGGGGAAGGAGGTACATCTTAGAAATCTTCAGATGCACTATTACTACTTTTCTCCACAAATACTTGAGCTATAGACAGCTGACCTAACCTACCTTCCAATGTCTTTCATCTCCAAGGCGAGAAGATGTCCGGCCAAAAGGCAGGCACACTAGTCCTAGCCCTGTTTCTGTCTCTAAAAGGTCACGCAGTTCTTCCGGGCCTCAGTCCCGTCATCTGTTGTCTGAAGAAATTGCATTCTAGTGCCTTTCAGATTTAGCATTATGTAATCCTCAGAAATAAATACTTAACAGTCCTGGAATGTCTGGGTGTCTCCTTTGGTTAAGCATCTGCCTTTGGCTGAGGTCATGATCCCAGGATCCTGGGATCGAGTCCCGCATCAGGCTCCTTGCTCAGCGGGGAGCTTGCTTCTCCCTCTGCCTACCACACCTCCTGTTTGTAAGCTTTCTCTCTCTGACAAATAAATAAAACCTTTAAAAAAAAAAAAATGAACAGTCCTAAAAGTCTCTCTTCAACACTCCTTTGAGCTCTCCATATGGTTGGTTTTAAACTTTGAAATTTCATCCAAGTATGGAGTTGCACTTTTCATGGTGAGGACTTAATGTCACTAATACTTCACTAAAGTAGTCGGAAGCCTGTGTATACCCACCACACTTTGTTCTAGACAAGTGTGTTTAAAACATAATGTAGCTAGCTAACCTGAACCCTAACCTACTGCTGACTAGATGTGCTTCCCCGTGGCTAGCTGTTTTGAAATTAAGCCGTCAAATTCAGAATGTGATATACACACAAGTGTCCAAAAGTCACCTCATCTCAAAATTCAAAGCGTTCTCCAGTATATAAACTACAGGGAACAGTTTACAAGGAACAGGTACAAGCAAAAGTTAAATATTTACTCTAATTGCAAGAAATTCCTGTAGAAATGCAAGAGCAGGGTGCCTGGGTGGCTCAGTGGGTTAAAGCCTCTGCCTTCAGCTCGGGTCATGATCCCAGAGTCCTGGGCTCGAGCCCTGCATCAGGCTCTCTGCTCGCGGGGAGCCTGCTTCCCTTCCTCTCTCTCTCTGCCTGCCTCTTTGCCTACTTGTGATCTTGGTCTGTCGAATAAATAAATAAAATCTTAAAAAAAAAAAAAGAAAGAAAGAAAGAAATGCAAGAGCAACGGAAGCAGGAATTCCCTAACTAGTCTCAGCTTCACACAGAGGTCATAGATATTGCAGGGTCTTTCTTTGCTTTTCCCTTGAGCCCCCTTTTAGGCTGTACAGAGTCAGTGCTGGGTGGGTGCTCAGTGCTCCTTCTTCCCTTGCTTCCCTTTCCCCGACCCCCAGAGCCCAGCTCTATTCTCTATGCTGCTGACACCCACTTGGCCAAGGCCCCAGGGATCTCTGGCCCTGATCGACAGCAAAAGGTGACTTTCACAATCTGACTAAGGGTGCCTGCTTTGCTCTTTTTAATTTTTCAAAGTGGGACATTTACAAGACAACAAAACCCTCCCCTCCTTTTTTTTCCTGCCAAATATGATGGGATCATGTGGCAGAGCAGCCAGAGCAAAAGCTTTAAGGCAGGATGGGGCCTAGTAGGTCCATGGACCGGTGAGGAGGTCTGGGGCCTGGAGCAGGGGGCCGAGAGGACAAGCTTGTGTACAATCATCGTGAGGCCGTTGTATGGACTTTGGCTTTTACTCCAAGTCCTCAAGGAGTCAGTCTAGTGGGAACATCGGCCAATGAACAGACCATTGCTGAATTATCTTCCTAAAACTCTTTGAAAAAAGGTCACTATATTTTCTTAAGATCATGTGCCCTTCTAGCCTATTCCCAGGCATAAATGTTAGAAAAATAAGTGAAATGCTAGTTATATTTTGCCCCTTTCTGGTTAATTTTACCCCTGAACAATAAAAGCTGATTCTTCTCATTGAAATACACACCATCTCGTTTCTGTTACCTTCGTTGGCTGTTTTCTGGAGAGTGTCTCTTCAAAGAGTTCGAACGCACACTTCAAGAACAACTGTAGTCTGAGAGCATGTCTGTTTGCAGTTACACATCTAATCGGCATGTTACACTTGCCTATGGATATTTTCCCTGAATTCAGATTGAGCAGTCTGATTTTCCCACCGATGGGCAGCAGTCCAGCCCTCATCCCCAGACAATGAATAGAATCACTAACTTCTGTGGATCATTGTCTTCATAAAGCTGTTTAGAAAAGGAATTTTCAAAGTAAGGAGGGAGAAGGATGGGGAATGTTCTGTGGGCGATCATCACATATAAGCTGTGTTTCTACGGTTCTGTTTACTTCCAGCTACAAGAAAACACACGAAACCCTGAGTCACGCAGGGCAGAAGGCAACTGCAGCTTTCAGCAACGTGGGGACGGCCATCAGCAAGAAGTTTGGAGATATGAGGTAGTGTGGGGCAGAACCATGGGGATGCTGCTAAGCCCTGGGCCTTCGAGGGAAGGGGAGCTTTCTCTATTGGCTCGTCTTCCTAACACATTCTTTTTTAATTGGATTAACATGTTTTGTGGCTGATCATGATTGGTGACTGAGATCGATTTTTATAATGGGGAGTTTTCTGCCCGTTGGTCTGCTTAGTGAGCCTGGTCCCGAACATGCCCTTTCTACGAGGACATGACCTAGTAAAAATAGAAGATCCAGGGCTCCTTTAATTACTGGTAATAAGGGGGGATTTCAAACGAAGGCAGCACATACTGATTTTTCTTCATTAAAATTTAAAGAGTAAGTTAAAATATGCATTCAGTGGACTAGGCTCTGACAAACCATTCTAGGTTACATTTTTGTATACATCCATCTAGGATTTTTTTCTATGCTGAATACATACGTATTTATTCTTTTATTCCAAAAAGGGGCCATGGTATATAGTCCTTGCACATTTGGGTTATTTTCAATATTACATGTTAGTTCACATTAGGGTGAACATCAGGATTTTGAACTGAGAACCAAGTGTCCTCACTGTAGGCACCAGAGAAAATAGTGCAGTTTTGACCATTTTTATTTTCTATAGTATGTTTTAGTAAGTTATCTCATATAGAGTTGTTACTTTCATTTTTTTTAAACTTTTGAAGTATACATTTTAAATGTCTTTTTTTTAAAAACTGCACATAAATTTTCATTGGATTCTGAAACCATTTCTTAATTACCCTACAGACTTGATACCTAGAGGCAAATATTTATACTGTTCTGTTTAAGTTATTTTTGGTTTCATATGTTACTGGATTGTGCCCCTGTACTATCTTAACAAGTTGGCATTTGTGAGGCTAGAGTTAAGTAACTCCATATGCATGAGTCTGAATACATTGTTTTATCTTCATAGTTGTGGATAATGTGATAAGAAAAGCAACTGAAATTTTTCAGAGGCTGCATGTAATGAATAGATAAACCTTCTGGATTATTAATTAACCCTCATTTTATTACAAATAAAATTTGCTGTCATGTCAATGGCATTAAAACGTTTATCTAAACTAATTAAATAATTTCTCAGAACAGGAAATCCCCTCTTACCTGCTATCTCCAAGAAAATATATTTTGCCATATTTATAAAATTTGTCCTCCACATACTTAGTTGTAACCTTCACTGGAACTCTAGAACCACAGCATGGTACTAGAGTGTTATTTCTCCAAATTCAGGAGGCTTTACAAACACCTCTGAAGCCTGTTTACAACACATATTCCAGACTCCACCTCTTGGAGATCGCGCCTCAGTGGGTCCTGGATCTAGGAATCTGCATTTGTAACAAGCTTTTAAGTGATTCAGTGTCAGGCGGTCAGGTTACGAGGAGGACCCATGTAACTTAGCTCACCTGTACCCAGGTGTTCTCAGTTACGAAACCGGGTAAGAGTAACATCATCATCAGGTTATTATGAAAGTTGTAGAAGAGAGCCTGCCATTGATTAAGCACTCAATAAATGCTAGTTTTTATCCTAAGTGACCATCTCATTCACAAGGTGACCCCCATATGTGGAAATGAGGGAGTATACATCAGCAGGAGGGCACTGTGGTATTTCACAAAGATCTTGTTCGTTTTGCTAAGAGGACGAGAATGAAGACCATTCACTTACGCAATATGTTAACACATTCCCGTTCATACACTGACTGGTTGTAACATCAAAGTCGTGTTCACTTCTTTTTCTTCTGTTTCAATGTGGCTTTATTTTAGGGTAATGAATGGTCTGTTTTCCAGAAGTTTCAAACTTTCCATTAATTGTTTCTCTATATAGAGGATACAGTACTTTCATTATAAACTGTGGCTAAAAATACTGGAGACTCAAATAGGGTCCTGTAATATGTTGTAGAGTTTGCAAAATTCAGACCTGTATTTTTCTCAAACTAAAACATCTAAAATATATAACTGAGGATCAGTCACTATGAAAGCAACGAGTATTACAAAAAATTTTTAGTTTTCAATTACACTAGAACAAGTAACATATGGGAAACTCATATTTGAAAATTACTTGAATTTTGATTAGTAAAGATTCTTACCTGAGAAAAAGTAAGTTTTTAATTTTTCATTTAAATTGATTTGCCAATTTATAAAACAATAGAGAAATTTAAGAGTTGTATCACATTTTACTTTGAACCCCTTTTTTAGTATAAAATATCATATTATCCTATATTCCTGTTATTTATACTATAAAATTCCTTTGTGCATTCTGGGAAAAAAATTCTGAACTTGTTAAAAAAGATTGCCAGCAAAGTTCGGATACCAGTCATTTTTTTTTTTTTTAAATTATTACAAGTTAAAACTTACAGATTTTAAAAACTTAGAACTTGGGCCTTTTAATAAGTTAATAAAAAGCACTCTGTGAGGATTTAAATTGATGTGTTTTATAAAAACAAGTCATATTTTTCAAGCTAAGATTCTCATTTTATCCCAATTGCCGTTGACTGCGTCCCCATCACCCCGTCAGGGAACTGCCCCCTCTCTTTCTCTACCTGTAAAATAACATTGTTCACAGCTACCTAACTAAAATGCTTCCTGCAAAGTTAAAACGGGGACACATTTATGAAAGTACTCTGAAGCGATGAAAGCTCTTGGAATCGTTTTTGTAATAATGCCAGCATCTTCTTGGAACTTCTCAGTCAGTCATTTATTCAAACCACGTGTGAACAAGGAGATGAGGCTCTTTGGAGGAAGCATAGAACTTCTGTTAGAGTCCAACCCTCTCTCTGTAGTCATGAGAACAATAGTTAGAAGTGCAGCTTATAACAGGTTGGTACAGTGATTGTTAAGACACATTAAAAATATACTCCCAAAGAGTAATGAACGGAGTCAACGTCATCTTTGCTCTGGGGTTCTTGAGAGGGGGGACAAGGGTACCACAGTGCTGATATGCTAACTCTGGTCCTGCTCTCTCCTATGCTGCCCGGGCTGCAGGTCTCACTCCATCGGGTAAGCAATGCCTCTAGGGCCCTACCGGCCCCTTGCGGCTCCCTTCCTTCCCAGAACCCACTGCTCCCTTCACACCGTGGGTGTGTCTCAGCCAAAACACTGGGTCTCTTTCCCTGAGTGTGTTCGTGCCCAAGGAGTCACAGAGCGTAGGGCATCTAATGTGTTTGAATTTATTTAAGCATATCGTTATCTCACTTCTGAATCATTTATACCAGTTTTCACTTGCTGAGCAGTTTCTTAGGAATACCTTCCTACATTCTCAGTTCTTCCCGCGTTGGCAGAGGTCCTCAGAACTGAAAGGAGAAAAGAGGAAAAGCAGAAGTTGAGAGTTGTATGTGTTTATGAGACTTGTAAAGGTAAAATCGAGAAACGGGAAATTATTTTCTCTAGATTGTTGTGTTTTTCTGAACGTCTTGTAACAGTTATGGGGATGGTTCACCTTCAACTTTCTGTACCTTCTGAAGTTGAAGAAGGAAAAGGTTACCAGAGCACCACACACATTCGGAAGTGTGCAATTTCCGATTAAACCCTCCTTTAGCTGGAATCTTACTATATACTTTGGGGAGAGGTGGTGGATTTTTTCTTAAGAATACTGCCTGTATTTAAAGGGATGAATAGATTGATAATGCTGATGGATTTCTTTTAGTAATTTCCTTTTTAAATATAATTTCTGGGGAAATATTTGCCTATATTTTCTAAGCGGAGTGTCTAAGTAAGACCATAAGTACTCCCTGAGTTTCTTTGTCCTTTTCTTTTTGAGTTCTAGTAAAGTACTGCCAATACTGGTGACTTCAGTGGATGTTGTTGGGGAAGGGTGAGGCGTGTGATCCCTTCCTGTTAGCTTCTTGGGAGGAGAGACGCAGGGATGGTGTTGGAAAATGTGATGGGGGAGCGCTGTCGCAAGACATGGACCCTTACGTAGGGCTTCCTCCCTCAGCCCAGTCTGATTTCTGAGTGGAACTCACAAAGGAGTAACAGTTGATCCATCAGAGGAAAGATGAGCCAGCCATAGGATCAATAGAGTGAGGAGGCTGAAACTCTTACTATTCTCAGAAATGTACAGATGTCCTAGAATGGATGTGGAGGTCCCTGCTGCCATGTTGGACTGTGTGGATTACAGTAGCCTGCTATGTGTTTCCTTGAATGTCTTAAGTGAACTACCTATATTCCTCTGGAGAGTTTCTCTACAACGGAATGATTAGCTTTTACCTGCCTTTGTGCCTTCCTAGGTACAGCTCTTCCTCTCTCCCTGAAAGAAGAAAGAAGGGAAGGGAGTGGGAGTTGAACCTGGGGAGGATGTTCACGGGCTGCTGGGCGCACCTGGAAAAACCAGACATTCTCCTCAGATTTCCTGGCCTACCGGGAACCCACAGGAAGTAAAATAACACCCAACTTGGACAGTGTACTCTTCCTTTGTAATCTTGAAAGCTGGATGGGTTGGCCCATCCTACCCAGCAAAAACAAATGTCATCTTGGTGGGGCGGGCAAGGAATACTTCTGACAGTTGAAATTGCTGTTTTAGAACTGTGAATAGGGAGTTTCTCATGTACTTATGTTGTGCTATCTTCTTTTTTCTTTTTTTTTTCTTTTAATCTGCTTTTGCCCTGAAGCTACTCCATTCGCCATTCCATAAGTATGCCTGCTATGAGGTAATGTGTGTATAAATTACTTTATATAATATCAATGCAGAATGTGTATGTATGAAGTGTTACTTTTTATTGATAGTTACTTGGCGGAGCTTCCCCTCTCCCCCTTAATATGAAAGGAAATGCATTGACCTTACTGATCCAAAGACCTTACTGTCTTTCCCGACAGCCTTCAGGAGAAAAGCTAGACAGTTCTGTGGAAGTAGGGTATAATGGGCTTCAGCTTCTTAAATCCAGTGTCTCCTGATTTGTGTGACCTGAGACAGGTTACTTACCTAGCTCAATCTCCATTCTCTTACCTGTTGTGTGACACAAAGTAACCTGTGTGATGCACATTCTTAGATTAGGGCCTGGAGCCACCACACCTCCAAAGGCAAAAATATGTGCCTTATTTCAGCAGAATTAAACGCAAGCCTGGGAGAAAGGTTACATTGAAGGGAACAGCAGACCGAGAGGACTACAGCTGTAGAAAGGATATCACCATGATTTTTTAAGGTAGATGTTAAGATGAGGTGTCTGTTAGGCAATGAAAATGTTATTAAAATAACTAGCTGGATGAAAACTTCTAAGAAAGACATTTCCCACTTCCTGTTTGTGTAGCTTAGTGAGGCAATCAGATAAAAGCACACGAATAGAAACAAGGTATGGAAGAATGAATGTCAGATTGCAGGGGTGGGGGGGAAGAAGGGTCAGGAGATGCAGATTGTAGACCAGCTCTGCCAGGGATGAACTTTGCAGCCTTGGGAAAGTCATCTCACTGGTATCAGTTTCTTCATATTTAAAATAAGAAGCTAAAACCAGATTTACTGCTTTTCTCACTGCTCTTGCCCTGGACTTCCGTTGTGGGGGATGTGTGGGGAGCCATGAGCCTTCCAAGACCCTTCCCTGCTTCAGTCCCAACTGTGCCTCTTCTACCTGCTTTATAGTATGTATTGTGGTGTGATGTGTTAGAGAGGGGGTTCGGTTGCTCTGAATGGTTTGAGACCACTACAGCCAAATTCTTTCCAGGGTCATTTGTAGCTGTAGTGATTTGATTAAATCTGAGTGAACAGTTTCTCCCTGTTCTCCAGTACATCGTCTAGTGTAACCGAATTAGAGGAATGTCTGTTTTATTATCCTGAGGATGTTTCTTCCACACTGAGGTTATATGGTTACTTTGGAAATTTAAGCCACAGTATTTGATTTCCCTAATTTGGTGCTAAATAGGGAGCACAGATTCAAGATTGCTTAGTCCATCTTTGAATGACTTGCACCCCCTAGCATAAAAACACTCAGATTGAGTAGTGCAGCCTGCAGCTCTGAGCTTCTTTATTTGTCATCTTTTTTTTATTAACTATTTTTTTTAAAGATTCTATTTACTTATTTTGTCAGAGAGAGAGAGAGAGAGCACAAGCAGAGGGAGAAGCAGGATCCCCACCGAGCAAGGAGCCTAATGCGGGACTCGATCCCAGGACATGGGATCACAACCTGAACCAAAGGCAGACGTTTAACCAACTATCTGTTAGCTTTTAAGTCTGGGTGTCCAAAGAAGTTCTTGCAAAAAATTAACACAGCTTTGCTTTGTGAATCCATCTAGTGGCTTATGGGTCAAATGTAGTCCTCATAATCTTGCCTGAAACTAACTTAAAAAAAATTTTTTTTTTTCTTACTCATCTAACATATACCCATGAACCCTTCAGCTGAACTGTCTGGCTAGGGCTGTGTCACTAATCAATGACAGGCAGGCACGTGAGCAGGCTTGCCCACATAAAACCTGCGGTGGAAGTAAGGGGCCAATAAATACATAAACTTGAGTCACTGAGGTAAAAATTCACTAATATTTCATCATGAAACAGCAATATGAGGGAGGATTACTCACAGGAATTTGACTCCTGCTTGAGTTGTTTACAAGGTGTGGTGTCATCCGTGGGCTCTCTGAACTCACCACGGTTAATCCCTACAGCAGAGGTGCAGATACATTTCTGACCATCTGGAGTGTCAGTCTCTGGAGGTAGTCTCTAACAAAGCCAAATTCAGTCCAAAACATATTATGGACATTAGTTTCCTCTTGATAGTATTAGAGCCGTGCTTCATTCCACACCATACAAAGATACCCATCTATTACACCAGTTCTCCCTTAACAAAATTCCTCTAGGCCATTCGTCCTATTTCATTTCACCTGCACTCAAGAGAGAATAACAGGTGGCTTATCAAATAAGTAACATTCAGTTGAATTATTTGACCTGAAATTGATGGCAATCATTGTTGCTGAAAGCTGACATGGATACAAGATTTAAGATACATTTTTAGTTCCTTCTCGGCTCCTGTTTCATTAGCGGGACCTGGGGATATCCTTTTTAATGGTGATGATGTCATGAAATCATGTCATGTGGCCAAATCCAGTCCAGGAAACCAAAACATACTAAAATGAAGCACCTAATTCTTAAAGGAACAAGATGATGTATATAGAGTGTTTAACATAATGAATGAGTCACCAATAAATTGTCGATAGACTGCAAAGATTTTGTAGATAAGAGAACAAAGGTCTATCCTCTTCAGGAGGAAGAATAACATGCTCATAACACCATTTTGATCAAGCGTTAGACAAGTAATAGGTATATTTCAACTCAAAATAATGAAAGCATTGACTCCCAGAAACACTACTTCATGGAAATTGACAAAATGATTACTTTGTAAGGCATGGAAGAGAAAAACTTATGAACCCTTTTTCCCCCCCTTGAGTTATTTCTGAAATAAATAACTTCAAAATTCCAAGTGGGAAAATTCTAACGTGACATTCTTCAGACAGACTTTCCATTGCTCACCAAAAACAAACAAACAAAAAACAAAACAAAACAAAAAATGAGTTGGGAAAAGGAGTGGTACAATAGAAACAGTTAATTAGCAAGTAACAAATTAAGCTATCACTCCTTTGACTCCTTGGGAATGCTTTCCAGTGCACCTTGGAGTTATTACGGTGATGTCATTAACAAATGCTGTCCTGTCTATTATAGGAATCTTTTACTTAGAAAATTTCCATGCCAGGTCATGGTTTGTGGCTCTGACCTAGCAGAAAGGAAAACATACTTTAAAAGCGTGCTTGTCGTAGGTGGAGAACCGACAGCTGGCTCTGGTGCAGAGATGATGTTTACAGTTGAGAGCAGAAAGCCAGGCAGCTCGGTTGCTAAGACAGCTGGGTCTTTGGAGCTGACCTCTCTTTTTTTGTTATTTTAGGAATTCTCCTACTTTCAAATCATTTGAGGAGAGGGTTGAGACAACTGTCACAAGCCTTAAGGTACAGATGAAGTGAATTTTGTGTCATGGGGTCCCGTGAATCAGGACAGCTTAGTCACTGTGGTGGTTAATTCTGAAGGTGGGACCGCCAGCATTCGGGGCAGCCGGGAAGGCAGTCTGCCCAGAGTCTGTCTTTTTCTTCACATCTAAATCTGTCTGTCCGTCAAACCGGTATTGGAGAGTGTTGCTGGATCCTCACAGAGTTGTTCCCGTAAACCATTCGGGGGTGATGACTTGTGAACATGAACTGGGATGTGTGTTCACATCTTTGCAGGCTTGAACTCTCTCGGGCTGTCCTCTCCAAAACTGGTATGTGAGAGAGGATTGTGGTTAGGATCGAGGGTATGTGAATTTTGAATTTAGAGGATAAGTGGAGGGTCGCCCACAGCTCATAGACCCTCTGGTTTGCACATGGACTAGCAAAAACGAACTTGGCCCCCTCCATTGCACTGCTTCCCTCCTCCCGTCAACTACCCCGACTCCTTTACTCCATTCCCAGACTGAGCGCAGCACAGCATGGTGATCACGGAGGGAAAATCAAACTGAGTCACAGTGAGCATTCTTTTGCAATAACACATTTGATCCCAGGTTGTCAACTGAAAATATGCCTGTGTCATGGGAGGTGTTAAAAAAAAGAACTTCATATTGGATTTATCGTTTGAGTGTAGTTGAGTTCACCTACAAAGGAAGAAAGTACAAATAAAATCAGTCTAGTCCCAGAATGCACAGAACTTCCAAAACAGGAAAAGTCTTTGAAATGACTAAGATTATTTTTTTTAAGACAGCAGTTAAATGGTGACTTACAGTCTTGATATTCTTAGCGCTGTTTTGTAGACAGTCCGTTTCCGTATTTCCTTATCTGGTAAAATGAAGAATGCAGGTGATCTTGAAGCGGAGCAAAAGCGGGTGTGTGCACATGCTGATCACCCCGCTGCTGCTGAATGCTCGCCCCCGTGCGCTGCTCATGAGCCCGCGAGGATGTCAGGCATCCCTCGCTGGAGCTCCCGCGTGCTCTGATTGTGACTTGGAGAGTCTTTCCTCTTAGGGGTGGTTTTGTTCATACAGTCTCCTACTTCTGCTTTATCGGGCCTGGGCTTTGATGTTTAAGGTGCAAGAACGAGATGATGACTCAGCATTTCCCAGGCCTTGCTTTCATTTACCAACATCATTGCTTATTGAGTATCTGGGGACCCGTAGGAGCCATTGAATTGCCCCCATGTAGAGGGTAAACTTTTCATAAGGAATGATGCGCAGTGCCTAGAACATTTCTCTTGCTAGAGTATCAAGTTTCAAAAGAAAGGGTTCAGAAAATCCTGGGAGTTAATTTCTCAGCATTTAGTTCTCAGCCTTAGAGAGTGGAAGGAAGATAGATTTTGCTGCTTATTAGACCAGTTCTGACGTAGGAGAAGTTGTACTTTTTAGGTTTTCTTTAGAAGAAGGAGATACGAAGAAGCAAAAGAAGAATAAAGAACAACCTGTTTTGCTTTGCTTTTAGGAAGCGCTGGTAAGCTCACAGCTCACATGTGGTTTAAGTGTTTGATCCAGCACCATGCGCTTCTCGCTTTTCTCTCTTCACTGGGATGGAAGGTGTAGAGCCCGCCTCCGCCTTCAGACATGAACAAAACTAACTTAGCCGACCAGATCCTAGCCTGTGTCAAGACTTCCTGAAAGTGGATTCAGTGTCTGCATGATTGTCCCCGGGGTTTAACAAGACTCACATCCCACCCACCTATGTCACAGCTGATGCCTACTTCCTCTTCTTCTGCCCACCCAGGCAATGGAGAATAAATAGCTAATAATTGTGCTTTGTATAAAACTTCCCACTCACTCAGTCATTGCAAATTCCTCATTCTTTTTCTTTCTCCAGGCTAAATAATAGATGTTTAACCCTTCTTTATATAGTTTATTTGCCACATAGTTTTTTGTTCTAAATTTTCTTCAAAATTTCTATAACGTTCTTCAGTTCTGGGTCCCAGACTGTTTTCCGGCTGACTCACAAGTCAGTAAGGATGAATCAGTAAGGAAATGCCTCACGGGGCTCTGTGCTGCGGTTCTATCACACATACTGCTTTAAGCCCAGTTTTTAAAAACATCGCTCAGAAGGAATCATATTCATATTTATATTCTATTAGAAATAATGTTCTACTGGGAAGGAAGGTCCGTTCTTGCCATCTCCTCACACAGTCTGTCACACACCTTGTGGGATTTATACCCAACTGATCGTTCTTCCTTTATACCCAGTTTTGTAGACAGCTTGGTTTTCCAGGAAAAATTTTCCATTTCATCACCATTATATAAAATTTAGTCCTGTTTGCCTAGGTCCTTGGAATACGTCACTGTCTCATCTGAGGACTCTCAGCTAGTTTCACCTCTGCGCTCAATGAGCACACTTTCTTTTGCCTCTAAAATAAACAAGCATACCAAGAACCAGCTCTTATGAAACCATAATTTGTTGTGTTTCACCATGTTCCAGTGAATCAGGAACAACTACATCCCTTCCAACCGTTCTGGTCAGTCAGCCTTCCAGCCATTCTCCGAACCATGTCAAGCAGACCATAGTTCTAGTGCACCTATTTTTGATGAATTCTTTGTAGGGCCTGACTTAAAATCTTAAAAAGACAAGATATATTTATTAGTTCTTCGTGTCTTCTCAACGAGCCATATTATTATGAGAGATTAGGCAGCCCAACTCAATAATTCAAATAGAATTTTATGCAACCAACAATCATAGTTTTGGGGATAAAGTGACAAATGCCTGAATGAAGAGCCATAATGAAGGGAAGGTCCAGAAAAAGTTTATTGTTCACATCTTTACCAAAGCAACTCCTGACTTCAGTAATTGCTGTGGACAGTCATTCAACCCATGTCATTAGGAAACCCCATTATTCCACTCAACCCTCTAGGTTAGAAAACCCCTTCATTGTGCTCCCTTTTTTTTGCCAAATTGCTTTATTTTAAAACGATTTCCTCTTTTATTTTTCTATTTTGATTTGAGAAAAATCAAGAACTAGGAGAAGAGAAAACAACAAAGCCCGAAAGAAAGCATCAGTAATTGGTATTCACTTGATTCAAAACTGTGTGTGACTTATACTGCAAAACAGAGTGCAAGTACAACAAAGAGGAGAATGGGATCTCTTAATAGAGTAGATTATGTTGAATTGATCTTGTTTCTCTCCAGAAAGAAATAAACATAGTGAAAAGTCACATAGTTGAAAGCAACCCCTGCTTCTTCCCAGTGCTGGGATGACACAGAGTAGAGGAGGAATCAGTCAGTGCTCAGTGCCCAAGCTCTGCAAATCAAGGCCTGTGGGCCAAATCCAGCTAGCTGGCTATTCTTTAATGGCCTGTAAGCTAAGAATGGTTTTTATATATTTTTTTAAAGATTTTATTTATGTGGCAGAGAGGGAGCGATCACAAGTAGGCAGAGCAGCAGGCAGAGAGAGAGAGGAGGAAGCAGGCTCCCCGATGCGGGGCTCGATCCCAGGACCGTGAGACCATGACCTGGGATGAAGGCAGAGGTTTAACTAACTGAGCCATCCAGGCACCCCGGTTTTTATATTTCTTAATGGTTGAAAAAAATCAAAGGAAGAATGCTATTTTGTGACATGTTAAAATTAAACTACGTGAAATTCAGTATCCATACATACAGTCTTCTGGAAACACAGCCATGCTCATTCACTTAGGGTTATTTTTGGCTGCTTTGCACAATGGTTGATTTGAGTATTCGTGACAGAGACTATGTGAATCCTAAGCTTAAAATATGTATTATCTGTCACTTTCCAGAATAAGTTTCCTGACCCCAAGCAGAGTGGAAAACTCGAGTTAGGAATTGAATTTAAAGAGGCAGAGAGGGATTTTAGTGACAATTGGAGAAAAGCATATGCTTGTTTTGGAATGATTTAACTGCTTTTAAAACCTGGTTAGGTTTTTGAAAGGGCAGACCAGGCAGTAAGTGGTTTATCCGCCAGCACGAGTGGTTCTGTGAGTGATCACTTTGGTGGCACCAACGAGTAGACAGCACTTTGGGAATAGCAACATTTTCTATTTTGTACCTTTCTTTTCCTCAACATGTTTTTTCCATATTGGTAATGGCTAAAGGAAAACCAATGTGACATTAATAAGACTTGCATTAAACATTAGATATTCTGTCGAAGGACTTTTTTAATGAGGATTTTTTCGAAACATTTTAACCGTGTTTCTAATATATTTCTTATAAATTGATCTCTTCCTGATTTTATTCTTATTACCAATAAAAAGCTGACATGAAGGGAGCCCCCCTCAAGCATCATAACTTTGCATTTCAAGTCAGGATAATCTTTTAGGGGCAGCTGCCTAGAAGGATGTGAAGTAGCTAAGCGCTTAAGATTTGAGTCCTGTCTACCTCTCAGAACAGAGACCAGAAAGCATGTTCGGTGGAGCTGCTCAGCCTTTTCAAAAGCCATTTGTCAGGGATCCAGATAGCCTTTCTAAGTCCCAGTAGGAAGCCTAAATTGGAGTCACTTAAAGATGTTTATACCCTTTTTAAAAAAAAGATTTTATCTATTTGACAGAGACAGAACGAGAGAGGGAACACAAGGAAGGGGAGGGGGAGAGAGAGAAGCAGGCTTCCTCCCAGCGGTGAGGAACCTGGGATCATGACATCAGCCTAAGGCAGACCCTTAACGACTGAGGCCACCCAGGTGCCCTATACACTTTTTTTTTTTTTAAGATTGTATTTATTTATTTGACAGAGATCATAAGTAGGCAGAGAAGCAGGCAGAGAGAGAGGAGGAAGCAGGCCCTGCTGAGCAGAGAGCCCGATGCGGGGCTCGATCCTAGGACTCTGCGATCACGACCTGAGCCGAAGGCAGAGGCTTTAACCCACCGAGCCACCCAGGCGCCCCTCCTATACTTTTTAAGTTGAGGGTATTTATCTAAAATCCGGTTCTGTTTTCATTACATCTGTTCTCAGGGTGATGTGTAGACAAATGCACAGATCTGGATATGCTCCTGAAGTAACTGAGATTTTTAGATGTTAGGAGGAATGAAGAGAGCACCGCTAAAATTGTACGGAATTAAAGTTTTGGGTCCTATCCCAGATCCCAGTATGAATGGCATGTAACACTGCTAAAGGAAACCAACTTCTCT
Organism: Enhydra lutris kenyoni; assembly: GCF_002288905.1. NCBI lineage: Eukaryota > Metazoa > Chordata > Mammalia > Carnivora > Mustelidae > Enhydra > Enhydra lutris. The sequence goes on from NW_019154101.1 coordinate 19,952,518, forward strand.
GAACCCCTTTACGTTCCCTTTCAAGAAAAAAAATTCTCCCTGAACTTAAGAGTACTCCGTCTCACACAAACATTGCAGACCTGATGAACTAACTACGTTTGCATCTCTGCCCTTTCAGACGAAAGTAGGCGGGGCGAACCACGGCGGAGGCAGCTTCGAGGAGGTGCTCAGCTCCACGGCGCACGCCAGCGCGCAGAGCTCAGGGGGCGGACCCCGGAGGGCCGAGGAGGAGGAGTTGCAGTGCTAGGCCCGCCCCCTGCGGCCGCCCCGGAGCTCCGGCCCCGCCCGGCGTGCAGGCGGCTGGGCCGACCAAAATCCCGCCCGGAAAAGCCCGCGCCTTGATGTTCTTCAAATGGCCTCTCCACGGGGTTTAATAAAATGATTTCCATTTTGTATTTGTGTTAATGATAGACCACGTGACCATCACGGTCAGTATCCGTAGATTGTCATAATTTAAAATGTCCCCACTCGAGCAGATGGGGACAACAATTGGTCATTACCCTTGTCTTTGTGTAATAATAAAGCGTATACTTTCCAATCTTGTAGCTATTAATGATCGGTTTTGGTTTTCGCTTGGATTCCTTTATGATGTGCATGTCTTTGAAGGCTTAAAGTGAACCGTTCCAGTTCGGTCAGGTGGGTGGGACGGAGTTTCTTCTGACCTTCAGCAACCTGGTGGGCTCACTGCAAATTTCATCAAACTGCTTGTGATCGCCCTCACTTGCATCAATTATGTATGTTTGTTTAAGCAATTAAAATAATCGGTTTTAATGAAGACTTTGAATTCTTAATTTCTTTACATCTTCAGGGCTGGTAATAACTTTAGGATGGTAGCTATGAATCTACAGATGCTATTTTATTTTATAATTTTAAGATTTTATTTGAGAGAGGGAGCACGAGCAGGGGGAGGGGCAGAAGGAGAGGGAGAAACAGATTCCTCGCTGAACAGGGACCCAGAATCCAAGCTGGGGTCCTGCCCCTCTGTAATGCTATTTTAAATCAACGTCTACTGCTAATTTGGTGAACATTAAAACGTGTTAAGTAATTCCAACCTCAGCGGCCCTACCGAGTCTAAAATTCTATCTACCTAGAGTAGTAAACTTGGGTTAGGGAGATCTGAAAGGGGGTGGTCAGAAAAATAAGAGAAACCAAGTTCTGCTTCCCCTTCCATTTTTCAAATTGCTCACATGAATGAGAAAAGCATCATATTAATACAATCAGATTTCTGCAGGAATTTTTATCTTCCACAACATTTGCTTCTTTTTCCTTCTAAATGGCGCCATACATTTGTTACTAGGTAGCAGACACACATCCTATAGATGCAATTTTTAAATGAACACAGAATTGACCTATTAACTTAAAATAGCAGTTTAATATATGTATATTATATAACATATATGATATAATATGCTAGCTTTTATTCATGGTTTAATAAAGCCAGTCTGAAAAATTCTATTCAGATTAATGGAGCAGGACAATCCGCACATCTAACTGAAAATCAAGCTAGTTCAAAGCCACATAATCTTTGAGGTTTGTAATCTTAACAGAGATAGGTATGGGGCTATAATCTTGAACCAGAGTGGACAATGAAGCCTTGCCAGTGGGATCCCTGGCATTCTCCCTAATTTAACCTTCCAGCATGTTGCTTGAAGCCAAACCCTGTCCAGCAGGTTTGTAATTTGCTCACCCACTGCCGCATGTGGCTGTCAAGCTCTGTGCTTGGTTTGCCTTTGCCTAGTGTGTTTAAAATGGTCATCTTGTAGAAACTCGCTTCTTGGCCACATACTTTTTGACTGCACTGTATTAGAAAAAGCAGTTAACGTTGCTCTACACAAGTATCTTCATTCACCAACCGATTTCTGCTGAGATAAGTCTCACCTGAAAACATAGTATTAACAGTGGACAGAGAATCAAGATAATTCGTGTTCATGTCTCAAAGCTTCAAATACATTTTAGCCTCTCCTTTTAAACCAGTCTTCAAAACTTTGAATTTCATCAGTTTTATAAAAATTATATTTGTGTCAGCTCTATTAATTGAAAGGGTTTTTTTATTATTATTATTCTTATTCACTCTAATCTGGGAGATAAAGGACCATGACATGAGTACTCTTTCGTCATACAGTGTGTGAAGCAGTCCCATCACTGCAGTCGTCAGTAGGTGGGTGGTCTTACCATAGACATTTCAGTTCCTCACTCTCTAATCCCAAGAGCTGCTTGTTTCTCCCTTACTTTGCCTGTGCGAGCTCCTCCTGACTTGACTTTCCCCAGGTTCCCCTATTATGTCCCGCTGGGCTCAGTTCACACGCAGTAGTTTAAAGTGTTCCCACAAGTGCTAAAAGTATTTGCACACCATGGGCTTAACCATTTACAAAAAATCACAAGGACTTCAGGTCAACAACATGGATACAAAATTTTATCACAACCCCCCAAAATTATATCACAACCCCAATAACCTAGAATTCCAATGTGAATTGTGATTACAAAATAAATGGGCTTAAGAAAAAAGTAAGCAGTTCTGTAACGTAACCTTTTGCCACTTTTTAAATAGTGTTGCTTGATGGTAAATACTCATAAATTTATGCTACAACTTTATCCCATCTCATGAGGACTATGACTCTGGTAGGCCATGGCAGCAAAGCAATCTGCCTCTTACTCTGAATTACACATCTTACAAAGCTGTTCTTGAGCCACAGAGAACAAAACAAACTTAATGCTTTATTACAGAACGTCTTGACAAACCATGCCATTCACGGTGGCCAACGTGAAGAGGAAACACGGGAAGTCTAAGCTGCTGCTCAGTCAGTATTCACTGTTCCAGAGTTACCCGTCGGGCCTGGAAGGCGGCTGCACTTCGCTGCAGAATGGAGCATAAGGTGGTTGTGAACTTGAACTGCAACACCCCCTCTCGCTGATTATCAAATTCAAGTGCGGGCAGGTGCAGGGAAGAGGACACTGCAGTCGGGTGAAGAAGTGATTTTCACATGAAATGTAAAAAAATGACTTCAAACCTGGTAGTTGGATACAATTTCAAACAATTTACAATTTTTACAATTTAATATTTGGTAACATCTTATGGTTACTCGATAATCTCTAAGAATGGTAAAATTCTTTATTCTACATGTCTGACTTTTTAGTTCATACCATGAAGTGTATGTATCAAGGTAGTAAAAATAAAAAAGATAATCCTAAATCCCCCGCGGGAATCATCCCAGTCTCACTTTGAATATGAAGACTGGCAAACCACTTAAGTAAAACTGCTGGGTACAGAGGCTGCTTTTCCGCACGACCTCATCAGTCATTCATCACAGAGCACATTATCACCACCAGACTTGAGAGGAGCAGGTTGGACATTCTGTTAGAATTGACATTTTTCAAATAGAAGGGCACTGAGACTTATGTAACAGCTGGTGAAATGCCAGTCTACAAGGGAGAAACAAGGAGCTGTTTTAACAAAGAACACCCCCGTCCCACCCCAGTCAACTTCCCCGCCTGAGCTGTGCCCCCTCGATCTTCCCCTGTGGCCATGCCTTTCCACTCTCTCCTTTTGAGTGGGGTAGTCTCTCTTCCTCACTGCAAGGAGGTAACACATTCTTTTTTGTTGAGTTCAACCCAATAATAATTTTTTGTACCACATCATAATTTAAGGATTTGTTATTCAGATCAATTCCAGGCAAGTAGCATGTATCTCCCAAGAGAAAAAAAAATTTTTTTAAGTGATAATTTATCGATTTGGCTGGTGAATTCAATAGCTATCTTTTTCTATTGATCTTCATTGTGTTATTAAATGGTATTGATAGCACCATTACATTTTCTCTTCTTAAACCTATCACCCCAGTAAGGAAGATTTAGAACTAAGTATAAATTTGGTAGCTCGATGGAAAACGGAGATAATGATGACCAGTGACCAGCAGTATTAAGTCTGACCCAGTAGAGGCTTCCTACTCTGAATTTATGAAAATTATAGCAGGCAAAACATCCCAAGTAAAGCTTCAGAGCCCCAGAAAATCTTCTGGTTATAAATATTTGAATTTTTATCTGTGATTATTTTATGGGTATATGTTCATGCCAGGAGAAAAAAAAAAAAACTCCAAAATTCTGATATGATGCAACGGTATGTTGAAGCTAAGCAGCATGGCTCTTTTCAATGCAGAGTAGCTCTATGTACCTGTGTGTTGCTTCTGAAAAGATCATGCACTTTGCTTCTGGCAGATTGGGTATCCATGGATACTGCAGAGTTTCCAAAGAAACGCCGCCTAGAATATTCTCGCCACACCAGACTCACAGGCCTTCACATGGAAACTGACATTTGAATTAAAGGGACAGACATCATCGCTTCACACCGAGATACTGGGCGGATTCGCATGGCTTGTCTTCATTTAAAGGCAAGCGGGATAGGTTACTCATCCAAAGAAAGGAAATGAGGGGAGGAAACCAGGTCAGTGTTCCCTACATGAGGGGCAGCGACCCCAGTAATAATACTCTTCTGATTACAGATTTCTTACCTGGTGATCAATGTTCCTATAAATCAAGGTCTATTTATAAATCAGACAACAGGGAAAAATTACAGAGGAAGACAAGTGGCATTTGACATTGTGTGCCTGAATTTATTCCCAAATGACCCAGTGGATTAGGGGGAGAAGCAGAACCTGTTAACAGGTTTACAAGTCTATGATCAAGGGCTTAGAGCAGGTCACAGTGAAATGAACAATGTGGCTCCACAGAGCGATCGTCTGAACAAAGCAGCATTTCGTAAATGGGTTGTGATACGTTCTCTTCCTTGGAGGCTTATCACTAAGTCAGCAAGAATCTGTCCTCAAAAGTCATCATGACTTAATTTTCCATCATTCCATGAATTGGGCCTTCAAGGCTGGAGGTGATTAGTTTAGAATAAAATGATTTAAAATCTCCAATAAATACTCCAAAGCTTAAGGTTTTAAAAATTTATTTAGTGCATACAAAGCTCCCCCCCACCGCCTCCAGCCTTTTCAGGACATTTTCAGGACCATATTCTTTCCCAGCTTCTTTTATTATCCGGGCTGCATCACATGTTTCTTACTGGAGTCCAGGCAATGGAAAATAAACAGACTCACATCTGGGAGATCCACACGGCAACAGTGGCAAAACACACCACCACGAAAATGAAAACTACAATGTCTGTCACAGGAGTGCAGCAAGAGAGAGGACACGTCAGGAGGTCGGCTTGCCAGGGGCAGCAGCTATATTGGCGTTTCTTTCTGCCTCAAGTTCAGAAACAAGTTGGACTATCTCAGGGTGACTGAATTTTCCTGCAAGGCAAGAAGACAGGGAAAAATAAATTGACAAGAGAATCCATCAATGTCTCCAGCTTGATCCTAGGCTTGTCAGGGGCTCGGCTCTGTGATTCACTCTATGCAAGGGCTCTGCAGAACACAACTCCAGGTCCTGAAGGTCATGCTCCATCACCCGGATGCCACCAAGCATTAGGGATGAGAATCGGACAAAGAACTGTCCCATTAGGCAGAGCTAGGAGAAACCTCACCAGGCTGCCTCTGAATGCATCTACTAGGAACTACAAAGAAACTCAGGTAGGACAGCACCCAGAGAACTGAGAGCAATCCCTGTCCCTTCTGAAACTGCAGTGGAGGGGAACAAAGCACCAACATCAGAAAGACTAGTAGGAAGACAGAAGGTCGAGGCTGTCCCAGGATGCAAACGTGCCTCTCTGCAAACACTTCTACACTAAAACCCACGGATCGGTGCTGCCTTCCCTGCCCCTCAGCCCTCCCAGATTTCTGTCCTGGGCAGCAACCAACCTGCAAGCTATCGTCCCATGTGGCTGGCACACGGGAATATTACACCCACCATCCACTCCCTGTTTTTCTGGTTTTTGGAGGTTTTGTTTTATTATTATTATTATTTTTTTTTTTTTGCCAATGCCTTTTATTGTTTACTGTTCATTCCACATTTAACTCTGTTCCATTTATTCCCTATTCTCAACCACTTCTTTGAACCTTCCCTTCACCTTTTTGCCCTAATGTCTGGCTTGTCCTGAGGCTATGGCTTTCCCTGCAGCCTTGTTACACAGCGGCTGTTTCCTCTCTCACATGGCTCTTGTTACTGGGCCTGGGGCTGCCCTTTATGCTCCCCGTTGCCTCCTGACCACCCTCGGCCCCACTGTGTAAAGGTCATACCGTCAGACTATTACCGCCACTCCACCAAAATAGCTCTTATTGAGGACATGCCAATTAGCTCCATGTGACTAAATCTGATGGCTCCTCTTTCCCCTCCTGAAACACTTTCTTCCCTTTGCTTTCGGGACCCCTGATTTTCTCCTCTGAAACCCGTCTTTCCCCCATCTTCTCCATCTAGTGGCAACTCCATTCTTCTGTAGTTGCTCAGACCAAAATCCTTGGACTTCTCTCATAAACACCACCACACAAATCTTGTCAACCTTTATATTCAGAATATAACCAGAATCTGACCACTCCTTCCTTTTTCTACCACTACCACCTGGCTCAAACCACTAGGAGACTGCAATTGCCCCAGTCAGTCTCCCCACTTCCAGCCCAAGTGACCCTTTCAAAACACAGGTCAGATCACACTTGTCCTGCAGTCCACCTTCTCCAAGGGATCCCCATCTTGCTCAGAGCCCATGCCAACCTCATATACTGGCCGGAGGGCCCCCGCCCACTTCTCTAGCCTCACCTGCAACCCTCTCCTCTCACCCACCCCCACAAACCACATTGGCCTCCATGCTGTTCCTCAACACACCGAGTTTCAAAAAGAAAAGAGAAAAAGCCATAAGTGGTGACTGAATTAGAGAAATAAAAATGTCTTATCAAACAAAAGCTTTTATGTCCCCTTCAAAATCCTCATAAGGGGGCACCTGGCTGGCTCAGTCGGTAGAGGATGCGACTCTTCATCTCAGGATCATGGGTTCGAGCCCCACGCTCACACTGTGCAGTTTACTAAAAAGAGAAATCCTCATAAGGGTCACAGTGTACATCTTCATCTCTCCTTAACTAAACTTGTTTTTTTTTCTTCAAGCATTATTGGGATAAGTAGGAAACCATCCTTACATCAGTTTTCATTACTTATAATTATTAATTTTTTAGTAGAGTAGTGCACCAGAGTGGAAAGTAAAGTGAACTTTAACCCCAATTCAGCTGAGGACGCATCAACCTCTTTCTCAGTTCAAGTTTCTTCCTCAATAAAATGTGGACTTTAAACCAGATGACCTCCTACATCCCATTTTTTGATTCTTCTAGGAGTTTCATGTTTCATTTTCTCTTTTTCACTGTGAATATATCAAAATAGAAAATGATAGCATTAAAATGCAAAGCACTACACAGACATGACTTGTATTTTAATTACATTATTGGCAAAATATGCTACCTTGGAACCTAATCATTGCTTACAATGGGTCGGCAAACCTTCTCTGTAAAGAGTAAGACAGTAAATACTCTAGGCTTTGTGAACTATGTGGTCTCTGTTGCCAACTACTCAAGTCTACTCAATTCTGCTGCTGTGGCTGTAAAAGCAGTAGAGACAATACATAGAGAATGAGTGTGGCTGTTTCAATAAAACTTTATTTATATGAACAAGTAACAGTCCAAACTTGGCCCATGAGCCATGGTCTGCGGATCCCTAGTCTACACTGCTATTCTAGTTAACTGAAGTCAGACATTTTTGAGCACCACCTGTATCAAAAACAGATGAGACAAACCTGGTCTTGGCCCTCAAAGAGTTTACTATGGTGTAGGATGAGCAACTGGAGGTCTGGGAAGAGACCCAACAAGAAACATCACTAAAGAGGACACAAGTCAGACTGTCACTACACTATGGAAAGCTCTAGACCAAATGGAGACTGAGCAAAAAGAAGGGAATGCCTCATTCTGATGGCAGTGGATCAGATAAGGCGACCGGGGAGAGGAGCAGCCTCTGACGGGAGAGCTTTTGAGCACAGAAGTTTTAAAAATGAAGATATGATAATAACTATGTCTGCAGAGGAGGAAAACACTGCAATCTGCAGGGAGAGCTGGGAGCCTGGCTGGCGGAGTTAACAGGCGATGACAAGAGTCCAATACAGAAATAACAAGGGCCTCATCTGAGGCAGAGGAAGTGGGGCTGGAAAAGACGGAAGGAAAATCGAATCAACCCCATGATGAGGCACATCATGTCCTGGAGCCCCGCCTGTGAGCCGGGAGTGACATGACGTCCTGAGAAGTCCCAGAGGGGCACTCTAGCAGCGCTCTGAGGGCAAATGGGGGTCGAGCTGAGCCTGAGGGACTCCGGAGTTGAGGGTGGGGGACAAGGAAGGACAGAGCTGTGCTCCAGGGAGCCACACAAACAATAGTCAGCAGTCCTACAGGTACAGAGCTTCGCCAGGAATTGTATCACAATGAAGACAGCAAAGGCTTATTGCCCAGTATTATTCTAAGCACCTCGCACTAGATCCTCAAATAACCCTATAAAGTAGATTCTATAATAATCCTTATTTAAAAAAAATTTTTTTTTTTAAATCTCTATATCCAGCGTGGTCCTCAAACTCACAACTCTGAGATCAACAGTTGCGTGCTCTACCAACTCAGCCAGGACAGTGCCCCTATAATTATCCTTATTTAAAAATGTGGGTACTAAGGCCCAGAGCTAGGTTAAGTAATTTGCTGGAGGTTACATGCATTACAAGAGGCAGAACTAGAACCAGTTGAACTCCAAGTCTGTGCCAAGAAGCACTATAATGACCATGGTGACTTCAACTGTTTGGGGTTTTCTACTTTGAACATCTCTTTTTCTGCCTCCATCTTCTATGACTTTACTTCTATCTAGCACTTCCAGATTATAAGGCACTTTCATAGATATTCTCTCTTCAATCTCAAAACCCACCTGTGACTCCAATAAGTAAGCTCTATGCTTTCCACTTTTCAGGGAGGATACAGAGAGGCCAGGACACCGCCCAGGGGTGCAGAGGCAGGTGGGAATGTGAACCTGGCTTGTGGCTCAGGGCCCAGGGTGCCAGTGCTCTCATGCACCAGGCTGCTCCTCCCTGGGAAGCCCACCACGTCCCGGTCAGATGCTCCATAGGGAAGTGTCATTAGAAGGTAACGACAGCAGATCCCATGAACGCGCCGTCAGTCACTACACTAGGAGTGAGGCCAGCTACAACAGTGTTTACTGAACACAACCCAGGGTACCTGCTGTGGAATCATAGAAATCCTGCAGCCTCCCGGGTCTGTCCTCCAGGTCTTCATACTCGGATGCCTGGAGAATCATCTCACATTGGTCCAGCTGCTTCACAAACCTGGCTTCTGCACTTGACTGGCCCTCATACTCCTAAGGAAAGGGGCCACAAACACAGCACGGTCAGAGCTGCGGGACGGGGTACTCCAGGCGAGTTCTGATTCTAGTATTGAAATCAGACTCGTAGCTAAAAGCACATTCTGTACTGGCCACCCCACCCACGCAGCCACAAGCCCGTTGCAGAGCGCTGCCTCTGTGATGTCCCCGCTCACTCTCAGCACCCCGTGCAAGAGGGATGTGCTTGCCATTCTGCATAGTCTGCCAGATGCCCCCAGAGTCCCAGCTGTTCGTGTCGAAACCCCAAGCATTCTTCCTCCCAGCTGGTACCCTGTCTTCGAGATCGTCATTTCATCCACCGGAGTGGTGGTCTTTTTAACTTCCAGCTACTATTTCATCGCATGCTTCTCAAATTACTTCCCTCCCCATTTAAAAACAGTCAGACTTCTTTTTCCTTTTTAAGTGAATTTCTAGCTTTCTCATTGAATTTTGGCTGTCTCTTTACAATGGAAACCTCTGTCCTTGCTTTCCAAACAGGTCCCCCTGGGGTATGACTCTGGAGGACACAGGCAGGACCGGCAGGTTCTTTGTGCAATGGCGTGTGTGTGCCCGTGTCCTGGTCACATGGTGGTGCTGAAGGCAGTGGACCGGGAGCAGCTTTTCTGCCTTTCCTCTGCCCTCCGGTCCCTCCCTCCTCAGTGCAAACCTGACACAAGAAGCTCCAGGAGGGCTGCTTCGTAGAGCAGGACACCTGTCACACAACCATAAGTCCCAATAAATACTATATAGAATCGTTTTTCTATTAAGACCAGAGTGTTCCCAACTGGTTTCCCTGCAAAGTTCTCATTTGTAATTCCACCCCAGATGCGTCTGGATAATGAGCCTGTCATGCTTTCTTGGCAGGGTGATGTGATGTGAATCACTTAAGGTTTCTCGATTTTTATTAGATGTCTTATTCTTACAAACGCAGCTATTTGGAATTTGATAGAGCTGAAAAGTATACAGGGAAATCGTTTTAATATGAAACCAAATACATTTTGTTTAACTTCAAAGGCCCTTAAAAATAATTATCTTTATTTAAATACTTATTCACATTTAAAATCATATATTTATATTTAATCATTCAAGTTCCTTATTCAACAAAAAAGAAGTGGAATGTACTCAAGGCACAGCAGTTCAGGATTTTTCTCTTATTGGAAGTAAGAAAAAAAGATTTCAAGACCATTAAGCAATGACCACACACTGTATAACAAATTCTGGTGAAATTACATGTTTCTTTTAAAAATATAAATTGTTGGGTTTTTCCTCAAGAAGCAATGGTACAGGCACTTTCCAATTTCATTTTCCAACAATGAGGGAGGGCAAGGAAAACAGTGAGGCCAAGAAAGCTCTAGAAGTAAGAAGACACCATGGCATCTTTGAGAGCTTAATCCAAGCAGTTTCTCATGACAGGAGGCAGAATTAATTGTAGGAGGAAGAGGCTGAAGGCGGGTGAAGGGTCAGCTCCTGAAAGGCCCTGTGGTTTGTGATAAGGGGTTTCAGCTTATCCTGCAGCGACTGGACGTCACTGGAAGGTTTCAGGCCAGAAGGGTCATGATCAGATCTGTGCTTAGAAAGATCATCTTACCTTCCGTGGGGAAAACGGCTAGATTAGAGGCAGAAAAATCGGGCTCTGAGACTTGGTAGCACCAGCAGAGCAGCTAGGAGAATCTGGTCTGGTCTAATTGCATGGCAGTGAAGTTGGGTCAAGTGGGCAGATTTGAGAAACACTAAGGACAAAAAAGTGAACCAAAATAGGAACGTGGATGAAAGGAAAGGCTGAAAAGGACTTCCTCGTTTCTGGCATGGGTAACTCAAGAGGGAGCAAAGGGAAGAAAAAGAGACCCAAAAAACTGACAGAGCAAGGGAAGAGCAAAACCAAAACCTAATGAATATTTATAACAAAACTACAGAACACAATGTTACCATGAACCACAAAATATATGTGAAGTGGGGACAAATCACCTCTAGCCATAAGCCCTGCTTTCCATCAGCAGGAGCAACAGGGCATGGGATAGACTTGAGAATAGGAAACCCTCAGCTCCATCAGCCGCTGACGCAAGCCCAGCCCTGGTGAATTCGCCAGCCTGACCAGCAGGGGGCTCTCTCCAGAACAGGGCCCCACAGAAAGAGAAACTGCTGGGGGCGCAATCAAAACTGAGTGGGGTCAGAATAACAAGAAGAAAAGAAAAAGTCCAGATAAAAGTGGGGAAAGAGAACAAAGCCAGGGAATCTCTGAACGCAGGCCACCATATATTTTAACAGTACATTAAAAAAGAAAAAGAAAAAGAAAAAGAAAAACAACAAAGCAGACAAGGAAGTTCTGTGAAGTTCAAAAAGTTATCTGGGAGCATGTGGGTGGCTCAGTCGGTTAAAGGTCCAGCTCTTGGTTTCAGCTGAGGTCACGATCTCAGGGTGGTGGGATCAAGCCCTGCATCAGACTCTGCACTCAATGGGGAGTCTGCTTGAGATCCTCTCTCTCCCTCTCCCTCTCCCTCTGCCCCTTTCTCCCCTCTCAAATTAGTAAGTAATTTTTTTTTAAAGTTATCTGAACCAGGTTTCGTTCCACAAGTCTGGGAAAACTAGTTGTGTATCAAAATGAGCACCGGAGATCAGAAAGCACAGAGATCAGGTCCCAAAGAAGCCTACCAGAAGCTAAAGAGAGCAAGGAGCAAAATGACATCTCTACAGACAATTCACATCAGAAAGACATCCTTAGTTTTTGCTAAAAGGATCAAATCTATAAGAAACTATTTCAAAAAGAACTAAAAGATGCTAAGAAAATGTTAAGACATGAAAGAACCATATAGAACATTAGAGATAAAAGAAAAGTCATTTTGCAGTGAAGGCTAAGCAAACAGAAACACAGGGATACTTAAACATACCTTAAAAGAAATAGAAATTGAAAAGGTTAGGTTTGGAAGCCAAAAAGATATGAAGAAGATGTAAAGGATCTGAGGGAAGGTGACAAATATCCCAAAGACGGGCAAAGAAGAACCAACATACAGATATGTCGGCATTTTGGAGGAAAAAAGGAAACCAAAGTAAAAGAAAAATTATTCAAAAAATTTTTCTTGAAATTAGTTTTTTTTTTTAAATCTGAAAGTATATATTGAACACACACACTAAGTAGCTAAGGATATTTACCCAGAAGGACCAACACCAAGACACAGTCTAATAAAATTACCATATATATGAAAAAAAAAATCCTTTGGACACCTATGCAGAAAAAGCATTGGACATATATGGAAAATAAAATTATTAGACTTCGCTTTATGAGCAAAGAGAATGGGAGTAATGTTTTTAAGACATTCAAGCAAAGAAACTGGGAGCCAAGGATTTTTTTTTTAATCAAGTGAAACTGACCTTCCAGTTTAAAGAACACAGAGGCAAGTTTAGAGCATATTGTTCCTGTGAGCGCTTTTTGAAGAACCTACAAGAGGACAAGTTTCAGACAGCCAAAATGACCAGGACAAACTGATGTAAGGACGGGTAGAGAGCATCAACAGATACTTGCAGAACTAAGACTCAATGAGGTATAAGAAACAATACATTATGGTTAATGTAATGTAACGGTAATGTAACAATGTAGACAGAGTACGATCTCGGTAGAGTACAATGACAAAAAAAAATACAGGAATAATAGAGATTAGCAGAGGCAAAACAGTTTTTTAAACTGTTTTCAGTAAATGGAATTGATGATTGTGCTATATACAATTGTTATTCTGAGATGGGTACATGTGTACAGGATAAAGCCCATATAATCATGATTCCTTGTGTGGAAGAAAGGATTATGTAGAGGAGGTGAAGACATACCATACAAGAGATTAAGTAAAAACCATGCAATACTGTATTTGAATTAGAAATATCATCATGAACCCACAAGGTAGACACACACATATATCCTAACTCTGTCCATTAAAAAGCATAAAAACCATAGACAACCCAGGAGCAGCAAGCACCCGACTGCACATATTGTGGTCGGGAAATTACACTGCCTACTGAAAAACAAAACAAAACAGGAGGTCTGGCTGTTGCAGATCAATGAGGCTGGACTACACTGCCTGCTATAAAGGAAGTGACCAAAGTCAATACCCCACTTTTCCTAGATGAACTGCAACCGAAGAGAGGAGGAGGAGGAAGCCTCTGCGGGTATAATTACTTCAGCTACTAAATGAAAACAAGACAAAAATAGTATATTATAATTCTCAATGGGATGAAGGGATGTAAGCATCAAGAAAACCCAGACATTATGTGCCTCACAATCAAAGACTCCAACACCATCTACAGTTTTGCCAAAAAGATCCAACGTGAGTCTGATCCAGGCTCTGGATTCAGAGGCCAATATGCAGAAAATAAAACAGAGGAACAGAACTGCATTATGAGTGTGCAAAACCCAGACTATGGAAAACTCTTTAAGCCAAATGCTCTGGATTCTTCCATAGATAATTTGCAAGAAAGAGAAAGAGATGGGCTGGGGGTCAGAAGGGAGGGGGAACTGTAGATTAAAGGAGATTTAAAAGATACATTAAGCTTTTTAAAAAAATGGACAGGATTAAACTTGAATGTTGGAGGATGACCGCTTGGGTCACAAAACCATAAAGAAATTCAGGTGATCCCTGTGAAAATCAGGGCAGTGGTTACTTTTGGAGGAAGGGAGTGGTTGGCCTTGGTCAGGGCACAAGAAAGGGCTTCTTGTGGGAGTGGCACAGTTCCAGATCTTTTTTTTTTTTTTAAGATTTTATTGATTTAGGGGGCGCCTGGGTGGCTCAGTGGGTTAAAGCCTCTGCCTTCGGCTCAGGTCATGATGGGATCGAGCCCCGCATCAGGCTCTCTGCTCAGCAGGGAGCCTGCTTCCCCATCTCTCTCTCTGCCTGCCTCTCTGCCTACTTGTGATCTCTGTCTGTCAAACGAATAAATAAAATCTTTAAAAAAAAATTTTTAAGATTTTATTGATTTATTTCACAGAGAGAGAGAGCACAAGTTGGGGAGCTACAGGCAGAGGCAGAAGCCAGTTTCCTGCAAAGCAGGGAGCCTGATGCAGGACACGATCCCAGGACCCCAAGATCATGACCCCAGTGGAAGGCAGGTGTTTAACCTAGTGAGCCACCCAGGTGCCCCCCCGACAATTCCAAATCCTGATGTAAGCGGTAGTTACAAGGATGTTATCCTTCCAGTAACTCATTATGCTATACACAGGTGTTTGTGTCCTTTTCTGTGTTTTACTTTTCAATAAAATGGTTTTTAAAATAATAAAAATGGCTGAAGAAAATGAGGATGCCAGGAACTGGCTGAGCAAGATATTTAGGTGGAGCTGCTGGATTTGTGAGTCTAGGGCTGAGGAGGAAGATGTTCAGGAGAACACAGAGAATTATCAGGATGTGATCCCGGAAGCCTGGGAGGAGTGTGCAGAGAGCAGAAGGCCAAGGACACAGCCCTGGGAAGGGAACATCGGCCCTGACCAACTTGGCCAAGAAAGAGGGACACCTGCACAAACTCCGAAAGAGCCCGGAAGGTACAAAGAAAAGCTGGAGGCAGCAACGTCACAGACCTGAGGGATGAGACAGCTTCAACGAGCCAACACCTGTGGCTCAGGCGTCAGGGGCACCTGGGCGACTGGCAGACTCTCCCAGATGGAGCCACACAAGACAGTCCGTGACCTTGGCCAGAGCTGCGCATGGTGGGCCTGAGTCACCCAGCGGCCTGCAGGCCATGGAGACAAGGCCCTATTTGGTGGTGAAGGGAAGGAGGGAAATGTGGTGTCCAGGGAAGTTTACTTCAAAATAGGGTACAGAAACATTACTTACAAGGCTTACAAAAAGCTGAAAAAGTTCCATCCATTTTTCCAAAGAAAAAGCTTTTCTTTTCTCACTGAAGGAGACGAGATTATTTGTTATCAGCTTGGGGGAGGCGTGACAAAGCAGGTGGAGGAAGAGAGGGGTGGGCAGCTGATGTGGGGCCAGAGATGGAGAGGCTGCATGGTGGCTTCTGGCACCTGAGAAGGCTCAGCAGAGCCTGCTGGGCGGGAAGCAAGTAATGCCGCCAGTCCCTAAGGCGGGGACAGGAAGGTCCCTGCATCAGCACTCTGCAGCCTCTGGCTGGGACTCGGGAGCCAAGTGATCCAAATGACTCGGACTGGGGTTCTGAGGAGCAACAGAAGAATAAGGAGTTCAAGCAGAAAAGAGATACAGTCTGGGTCCTGAAAGGGAAGAGAAGGGAAGGAAGGGGCAGGGAGGCCAGAAGTCTCCTCCCTTTCCCCTGGAGACAGGCCGGTGGACGGAAGCGTTAGGGGAAGTTTCTCTCTTGCATCTTCTATCTACCACCTCCTAGTGACTCTCCCTCGGGGACCTAGGATCCTCATGGTGCTCTGCATCAAACTCCCCAATAAAATACTGCACCTGAACCATGAAGTCCTTGGTATGGAGACTTTCTTAAAGGGTACCTGTAGACCCACTGTATCTCCAACTGATTGAACTTGGGGCAACATGGCGAGAAAATCCGGGGCAGGTGGGTACGCCAGGCATCCTGCCTGAGGAGCGGCTCCTGCTCCATCTGGGGACCCACAAGGATACTTCTTTAAAGGGAAAGGCAGGTGGTGGGGGAACAACTTTCTGTGATACTCGGAGAAAAATGACAGTGTTTTCTCTTGACTTGCTGAAATTTGATTTCACCCTTCTATGACCAAGAACATTTATAATCAAGGACGTTTAACTGCATTAAACAGACATGACCCTCTGGGCTGACAGATATTTATGGCGGTGAAGAGCTACGATTAAGATTTCAGAAATCAATCAACTGGCATTTTATTTATTTATTTATTTCACAGACAGAGATCACAAGTAGGCAGAGAGGCAGGCAGAGAGAGAGGGAAGCAGGCTATCCGCCGAGCAGAGAGCCTGATGCGGGGCTCGATCCCAGGACCCCGGGATCATGACCCAAGCCGAAGGCAGAGGCTTTAACCCACTGAGCCACCCAGGCGCCCCTCAACTGGCATTTTCTATGTAAGTTGTACTATTCTAAGTTCCCCGGAAACAGAATGACCATATTTTCTTAAACCAAAATCAGAACATACAGACTGGAGACAGAGGAAAGATAGAGCTTACCATGCATCTGGCAACATTCCAAGTCCTTTCATATATTAATTTGATTGTCATACAGTCTGTAAGATAGGTATACTATTGCTGTTGCTGTTTTATAAATGAGGACATTGAGTAAGTTGTCCAAGACCATACTGGTAGTAAACAGAGTATCTGAACCCTGGAAACTGGATATTGAAGTCCAAGTACTAATGATGGACATAAATTATAAAAATACTGAAGTTAATATGAGAGTCTGTATACTGGGATGAATAGTGTTTTCCAAAATTTCATGTCTACCTGGATTCTATGAATGTGATCTTATAAGATCTTTGCAGATGTAATCAAATTAAGATAAAGTCATACTGGATTAGGATGGGTTCTAATCCAATGACTGGTGTCCTTATAAGTAGAGAGAAATTTGGGTGTGGATATAGACATGGGGAGACCACCACCTGACTATGGAGGCCCAGACTGGAGCGATGTGTCTGTAAGGAAAGGAATGCCAAAGCCAGAAGAGGCATCTCTCAGGGGGCGCCCGGGTGGCTCAGTGAGTTAAGCGTCCAACTCTTGATTTCAGCTCAGGTCATGATCTCATGGGTCATGAGATCAAGTCCCAAGTTGGGTTCCTTACTGAGTGTGGACCCTATTTAAGATTTTCTCTCCCCAGCCCCTCCCCGTCCCACTCACACACACTCTCTCTTTTAAAATAGATAGATAAATAGGCAGGTAGATAGATAGATAGAAAGAAAAAAAGAAAAATGGAAGAGGCGTCTATGAGAAGCTCGGCAGAGGATTTTGGACTTTTAGTCTCCAGGACTGTGAGACAATAAATTTCTCTTGTTTAAAGCCATCCAGATTTCTGATAATTGAAATTTACCAGCAGTGCTAGGACACTAAGAGAGCCTCTTACTACAAATAAGGTAGTGGTATGGTGTCCTCAATATGCTAAACCTGTAAGTGCTTGTTCAGTTAACCACCACACTGCATTGTGAGAGAAGGAAAATGTTGAACGAGGAGGCAGGCTTTGTCACCTGCTACCTAAGAGACCCTAGGACACAGATGTTCTTCTAGTTTCAAATTTACAAAATTCTAACAGACACAGTAAAGAACCAAAGAGACAGAATACAG
The DNA here is from genome assembly GCF_002288905.1 of Enhydra lutris kenyoni. Taxonomy (NCBI): domain Eukaryota; kingdom Metazoa; phylum Chordata; class Mammalia; order Carnivora; family Mustelidae; genus Enhydra; species Enhydra lutris. The sequence goes on from NW_019154101.1 coordinate 19,970,040, forward strand.
AGATAATTAAAAAATAGGTAAGAATATGAAAGTAGCCATTACATAGTACCAAAGGTATGAGAGAGAGGAACAAGACAGAGAGAGAGTGAGAATGAATTAGTTTTCAAGGGCTGCTATAAAAAGAACCACATCCTGAGGCTTAAGCAACAGAAAATTATTGTCTCATAACTCTGGAGGTAAAAGTTGAAATCAAGGTGTTGGCAGGACTGGTTCTTTCCAAGGGCGGAGTGGAAGATCTGTTTCTGGTCCTTCCCCTTGGCTTACAGAAGGCCTCCCTCATATTCACATGGTGCTCCCCCAATATATGTCTCTGTGTCCAAGTTCCCCTTTTTATAAGGACACCATCATATTGGATTAGGACCCACCCTAATGATCCCATTTCAACTTGATTACCTCTGTAAAAATTCAATCTCCCCCCCACCCAACAAATTTTTTTAATCCTATCACAAAAAAAAAAAAAAAAAAAAAATCTCCACAGTTACAATTTCCTCTTTGGAGAATACTTGAAATAATATAGTTATATTTCAAGGTGAACAATAAAAATTTGAAATATAATTATTTAAAAAAAAAAAACTCCTTCATAGTATCAAGAAAAAGCCCTGTCAATTCATTCAACAAATATTTATTGCCTACATCATGTATTATATTTTACTAGGTATTGAGAATAAACTATTGAATGGAAAAGAAAAAAAATCATATATTCAAATAAGAAATAAGGTCTTATTCGGAGGTACGTGTGAATTTTAGGGGGACACAACTCAATCCATATCAGAAGGAGAAGAGGGGAGAGGATTATCTTCTTCTGAGGGACTGCCTAGAGCTAGGCTTTTTTGTCAGAAGAGTCTGTGGGCTGTGAGAAACATGTATTATGCAGAGTGATAGTCCAGTTCTTGAAATACAGGCTTTCATAGGCACAGAATGGGGAGAAATGGTCCAAGAAATGGGACAATTCTAATGTTTAACACTCTCTCTACAGAATAATATTAGATGTTAGGGATGTCCATTTTCCTGCTCCATTTTCATGATTTCTAAATAAACTTAAATACACATGTGCCCGCCGGCGTCGGCACCCACGTACGTACGCACATTCTTCCATGGAGAGTAAACACTGGGACTTATTTGTAGGCTCAGTCTGTACGTCTGGGCCCTAGTGACCTTACCCTCTTGACCTTACTTCATTCATAGGGATGTATGAATTGCTTAAGGAAAGTTTAAGAGCCATGAATACTATTCTCTGTGAATAAATTTCTATAATTCTATCTCAAAAATGTGTTGCTGCTTATTTATATGGTCTTCATTCTCCCCCCTCTGGCTCTTCATAGAAAAACAAACTCCCAAACCTCCTAGAGTATGCAAACGTGACATCCATGCCAGAAAGCAAAAAGCAAAAAGCTTACAATTTTTCTCCTCCGCACCAATCAGCATCCCACGGTCTTACCAATGAAGTTATTTAATTCCTTGCTATTTTCTTTTAAGCTCTTGGCTGGCCCGGCAACAATTCTCAAGAAATTGAGAATTGTCGGGCGCCTGGGTGGCTCAGTGGGTTAAGCCTCTGCCTTCAGCTCAGGTCGTGATCTCAGAGTCCTGGGATCGAGCCCCGCATCCAGCTCTCTGCCCAGTGGGGAACCTGCTTCCCCTCTCTCTCTGCCTGCCTCTCTGCCTACTTGTGATTTCTCTCTCTGTCAAACAAATAAAATCTTTAAAAAAAAAAAAAAAAGAAATTGAGAATTGTCACATTCCAAGTGGCCAACTGTGTACCTGGCCTGAGATCTTCCTTAACAAGCTTAATTAACTCAACCAATGACTTTTACAAGATCATAAAACTATCACTTGTTTGGGGGGGTTATCAAGTCACTTAATGCTCTGAATTTTATACATTTTTTGCCAAATCCAAAGTCTTTTTGTCATGTTTTCATTTGGAAGCTACTTAATTAAAGGAGATTTTGCAGTAAATTGAAAGTAAGTTAATTTTTGTAATTAAAGAAAATTTTGCCGTAAGCTTTTTTAGCCAGTTGCTGATTGCTAACTGAGAAAATAATTTAACAGATACTGCCACTGTGTTCACAATAATTAGGGGACACAAGGGTTCCAATTCTTATAAAACGTTTTCAAATTCTGGGAGTCTTTCCTTCTTAGAGACATGGAATTAGTTTCATAAGCTCAGTGCCATTTTTTTCTTCCTGTGTATGAAATGCAGCCCAACTCCACTCCATTATCCTCAATTCATACTGTTCCAGAAGTTCACTTGCGAATACATACTTTGGCACAAGGGACTCTTATGCCTGAAGCAACCCCATTATAACTAGTAACAGACGCCACCTGAGCCAGCCTCCAGCTAGAGGCCATGCATATTTTGCTAAATTTAATTTTCACAATTATTTGGCAAGGCAGGCATTAACGGCCCACAGTCTTTTACCTAAAAACTGTTTCAGTTTTCAGCATATTTTTAACTTAGAAAATAATAAGGGACGTACAGGTACATGTTATAGAAAACCCCTAGTGGGGTCCAGGGCAGGCTTGGTTGCCAAACAGATGAGTATTTCTACATTAAAGCATATTAATTTTCATACTAAGGGGGGTGGGTCAGGGCAGGCGGACTCTAAACAGCCTCATAGTGATTCAGGTAAGATTTTACTGTGTGAGGTCAAGTTAGGTCAGATTTTGTTTTGTTTTGTTTTTGTTTTTGTTTTTAAGATTTTATTTATTTAGTTGACAGAGAGAGATCACAAGTAGGCAGAGAGGCAGGCAGAGAGAGAAGAAGGGAAGCAGGCTTCCTGCTGAGCAGAGAGCCCGATGTGGGACTCGATGCCAGGACCCTGGGATCATGACCTGAGACGAAGGCAGCGGCTTAACCCACTGAGCCACCCAGGCGCCCTTGTTTTTGTTTATAAATGGCTCCCTGAACTCTGTAGATTTCCTAACTGCGGCTAAGGGCATGTGGAGCTGTATTCCCATGTTCTAGGAGAAACAGGCCGGCAAGAGCCAAGCCCTTCACCTCAAGAGAAGTGGGGTTCAAATCCAGGTCTCTCTGGTGCCAAGCACTGCCCTCTGCATCAGAGCCTGCTGTCTCACAAGGGAAGGATGCTTATGTCACCCTCTAATCCAGCTAAATCACAGAAATGACAGCGCGCCACAGAATCGGACCACTGAGTAAAAGGCATTTTTAGGAGACACATCTATTCAGCGTTCAACACTGACACTTTCTCAACCTGTCCCCCAGGCTTCCCAAGTCAAGGGAAGAGCTCCACAGAATCGGACCACTGAGTAAAAGGCATTTTTAGGAGACACATCTATTCAGCGTTCAACACTGACACTTTCTCAACCTGTCCCCCAGGCTTCCCAAGTCAAGGGAAGAGCTGACCTGGCACACTGGGCAATGGGAAGTGAACTCTGCCAGCTCTGTGGCTCAGGGGAGAGAAGGCGGGGCAGGAGGGCAGAGGATGTGAAAGAAAAGGTGGAAAGTCAGCCTCTGAAGGCAGGAGCAGGGAGCAGGGCTTTGAAGGACCCGGGAGAAGTGAGAGTGTGAGGTAGCGATCGAGGATAAGGAGGGGCGCTAGGGGCTCCAGCAAGGAAGGGCCGGTGTAGAATGGAAGGAAGTGAGAAACTGTGGTAGACAAGGGTCTGTTTGTTGTTTTCCCTTCACAAACGAAAACCAGCACTAGGAGCGGGAAGCAATGGGAACACAATGGCTTTCCTGGCTCTTTCCACTCTTCTTCCTTTTCCCTCCAGCCAAACGGCCTCCCCCCTTGCCAGCAAGCTCTGGGAGGGGAGTAAGCACCCACAGGGCCCCCATTCTGTCCCCCCAGGGGCATCCTGGCAGCACTTCACGTGGACCCGACTCAGCCCTGGAGCACCCTTCCAGGTTTCACAGATGGGCGACAGGCTCAGAGAGGGGAATATGCCCAAGGTCAGAGCCAGTGGTGAGGGCCCACGTTCTTTCCAAGGACCAGAAATGGGTAGGGATGATGTAGCGAAGGTGGCAAGGGCAACGCAACAGGAAATCCAGGGGACTGTGAGTCAAGATCTGTGCCAGGCATTATGGTGTCAAGGGAAATGGGGAAATTGGAGGGAAGAAAAATTTCTATGAGCCATGAGAAATTCCTACAGCAGCCAGGAGGTGAGAAACAGACACAAACCAGAAAGCAGTAAGTTAGAGACAGCTGTGATGACAATCTAAGTCAACTAAAACACTGAGGAGCCATATAAATTCAATCACAATACATTAAAATGCAACCTATCATATATACTTACTTCCCAAAGTTCATAAAGTTCCTTCCTGAGATCCTCTGGGAGGAGCTGGGTCAGCTGCTTCATGGCTTCCTGAAATAACAAACAGTTATTTTAATCATGATCACATTTATCTAGTGAACAACTCAACTACAAAAGCCAAATCATGGGCTCAAACTCTTACAAATGGCTCCCCAAAGGGCAGAATATTGGACAATATTTATGGCTTACAAAGAGGGCAGTTGTGCACATTAAAGAAACGTGTGTATTTATTCGTATGGGCTTCGCTGAGCATATGTTTTGTGGTCTGCACCACACCAGACACCAAAAAAAGGACAAGGAAGGAGGAGGGTGTGAGACGATTACAGAAATATCAGAAGTGAGGCCAGGGATTTTACATCTTATGGATGAATGGCAAGATGCCCATGTAAATTTCCAAACAGAAACATACTAAAGTTCAAAACAAACCTGAGAACAAGAACAGGAAAGTAACACTGAATTACAAAGCTCAAAATTGTTTGTGTATTACTGTATGCATTTTCTATTATTAATGTTTTTATTGTATAGCATAAAGCACTATACAAATGGGCAGTTACTGTCATTAACATAAAGGAAATAACACGAGAGTATTTTGCGGGCTCACAGACACAAGGGCCGAAAGGGGATATGATATTAAAAGACAATTAGCAGGACGCCGGGGAGACTCAGTTGGTTAAGTGTCTGCCTTGGACTCAGGTCATGATCCCAGGATCCTGGGATCGAGTTCCCCATCAGGCTCCCTGCTCAGTGGGGAGCCTGCTTCTCTCTCTCCCTCTGCCTCCCACTCCCTCTGCTTGTGCTCTCTCTCTCTCTGACAAATAAATTTTAAAAATTAAAAAAAAAAAAAAAAAAAAAGGTACGTAGCTACATCATCCAGGAACCATTCAAGAGCATCCCTGATCACTTCTTATTCTCCCTCTGTAAACATGTCCAGGCGTGGGAATCTAGCACATCAGGAGGTTGCCCAAATGGGCTGTAGGCAGCTCTGACAGAATATACTTTTTTATATCAAGCCGAAAACTGTCCATGAAGGTCTACCACTATGCCTACCTCCAACCCTCCGGGATCCCTCCCTCACACACAAACACAAGGTCAAGTGACCCAGCTGGACCAGAATCTGGAAGCCACAGGGACTGGTCCACGGGAGGACCACGTAACTCAAACCAGCCATTTGAGGGACATCTGCGTGATTTGTCCAACAGAGGCTAGGGGGGAAAAATTATACAGAATACCACTACTCCCAGAGCAAACTGCATTTGCCAATGTCATGGATCAGCCTTAAGTAACTTCACCATCTCCAACGATCTATAGCACCATGCCTCTCTCAGTGGTATCAAATTTACGGTAGGTTGTGTCTGCGTTCTCCCTTGTTTCTTTTTCATAAATTCTAGTAAAATGGTTGAGAAAATCTTTGCATTCTCAAAAATTAAGGGCATCTTTATAAACACATTGCCTTTCTCTACATTATTCCAAAAACACAAGTCTGTCCATTGCTTTTGTTTGAAAAGAATGAACTAAATAATGTGTATTTATAGGTATGTAAAAACCCAAGCTTTTAGAATATTTTACTCCAGCACCAAACAATGACTGATGTGTGCTCTGACCATAGTGGGAGAGAACGGAACCACACCTCTGTCGTGCCAGATACTCTATTTCTTCAAAGGCAGCCTAAGACTAAAATCAGCTTTTTGGAGATCACATCCAGTTACTGACTTACTGATAAACTTCCTGTTGATTAAAACCATCATGTGCTTTGAAAAACCAAAACAGGTAACAAATATGTTGTTGTTCTCTTCTTGAAAATTGAACAATGATTTTCTGGATCTCTACTCACTGATATCATTTGTTATCATAAAATCCGACTGCATTTGGAGACCTCCGACGTAGTCGATACTCCTTATTTGGTAACGTATGCCACAGAACTGTGCCCACCTTTTTAAATGAACCCTTTGAAAACGACTTTGCTAAACCCCGGGGTACCTGGCTGCATACATCAGACTTGCCCTCCCCATGTGAGCCCTGCCACCCCCACTTCTATATGGAGTTTCACCTGGTCCACACACTGATTTAGGGTGATAATTTTCCTAGCTTCCTCCCATTAGCAAAGCATGCCAGGAATTTGCCAGAAGTCCTGACTGACTAAACTTTCAGCAAACATCCAGTTTTGCGTCAAGCACCCAGAAAGCATCCCGCATCCTTCAGACATCACTTGTGGGGCTGAGCAGTATAGGGGTTCGCTGCAAACTATAGATTCAACTGGGGTTTGGGGCCTGACTCGCCTATGACTGGCTGTGGAACCGTGGGCAAGGTACTTCACCTCTTTGTCCTTCTGGTTTCGCATCTGTAAAATGGGGTGAATAATGGCACGCATCTACCCAGGGGGGGCTGTCGTGAGGATGAAACAGGTAATACAAAGCTCGTGCTGTCTGGCACATGATGACCACTCTCTAAAATGTTCACTCTATTTTTCAGTTTCTCTATTTTGCCACATTCACTCCCATAATAAAGCTTGGTTCTCCTCCTTTTAAAAACTCTTGGTTCTTCAGCAACTTTCAGCAACTTGAACCCTGGCAGATCCATACCTACCATGATTCTGCCTTCTGACTTCATCTTTTTGTCTTCAAAAAGCAGTATGACCTGCTATCACTGTATCCCAGCCCTGAGTTCCACCCCACGGGTTCCTGATGGTCCCTACGAAGCGTCATTCGCCAGCTCGCATTATAATACAAAGTTTGTTTTATCTTATTTAGGAAGGGGGTCAGACAGTATTGCTTTTGGCCCTAAACTTTCTCTTCCGTGCCCTCAATTTCCCTTTCATCTTAATACTGTATACTCTCCTCCAAAACAATCAACCTTCCAAGTTCACCAAGTGTTTTCCTTCCCTCCTACTTCAGTTTAAGCCTTCCTGATGCAGTTGGCTAGCCCGTGGGCAAATCATGCCGCCCGATTCTCATTATGTGCATTCCACCCTGAGCCAAGAAACCCTCATTTAATTATCTTAATGCATGGTTCAGACATCCAAATCTTGTTCATAAACACCATCTGCATAAAGAATTGTTCACCTTCCAGATCTTTCTTTCTGTTCCCAAATCCTAACCAGCGGCAGAAAGAGGCAATGGACTCTCAGCCGTCTTCCAAGCCTTCTGTTTCTTGTCTAGAACCTGTGGTTCTTCAAGATGCTTCCCCTGTCCCTCCAGATTATGGCCTCTGGGAAACACAGGAGTGGGCAGTGGCCAGGAGGTATAATGAGGCTGGAAAGAGTCCCATCATTGCCAGGATAGGAAGCCCAAGAGGGCAGAAGCACTCTCTCTCTGTTCATGCCCCAGCAGGCCCCTCCACGAGGTGTCACTGGCCAGATCTCCCCCTGTCAAAACAGTAGCTGGTCTTTTCCCATCTCCAGTGAGTGGAGAGCCTGCCCAGGGATGCTTTTTTTCTCCTACAGACTCTGACTTGCTCCTCTGTGGAGGAAACCTCAAATTCATTATCTACCTTCACGGGACAGTTTGTCTTTCCTCCTTGCTCTGTGTCACTGCACGGTCTCTGAGGACCCTCTGCTACTTCGATATACCATTTCTCCTCCACAATGTCCAGACTGACCCTTGACTAAAACTAGCCTGCATCCTGAAATGAGCTGTATAATTAGGGAGTCTTTTTGTCTTCGTCATGTCATCGCTCAACATCCTCTGGTTCAGAGCCAACTCCTTTCTGCTGCTCGGTATCTTGAACTAATTGGTTTCTTTTCGTAGTAATTCTGCCAGTCAGTCCAGGAACTCTATTCACATCAGTCTAGACTCCTATAGAAAAACAATGCCTCGACCTTCTCCGTCTGTATAGGCTGCCATGATACTGAGCCTATATTCTGGATCTGTATTTTGGCAGGAAGAACGCATTCCTTACACGAGTTCCCTTGTTCCCATAATGTCAGAATTCCTAAACTGGTATTCCTTGTGGACCTTCTTGCCTCTCAGGGGATAAAAACAGTGCAGGTTACTTAACTCCGGTCTCCCCCAGCTTTGAGAACAGCTAGTCAAACCCACCTGCCCTGTTGAAGCATTTCAATGAAGGATCCATCCACTGAGCAATACAGGACCAATCTCCTATAATAAAAGTAGCTCGCAATAATCCCTGAATTGAGAACTAGCCATTCAACATCAAAAAACAAAACAGCAACAACAACAAAAAACCTTCCTGGATTTTCTGACCTCTGCCTTAAATATGTCTTCCTCTTTGGCCCTGGGCTCTGGATTTAGAGTCCAAATTGATACTGATTTAATATTTTTCTGATGTTCCTTTCTTACTATTACAAATATTTTTCATTACTTTTAACCAATAAATCAAAGACTAATTGAAAATTCACAAGTAATTATAATAATGATTAGACTTGTGATTTACAGCATTTTCCTCCAAAGAGCTTAACCAGGATGGCGAATTCCTTCCAATTCTAGCTACTTCCCTTGGGCTAATGAAAGCCATACTATCTATGTCCACTATCTATGTCCACCTACTCATGAGAACAGAAACCCAACAGTTTCCTGTCCCTGTGTTAGACAAGGCTGGGAGCAGGCATACTTTCCTGATCTCGTGTTAAACAAGGTTGAGAACAACCAACACCAGTGCACTACTTCTAGAAACCCTTGCTTCTAGAAGATAAGACCATTCACGGCCCAGATAGAGTAAGCACTAACAGCTTATTCCTCCAGACTCTCCTCTTTGAGACTCTGCCTCACCAGTCCTACCAATCCAACGCTATTTTGTCTTACACTCACTCTGTGCAACCTAACTAGTGGCCTGTCTCATAAGGTCCATCTGACCATCCTCCAGCCCAGACCCTCAAACCCTACAAATACCCGCTCCTGATTCCCACCCCCACCCCGACACACTGCTCAAACTCTGTGCTCTCCCTTACTGCCACGGGTCCAATGAACTTAGCTTTGCTTCAGCAACAGGGGTCTCTGGCGGTCTCTGGTGGAGTCAAGAGTTAACACTGACCTCTTCTCGCCTATGTTTTTCTTCTTTGGGGATGTTGTCTGCTGGTGCTATGTCCCCAACGATGCATTCTGCCATATCATGAACGAGGGCTAGGCGCACACATCTGACCAGACGAGAAATGGTGAATAAGGACACAAAGTTAGATTCGCTACAAGTTCCTTCTCTAGACTATCGTGAAGATGCATTTTTTTCCCCTCCACCCTTATAGGGTATGTTAATGAAGTATGTTCTTTTTTTTTTTTTTTAAGATTTTATTTATTTATTTGACAGATCACAAGTAGACAGAGAGGCAGACAGAGACAGAGAGAGGAAGAAGCAGGCTCCCTGCTGAGCAGAGAGCCCGATGTGGGGCTCGATCCCAGGACCCTGGGATCATGACCCGAGCCGAAGGCAGAGGCTTTAACCCACTGAGCCACCCAGGCGCCCCAATGAAGTATGTTCTAAAGTAATTCTCTTCTACTAGCCAACAACAATTCTGATTTGAAACTGCTAGTTAATATTCAACACGATAAAACATGAATGCAGGGGAAACTGTTTAGCATGAATTTTTTTGTTGTTGTTTTAATGGCTATCACTTTAAAAAGTGGACAACTTCAGATGACAAAGCCAGGAGGGGATGATCTGGTTATGGCATTTACTTCCTGATACAAAACTCAGAACTAATCATTTCCCCAATATACTAGTTAGATGTCAAGATGAGGCTCTTTAGAGAGACATGGGGAGAGCAGGACAGATCTGGGTCCGAATCCAGCAACCATTTACTAGCCGTGTGACTTTTGCCAAGTGACTTAATTTCTTTAAATGTTCGGTTCTGTCATCCTTCATTTTATCATCTGTAAAAAAGGGGCAGTAATACATCATAAGGTTGGTAGAAAAACTAAATGGGATCCTGTGTGTTCCTGGCACATGTTGATCATTAGGCCAATGGCTATGATTATCAATAATAATGATTAGGTCTAACAACCTCCCCATGGTGTACCAACTGCAGCCTGTCTCCGTCACCAGTTTAAATCTCCAACTACTCTTGGGTTTGTTAGCTCTATTCCACGCCATGTTCGTCTTGTGCTTTTTGCCCAAAATCCCACCTCTGTACCACCTATAGAGTAACAGGGCGCCTCAGCTCTCTAATGAAACTTTGCTACAATCAAATTGATTTACTTATCATTTCCAAAACAGACCTTTAATTTCGGGGCTTCCGTTGTTATGCCCTCCTCTCTGCACGCTGTGCCTTCTACTTCTCTACCCGGTCAGCTCTTCAGAGATCACCTCTGATCCATTCCGCCCCCTCTATTAAGATCACCCAAGCACATGTGACCTCTTCTATCAGAATAGCTTGCTAGTTTTTTTTTCCTTAAAATTTTTATGTATTTATCTATTTTTAAAGTAATCCCTTAGCTCAGTGTGGGGCTCAAACTCATGACCCCAAGATCAAAAGTCATGTGCTCTACTGACTGAGCCAGCCAGGCACCCCCAACATTACTAATTTTTGAATGTAACTAATTTGAACATAACTAATTTTGAACGTAACTAATTTGGGGCTTTTTATAGAAGCCAGTTAGGACCTGCGTCATTCCCAGGAGATTAACTTACTGTCTTACTTCGTTAGGAAACTGTGTCCTGTGCTCAAAAAGCATTTTAGACACCTGTTGGCTGAAGGAGAGAATATCTCTTTCTCAGCTACCTCTTGCACATACTCCTCCAAAAAATCACCCTACCAATGGGTGCTAGTATTCATGAAAGGGCTACAGCGTACTATTACAATGACAGAATTTTAGACATAGCACACTCACTGTCAAGGCCCTGGAAATCGTATTATCACACTTATGTCTTCTTGAGATCACGGCAGGCTCTATCACTTGCCAAGAGAAAACCCAGAACGCACTTTACAACTGACGCAACCAACACACGTAATTCCCCTTCCTACAGCCTGAACCTATATGGTTTGCCGCAAGTAATTTCTCTTGACAGATCAACTAAAAACTTCAAGAATTAGATAAAAGCGTCAGTCACAAGAAGCGGCACATACCCACAGACCAGAGATTCTAGCAAACATCAGAGTTCACGTCGGCTTACCTGTCTTTGTTAAGATACTCATCTTTGGTCACCAGAGCCATAACTGCCATCCTGTACATGTGATCTGACACGCTCTCTGGCTTCTCAACATTTCTGTATACCCAGCCAGTCCGTGGGACTCTCTGATGAGAAGGAAGAAGAGAGAGAAGCTTATAAAAATGAGTATTTAATCTGCTATGCTCTTTAAGAGAAGCCCAAGGAATAGGGTATAGAAGCAGGGTCATAGTTTCTCGGAAAGTGTCGAAAAATGCTTAACTAACCAAATGATCAACATCTGGAATCAAACCAGTGAGGTCGGGAATAAGAAGGAGGAGAGGGAGAAATAATTCACAAGTATACAGTGCAAGAGTCCAAAGGTCGAGTTACTCTGCATTACTAAGGCATAAATTATGGAACATACATGGGTCCTTTAGACATAAAAATAAAACTGTAAAATATTGTGTTTTCTTAACTATGAGAGTTGAGACTCTTGCCTTCAAACAACCCCATTCAACACATGTACAAAACACTGGTGAAAGCTCTGAACTTGAAAAAGTGAGTGACAGACTTCCCAGTCTGGAAGCAGAAAGGAGAAAGGCCTTTCTAATTGCTCCTGCTACCCCAGTCATGATTCTGCTTTCTGTTCAGATCAGGATGCGATCTTGTGAGACTGCATTTTCTCCCCAGGAGTCAACATTTCTGAAGAATTGTATAAACAGTAGCAAGAGCGGCAGGATACAGATAATCTGCTTTTAACTTGTAGAAATTCTGCAAAATCTCCAATTATGGGTAGAGGAGGATAAAATGGAAAGGGAGACCACACAGAATACAACTTCAGTGTGCACTACATAAAATCTTCTGTTAAAAAAAAAAAAAAATCAATGGAACAGAATAGAGAGCCAAGAAATGGACCTTTAACTCTATGGTCAACTATTCTTCAAAAAAGCAGGAAAAGAATGTCCAATGGAAAAAAGCCAGTCTCTTCAACAAATGCTGTTGGGAAAATTGGACAGCCATGTGCAGAAAAATGAAACTGGACCATTTCCTTACACCCACATGAAAACAGACTCAAAATGGATGAAAGACCTCAATGTGAGACAAGAATCCACCAAAATGCTTGAGGAGAACACAGGAAGCAACCTTTTTGACCTCAGCCACAGCAACTTCTTCCCAGAAACATCGCCAAAAGCAAGGGAAGCAAGGGCAAAAATGAGCTACTGGGACTTCATCAAGATAGAAAGCTTTTGTACAGCAAAGGAAACAGTCAACAAAACCAAAAGACAACTGACAGAATGAAAGAAGATATTTGCAAATGACATTATCAGATAAAGGGCTATAGTATCCAAAATCTGTGAAGAACTTACCAAACTCAACACCCAAAGAACAAATAATCCAATCAAGAAATGAGCAGAGGACATGAACAGACATTTCTGCAAAGAGGACATCCAAACAGACACATGAAAAAGTGCTCCACATCACTCGGCATCAGGGAAATACAAACTGAAACCACAATGATACCACCTCACACCAGTCAGAATGGCTAAAAATAACAAGTCAGGAAATGATAGATGTTGCCAACCACGCAAAGAAAGGGGAACCCTCCTACACTGTTGGTGGGAATTCAAGCTGGTGCAGCCACTCTGGAAAACATTATGGAGGTTCCTCAGAAAGTTGAAAATAGAGCTACCCTACGACTCAGCAATTGCACTACTGGGTATATAACCTGAAGATACAAATGCAGTGACATGAAGGTACACATGCACCCCAATATTTACAGCACCAATGTCCACAATAGCCAAGCTATGGAAAGAGCCTAGATGTCCATCAACAGACAAATCGATAAAGCAGATGTGATATAGATCTATAATGGAGTATTATGCAGCCATCAAAAACCACAAAATCTTCCCATTTGCAATGACGTGGATGGAACTGGAAGATACTATGCTAGGTGAAATAAGTCAGAGAAAGACAATTATCGTATGATCTATCTGATACGAGGAATTTGAGAAACAACAGAGAGAGAGGATCCAGGATTGTAGGGGACGGGCGCGGGGGGGGGGGGGGGGGGGGGAGGGATGAAACAAGATGAAACCAGAGAGGGAGACAAATCATAAGAGACTCTTCATCTCAGGAAACAAACTGAGGGTTGCTGGAGGGGAAGAGGGTGGTAGGGATGGGGTGGCTGGGTAATGGACATTGAGGAGGGTATGTGCTATGGTGAGTGCTGTGAATTGCCTAAGACTGATGAATCACAGACCTGTACACCTGAAACAAATAATACATTATAATCTTAAAAAAAAAAAAAAAGTCTTGTTACTTCTAGAAGTAGCTAAGAGGCGGACTTAAAGCACCCACTTAACATCTGCCGAACTGATGGATTCTGCTCTTCCCACCAGCGGCTGCTCTGAGGCCCAGCAGAGGGGTCGTGAGCCCCACGTGCGTTCTGGGCTGAAGCCCGCGGGCAGGGAGGGTCCCACACATCACCGCGCCAGCTGCTCTCCAGAAACCTCACGGAGGACTGCCCAGGCCTCCCGGATTTGCACCAGGCTCATCTCCCCACACAGGATTCTCCCGGCTCAGACTTCACTGGGCCTGCGGTGGGCCCAGCCGCTGCGCTTCCTCCACCGCCTGTGCCTGCGCGCCTGGGCGCTCACGGGAGCTTCGGGGCCCACACCTGCGAGGCAGGGAGGGCGCGCGGAGGGCGCAGGCCCCAGCCCCCGCCAGCTGCAGCTCGGGACGCGGGGGCCACACCGGCCTCTCCCCGCGCGCCGCTCGCCGGGCCCCAAACGGCCCCGCCGGGCGCCTGCTCACCTTGAGCTGCCCCACCAGCCGCAGGAACCGCAGCAGGTTCCGGGCCCCCCCGCCCGAAAGGGCCTTGGCGGAGGCAGAAGCCATGAGGCTTCGGGTCCCGTACGTCCCAGCAGGCCGCGTGGCCGCCTCCCGAAGCTCCTCCCCCTCCTCCGCCTCCTTCCTACCACTGCGCTAGCTCCTCCGCCTCCTCCCTCCCACTCTTTCCCGCTCCTCCTTCTCCTCCCTCCCCATCCCTCTCTTTCCCTCCCGATCCCTTCCCGATTCATTTACTCACCGGGTTTTCCCAGACCCTTATGGAAAAGAGGTGTCCCACCTTCTTGGCCTCCGGGGCTGCCCCCAGGGACTGCGTCATCCCGGGGCCGATCGAGTGCTCGGTGCGTTCGAGTCGCTCCTTACCTGTTTGCTAATCCCCACTGGACTGAACGCCATCGAACTTTTAAAGGGATTGCAGTTGGGTAGGGGGGAGAGATGGAGGGTGGTGTGCCTTTGGAGGAGGGGGAAGGACTGTGCAAGAGTGCCCGGAAATCTTGCCTTTTAGCCGCTCGGCATCTGATTGGGGGGAGGATAAAGAACGCTACTTGAAGGTGGGCAGGCTATGAACCTTTTAACAGGCTATGAACCTTTTAACAGAGGCACAAGGGAAGTAAGTTAGGAGAGCCAAAAGCATTGGGAGAATTGGGGACTAGCCATAAAGGACTCCGGAGTGAAAGCAATCCCATCGTGAAATCGTGCCTCCCTAACATCTCAAGCACTGAAGATTTCCCTTACACCAGAACGCTGGTCAGGGTCTGTCTCAACCATCGGTCTTAATTAAATCCACAACCAACGGTACCCGTTGTTAAAGGCATTTAGTGGACATGCATACAGAACTCAAAGAGAGATGGTAATATTGAGAATAGACTCTATGGGGCAGGGAGGAAGTAGGGAGATCATTTTGGAGACTATTGAAATAATTCCCTGGGGAGATGATTTGGGTTTGGTCCAGAGTGGTAGTAGTGCAGGTCGTTAATTTTGTATACAACTTGAAGGTAGGACTAGTAAATTTGTGACGGAGTGCCCATGGAGTATGAGACAAAGAGAAGGATGGCTCCACAAAATTTGGCCTGACTGAAAGGATGGAGTTGCTGTGTAGGGAGCTGGAGAAAGCTGTAAGAAGAGTAAGTTCTGGAGAATCAGATCTTTGGTAACTGAGGTCACCCAACAGTCAGAGAAGCAGTCAGTGAGGTAGGAAGAGGACTAAGAGATAGTTGGGTTCTAGGAGCCAAATGAAAATACCTCGAGAAGGAAGACGTGGCTGTTGTGTGTTAGTTGGTTATGATGTTCAAATCAGCTTGTTGATGACAAAAATGAAATTGTTTTTAAGAGTAAAGTTGTTTTGATGAAGAATGAAGTAAGCGTGAATGAGTGAAATCATGAAGTAAGGATATTGTCTTCTCATCTATTGTGTATAAGCACTCAGGAGCTTAGCTGCTGAGGAGCTGCCCTAGGAGCTTATAAGTAAAAACATACGAAGAAGCAGCTAAGGCAAGTAGACATTTTAGACTATAAATACTGAGAGTTTGTAAGGACTATGGGACAGTGTTTGGTCTGAGCAGGGTGATTCTCTTTACCGATCTCAATAGCTTTTAAAAGACCTTGGTGGCAATTAGCTCCTGCTGCTTTGAAGACAGATCTGACCCTCAGTGGCAAAAGCCATTCAGTAGCAAACCCGAAGCAATGGCAGGCCAAGGAGATCTTCTTGCCCATCAACAGGGCCACCATCATTCCCTAGCAACATGCTCTAGTAACAGGGGACATCAGCGTTTGGTTGGCTAACCCAGCTCTCCTGAGTATCAACTGGTATAAAGGTACCCTTCTGCTAAATTTGGGCTTTATTTGCCTTCATCTTTCCTGGCCTGGAACAATAGTGTGATTAATCTATCATTGGTTTAGAGGATGTTATTTCTTTATTGGGTTATTAAGAGACATTATCCTGTATGTATTTGTTTTTGAAATTCCTACAGTGAGCCTGCGATAAGTAAACAGCTGGCACAGACAGACTCAACTCTGAGGATTAATTTGCCTCCCCCCCAACAGTGGTCAACCAAGTCAACGTTACTTGGATCGGATTGAGATTTGATTACCGGATTTAGCGAATTCAGTGTCATTCGTGGTGGTGACAGGGGCAGTTTCAGTGTAGAAGGGTGAGCAGAGTCCTAACTGGGGATCGTTTCAGAGAAAACAGGAGTGAGTATTGCAACTCATTTCAAATGCAGTGGGTCTACTAGAGAAGAGGCTTTTTGTTGTTTTTGTTTTTAAGAAAGAAGATATTATGGTATGTTTATTTATCAGTAGCAGTAATCTAGTAGCGAGTGAAAAATTGATGATGTAAGAGAGAAAAGAGACAAACGCCGGAATGATGGCCTTGAGCAGATAAAAGAGGATGCAATTCAGTATACAAGTTGAAAGATTAATCCTAGGACTGTGGAGAATTCACCCAGAGTACAGGAGGAAAGAAAGTCTGTAGTGACTAATTAATGGCAGATGTGATCGTGGGGGATTGTAGGGTTCTCTTCTGATTACTTCTATTTTCTCACTGAAATAGGAAGCAAAGTCTAGACTAGATTATGTTGTAGTAACAAGCAGCCTCTGTATTGTAGCCCTTTATCATGCCAAGGCCTTGTTTCTTGATAATGTCTACCGCGATGAGCCCTGGGATGCTGCTTTAACTCATCCAGGAAGCTAGAGGGCGCTCTGTGCTCCTCTGTGGTTCAGATGGGGCGGGGGGGGGGGTGGTAAGTGGCATTTGCCTCTTAAAGTCTGTCCTTGGAAGTGACAGACCCTTCTCCATGTCATTGGCCAGAAGAAGAAACACCACCATATCTAACTTTAAAGTGGGACTCTTTGGAGTGTCATCTTACCATGCTTCTTGAAGGAAAGGAAGCCAGGGTACCTGTGTGTGGAGGAGGCGGCACTGGGTGGTTATGGAGAGTGGAGGCATAAAATAATTGTTTTGGAGAGTGGGACAACAGGACTAAGTATGACTAAGCACCAAAAGAATGCCAAGAACAGTGGGGCATGTATTAGAAAGGGTTAGGAAGATGGACTCGAAGCTATTTTTATAGTGCTAGATGGTGCTAAAAGAAGGAGGGATCAGAGACCAAGTAGTCAGATTCCCTAGAGGAAAACAAAAACCAACAAAAGTTCCAGTGGAAAAAGAAAGATGACGATGTTTGATTTGCAGAAGGATATAATGAGGAACATTCTAGAGATGGGACTGCAAGCCAGATGGTAGAAGTGAGGTTCAACCTGTAGTGTTCCTTTCTGAGTGGCCTTTTCCTCTTCTTTTGCCAACGGTGCCTTGATTTCCTCATTTATGCAGGCTTTATTTAGTCTTCGTGGGTAGCTCTACTTGTATTTGTCACTTGCTCTGCAAAACACATATGAGTTCTCTTTCCTTTGTGTAGTGAGCTGTAAAGAATTTCTCCAGTTGCCTAAGTTATCAGGAGTTAGAAGACATTAAGTTGATGAGAAATCATGAATTGCATAGATGTAGTTTCTGAGAGGCCCTATTGTAAAGATGATAATGGATTTTTGAAGGGGTTTTATCATCCAAAAATAAATTGTTACGACAATTCAGAAAGTACTGTCAACTTGTTGCTTTTCTAAATTCCAAAGATGGATCAGGACTTGTAACAGGGCTTGTTCCTTGCTTGTCATCTAAAATACCAAGATGAAAGTGACTAATGGCCTCCCAAGGATGTCTGCCTGCTAATCTCCAGAGCCTGTGAATATGTTATATAATGAGGCAAAGGGGAATGCAACATGTGGAATTTAGTTTGCTAATCAGCTAGATTTAAAATAGGGAGATCTTATTGGATTATCTAGATAGGACAAATGTAATCACAAGGGTCCCTGAATGTGGAAGAGAAGATTAAGTATGAGAGTCATGTCATATGAGAAAAGATTCAGCTGGCCATTGCTGGCTTTGAAGATTGAAGGAGGTCATGAGCCAAGGAACGAGGACAGTCTCTACAAGGTAGAAAAGGCAAGAAAATTGGGTTTTCCTCTCAGACCTCCAGAAGGGAATGTAGCCTGGCCAACACCTTTATCTTAGCCCCATGAGACTTGCTTTGGACTTCTGACCTCCAGAGCTGTTAGATAATACATTTGTGTTGGATCAAGAGTGTTCTAAGTGTGGTAATGTGTTATGCAGCAATAAGAAACTAGTAGAGTGACTAATCATATTGGATGACCTTGACCCCTTTTTACCAATTACCCTTTTGCACTTTTTTCTCCCCCTAAAGAAGGGAAATTGGCAAGGCTGTTTTTACTCTACCAAACCAATGACTTATTTCAAGGATCTGTTGGCCAATCAGTAGCATTGGGGGAAATAGGAATCAATTTGTCTCTACAGAAGGGTTGCCCATTTTAAGCAATGGGCAAAAAAAAACTCTTTGGCACCATTGACTCGAGCCCATTAGAAGAAAAGATTAAATTAGCAGCTCTCGCCAGAAGGACTCTTCCCTTGGGCTTACTATGCACTTCAGGTGAACCTGTGACTATCCTGAAGTTGTCTACAGATTGGGTTACTTCTGAGGATTTTTCTGTTGATCAGATCCTTAAAGAAATCTGAGACCAGAATGAGAAATTTGCTCGGGTGAGCAGGCACGGTGCGGTACGTGATGCTCTGGTCTTGGTGTTGCAGTAAAAAAACTTGGCAGTGGGTCTCTCCTTTGCTAGCGACATCTATTGTCACAGAGCTCACCCCGTCTTAATCTTCCCAACCTCCCTCATGATAGTACTAATCCTGCCTTTCAGATGAGGAAACCACAAGACACAGAAGATGAAAACCTGGCCTCATTGTTTTATGTAGCCAGCAAACCATGGTAGCCAGCATTTGTAGCCAGCAAACCATGGTTCCAGAATTGTGTCCACCTCCAGAACTTTCTTCCTGGGACATCCTGCTGTTCCCCGGACAGCTGGCTATTAGTATCTGCTTCCTATCATTGTGAATAGTAAATGAGATTCTGTACCTGGAATAGAGTTTGTAAACTGTTATTTAGGTAAAGAATTGGGGAAGAGTATAGATAACAATAGATCAATGGAGAAAATTTGCCCTGAAAACAATTTTAAGTATGCTTTAGGAACTGACTGAAAAGAGTAGAGACACCAAAATCCAAGTTCTTTTTTTTTTTTCCCTTAAGCTATTCAAGGAAGAAATCCTGCTTCTGCCTGCTACATCTTTACAGACTAAAAAAAGTTCATAGTCGATCTATATCAGTGGTTCTTAACTTCGGGGTGATTTTTGCCCCAAGGGAACACTTGGCAATGTTTGGAGACATTTTTGGTTGTCATAAAGTGGGGGGTCACATGTAGTGGGCAGAGGCCAGAACTGCTGCTAAAATTCCTACAAGACAGCCTCCCACAACAAAGAATTATCTGGCACAAAGTGTCACTAGTGCTGAGGCAAAGAAGCCACAAGGACTCTTGTGGACAAAAAGAAAATGCTGGCAATTACATCCCTTATATTGTTGATAAAGTATCAGTGACAGAAAACCTGTGTTATGTTTATATTAAAATGAATTAGGAAATAAAGTAAATAACCAAGTTTCACATGTAACCCCTTTTGTTTTCAGTGGCATAGCAAAACTCCAGAGCTGAGCCCTGACAGAGTCTCTAGACAGACAAGGGGAGTTAGAGGAAGGTTTTGATCATTTGTATAACCCAGCGAAAACAGAGCAACTCAGCTCACAGACTATTAATGTGGAAGAGTAAGTCTGGGAGGGAAGGAACGTTACAAAGGGAATGTTTCTTCAAGACAGAGATTGGGTTTTGTTTTGTTTTTTCCCTTATCTTACCTGTGCCACCTGGATTACAGAGTGGGGGATTTCTACATGTAGAAAGACAACATTCCTGTTTTATTTTATTTTGTTTAACATTATCTGAGTAAATAATTCCTTACATTGATTTTCTAGCAAGCCCTCAGATCTTCTCCTCAGATGTCCATCTTCGGTGACTAAATGTTTTCATAATTGGACAGGAATCTTCAGCTGCCCTATCACCCCGTCCTAATCCTATGGAACAGTCTCCAACTTAAAAATTCTTTACCTTGCAGCACCTGGGTGGCTCAGTTGGTTAAGCCTCTGCCTTCGGCTCAGGTCATGATCCCAGAGTCCTGGGATCTAGCTCCACATTGGGCTCCCTGCTCAGTGGAGAACCTGCTTCTCCTTCTCCCTCTGCCTGCAGCTCTGCCTACTTGTGCTATCTCTCTGTCAAATAAATAAATAAAATATTTTTAAAAATTCTTTAACTTAAGAAGTACATATCTGAGCTCATGGAATATTTCTCAGTTAGTTTTATCATGATGGTGATACAGGACAGGAAGATTCTTTGGGGTAGACACTGTCTGATCCATCTCTTCTCCTCAGAACCTAAAACCTAGCATGACGTCCCCCTAGACATGGTGATGAGGAAAAGGTGGTGGGAGGAGGTGGAGAAGGGAGACCCATTTGGGGCTAGCATCACCTTGCCCAAAGGTGTTAGTAGAGTGACAAAACCAGGAGCTTAAAATATCAACTTGATGAACAAAACCAATATCTCTGGAAGATGGATCCCAACTTCTAGCAGAAGGGATGCCGTTGGTCCAAGGGCTCCAGTTTTTGCCTAAAGCAAGAGGATTCAGGATTGGAAGACACCTGTGCCCCTCTTCTCCGGTGCCCAGGGGAAGCAGGGGAGGCCAGGAGCTGGAAGGCGAGCAGTCAGACTGCCAGGAGGTCCTTCCTGTCTCTGAGACCATGGTCCGTTGACCACCAGAGCCCCCCACGGCGGCACATCTGTTCTGCATTTTCTGCCGCTTCCTCCTCTCTCTTAAGAGGAGTGTGTAACCTGCCTTTCAAACGGGAGCAGCAGTGGGCCCATGTGTGCCTTCACTGTTTCCAATTCTTTCCCAGGCCCACTCTCCCCCAATAAATGACACAGTGTAGAAGGTGTTTTACAGCTCCACATGTTAATAGAACCTAACACAGCAATCACGGCAAAAACACAAGATCACCCAATAGGAGCCAGATAAATAGAAAGCCATCTATAAAAGAGGGAGCTGGACTGCCTTCTTCTTCTAAAATTCTAAGCTATGAAGCACCATTTCCTCAAGGCTGAAGGATATGCTGCTTTGTACACAGGATCTTCTATGAGCGGAATTAGCTTGTCTTCCTAGATTCTACTATAAACAACTGAATGAATGAAAATGGGATCATTGAATCTGCTTTCCGCGTCTGCCCTAGGGATTCAGGACGGAACGTCTGCAGAGCACCGTAGGACTCCTCAATATCATTATATTTAGAAGATAATAATTATGGCTACATAGTTGCAGACTGCGCTATCAGCTATTTTTCTTCAGACTTTCATTAATGACGAACATTTTCTTCTTTTGAGGTGGGAAAACAATTCTGAATGGAGATCAAGGTCTCGCTTTAACTGGCAAGTGTCAAAAGTTGACGCATCATCCTTTGTTACTTGGTGATTAATGTTAGTTAATTGCCGACAGTTTGCTGTTGAGCTAATTTATGAGCACAGAGAGGATCTATTAATGTAGAAGTCACAAGCAAAATAGTCAAGTGCTGTTGAATAGATCTGTGGAGACTGTCCACCGCCATATTCAGGATGGGTGAGAGAGAAAGGTGCGGGAACAGGCAACGCGTCCCCACCTTCTCAGTAAAGACAAACAGGAATAAAGTCTTCTTGGAGGCTCCTGTGGCAATTATTTCCCCACTATTTACATCGTCACCACCTGTGGTATTAGAAAATGACCACTAGGTGACACCATTTCACCAGCGTTCTTTTTCATCAGCAGGAGGAAGCCGGTGGGTAGGGCCTTTCTGGATCTTGGAATACATTTACTGTTCTGTGTTTGCTAATTTTGACTTAGAGAAAGCTTTCTGCTCCCTCCACACTTCCCTGGATTTGCCTATCTTTCTTCTTTCTCGTGTTTTTCTTTGATTCTTGGGAATCTGAGTCAATACCTAGGGACAGGTACGTTGATTGCCCAATGGTGCTGATAATCGTAACGGAAAACTTAAAGTAGAGAAACAGATAGTGACCTTTTATTGAAGGCTTATTATGTGTTAAGGGCTTCCCAGGTATTATTTACGAGACTCTCAGCAACTCTGTAGGCTTGTCTTCATTTTATGAACAAAGAAATAAGGTTCAGAAAACTGAAGCATCTTTTCCCAGGATACCCAACAAGGAGGTAAAGAGGCACAGCATGAATCCAAGTTTATGTAATGTCAGGGCATTACTGATCTCTGGACCATTCACAGAACTTGAATATTGGGTACGTGAGGAAAAAAAAAAAAAACAGGAGTCCAGTCTTTGTGAAGTTCATAATCTAAAAGAGGATATATAGTAAAAATAAAGGGGTGATAAAAGTAAAAATAAATGAAATTGAGCAAATTATTTGTAATACACACACACATACATATATACACTATATATCTATCTGTGTGTGTGTGTGTGTGTGTGTGTGTGTGTTTATGCCATATATATATGGCATTTATAAGACCATAAATTTATAAAAGGTAGTGAGATTACCAGACACACTTATCAGGTATCAGAGTCAAGAAGACAGAATCAAGAAGTTGATTCTTCTCTTGGAGTAGAATATTCCTGTAGGGGACAGTTCTGAAGACAGGAGTGATAAGGGCAGGATGGAGACCAGTTGGATTTAACTCTCAAACTCATGAATCCTTATTGTTAATGTTTTTTGTTTCGTTTTGTTTTTTTTTTTTTCCATGACAGTCGAATTTGCTCTATTTCCTCAGAGGTGGTGTCTCAGCTAGAGCTCTCTACACAGGTGAAGGAGACCTAAGTTAAATGTTTTGAGAGTTAAGAAATCCAAATATTCCAGGTTATTTATCCTATAGAACCATGAGAGCAGCAAGAGCCAGGAATCTCATAATACTAGACTAAGTGAATGTTTCTCTGTGGGGGGCTAGGCATCCCACCTGGGACCTTGCATATATCACTGAATTTAATCTTAACACAGCCCCATAAGATGTGCATTAAATTAGTATTTCCCTAGGATGTCAAGCTTAGGCAGGTTGTGTAATTCACCAGAAAGCCCCCAGCTAGCAAGTGGTGAAGCTGGGATTCCATCCAAATTGGCAGATCAAAGAACCCAGCTTTTAACCTTTCAATACACTGTTTCCATTTAACGCGCTACATGGCAGTGAGTAAATGCTCTGGCCATGGTAATCCTAACTTAAATTTGATTTATAAGTTTCAAAGAACTTGCAAGTATGTTATTGGATTTGAGGCTAGCAACAATCCAGTGAGAAAGAAGGCTTAGATTTTCTTACCATGCCTTTCCCTCCCACTCCCTTTCCTCCTCCTGCTGACACACATGCCTCTACCCGAGTTTAGTAACCCAGATGAAGTCACAGAACTACTCAGTGGCAGACCCGGACTCAAACCCAAAGTTCTCATCCTTAGCCCATCGCCTCTCTCCTGCAATAGCAATACCCCTTTATAGTAAATAATGCATTTTTAGGTAAAAGTTCTGCCATTGGCATTCAGAATACATTATGTCCAAGAACTTTTGCTTAAAGTCAAGCATGCTATTTAAGAAAAACTGTATGAACATCAAATAATACAAAAAGGTATATATTTTAAACCACTTAAAACTCCCTACAAAGGACAAAGAATCTAAAATGCATTTTCAAATATTTTACATGAATGATTTGAGAGACATATGCAGTGATTCATGTAACTATTTAGAGTCAACATCTGTGTTTTTTGTGTGTCATATAGAGACTTGTGCTTTATTAACACAAACAGAACACAATAGAGGCATAAAGATAAGAACTCTCGTCACATACAGCCTAAAAGATCACAGTGAGTGTTTATAAAGTCCCAATCTTCCCGGTACCCTCTAAGCTGCAAAGTTCTGGGACCTCAGGTCAGGGGAGAGTGGCCCAAAGGAAAGGGCCTGAGGGTAGTCGACAACGGGTGTGGAGTGAACAGGGGAAGGATATGACGTAGTCACTGTACCAGTCTGGACCCTGGCTCCTCACCGGTAACAGGAGCACCGGAAGACCTCTAAGATCCCTATAATACCAAGCAATATTTCTTCATCTGAGTAACATTTGGAGATTTGTTTTATTCAGCAGAAAAGCCAAAATTTTTAAGAATGGTCCAGGCTGAGAAGTAGATTACACATTTTTCCATTACTCTTTATTATTTTTCATTTATTTTTTTAATGGAGAATTTTTTTCTTTATTGAGAAACTTAAGACTTGAGTATATAAAATAAAACCAATTTCTGGGGGGAGGGGGGAATCAAAACCCACAATAAAAAGAAGAAGTTAACATTGCACCACAGCAGAACCCAGAGAATGTATTCTTTTAATCGAAAAATTACAGGCACTTTATAAAAATACGGAATGCTTCACACAAGTTTGGGTGTCATCCTTGCAGGGGAACGATTCTAGTCTTCTCTGTATCATTCCAGTTTGGGTATATGTGCTACCGAGGTGAGCACCCATGACCCTTCTTTAAATGTGAATTCATAGATGCTGAGAAAACACATGGACATAGAAAACCCAGGTTTTATTTTCAGAGCACCCACCTGCCACGTGGTTCCGCTAAAGCAGGCAGGATGGATGCACAGGGTCAGGTTCTTTGCCACTGGTGGTAGAAAAAGTGATCGAACGCTGCTAAAAAGGAAATGCTCAGGGACACACAGAGTCCCCGCACTTGATGGTTCCTCGGTCGCTGGGTCACCGAGCGGCCACACTGGCTACTGGTGAGAGGTGGCGCTCTTCACCAGCAGATCACCGAGGTAAGCCGCCGGCCGGGCAGGAGGCTTGCCACTTCATTACATCCCTCTAATGGGCTGCAGATGTGCCATATAAACAAATGTGGAATGCATGGATATCCTAAAAGTGATTGTCAAGGCATCACGTTCCCTTGGATGGCAAACTTCATTCAGCATTAAAAGAAGAAAAAGGGAAGAAGAAGGAGGAGAAGAAGAAGAGGATGAAGAGGAAGGAGAAGAAGAAAAAGAACAAGAGGAAGAAGGGCAAGAGTGGGGGAAGAGAGAGAGATCTGCAAAAACTTCCAGTGTTTCCAGAAATGTTTGTATTCCCTTGGGGGCCAGCCTTAAGCTAACTGGAAAAATTTGGGTTCTGGATTAGTGTTACAAAGAGGTGAGGCTGGCTTAGCTTTTGATCTGCAGGTAGAAGCGGTTGGGTTTTTGAGGAGCGGTTAGCCACAGCTTTGGGCTTCTAGGTATTAGTGTTCGTAGAGTGCTTTAGAGAAGAAGACCAAAGTCTTGGAGACTTTCAAAGGTAAAAGTGATATTCTTAGTTTAAAAAAAAATGTAGTACTGTAAATAGAAATTAAAACCTTGGGATTTAATAAACTGTGGCTCAAATTTAACACAGAACTCCCAGAAAACAAGGCACATGGCTCTGGTTCCCTGGTTCGAACGGATGGTATGACAGGATGCATCCTTTTATACCTTTCAGGTCGTGAATCTTTGTGGTCATGAAATAAGGGTTGGGGGGCGCCTGGGTGGCTCAGTGGGTTGGGCCGCTGCCTTCGGCTCAGGTCGTGATCTCAGGGTCCTGGGATTGAGTCCCGCATCGGGCTCTCTGCTCGGCGGGAAACCTGCTTCCCTCTCTCTCTCTCTCTCTCTATCTCTCTCTCTGCCTGCCTCTCTGTCTACTTGTGATCTCCCTCTGTCAAATAAATAAATAAAAAATTAAAAAAAAAAAAAAAGAAAGAAGGGTTGGAATTTTTCCTTGGCCTTGCAGCCAAACTGGCTCCCACTCTGTTAGCCTCCCAGTCCTGGTCAACTATTTAGCCTATGTACAAGTATCTCCAGGTCATGCTTGAATTCCTCCAAAGATGGAGAACTCACTGTCTCTCATGATGGCCCACCTTGGACAGTGCTTCTTATTAGGTCATTCTACTTATACTAAAATGAAATTTGCTTAGCTGAGGTTATTTTTTTAATTCATAAAACAAAACAATACTTTAGAGAACATTTGGAGCATCTGCCACTTGTTAGGCCTCAGAAATGATAAGAAGAGGGGCACCTGGGTGGCTCAGTGGGTTAAGCCTCTGCCTTTGGTTTAGGTCATGATCTCAGGGTCCTGGGATCGAGCCCTGCATCAGGCTCTCTGCTCAGCAGGGAGCCTGCTTCCCTCTCTTTCTGCCTACTTGTGATCTCTCTCTCTCTCTGTCAAAAAAATTAATAAAATCTTAAAAAAAAAAAAGATGAGAAGAATACATATAGTTTAACTGATCTTGTGGGATATCTAGTCCAGTTTGATGGATCTCAATTTTCTCTATCCTAATATTCCCAAGAAATAGGTCATAGTCCTGTGGACAACAGTGGCACTCTACAGAATCAACACCTGCTGAATTTGGTGTGTAGATGCTTTTCTAGGAAGTGAGTCTCCCTCCAGGCTGGTAATCCTCAACATCTCAGCAGAGAAAGGGACCATAACCTGAAGAGGTCCCTAAGTGACTCTACTTACCACCACACCCCCATTTAAGAATCACTGCTCTGATGGTTCTATATTCCTATAGAGGTCCAGTCCCATATCAACAGGATGTCAGATCAAATATCTGAAGAAAACTGTCATATATCTTTCTTCCCACCATTATCATTTCTTCCGGCTAAACGCACCACAGAATTCGGACTATGATTACTGTATTCTTGAAGAAAAGACTGGCTCAAAGAAAGCCATCGAGAGCAGCTGTAAAGGCATCCACATCTGTGCAAAGTGGAACTGAATCCATCAGGCCAAACCAACAGCTGAGGAGGAATAGAGGTGATGAGCAGGGAGAAACCTGAGCGTTGTGGAGTTCCTTATAGATGTGGTCTTTCCAAGAGAACATAGTCTGCAGTGACCAGCCAAAACTGTGGGGCACATGGAGAAGAGGAGAGGTAAGTGTACCTAACTCCCCTACTTTCTTGTCTTCCTTCATCCTAAGATTGTTCCTTCATGGGGGTTAGAAACCAGGTGGAAGAAAGCATACTCTATACCGTGGCGAAGTTCAGATTCAGAGACAGAGAGATAGAGAGAAGAAGGGAAAGACAGAAAGAGAGGGGGGAAGAGGAAGAAGAGGAAGGAAATACAAGCTAAGATAAAAATCGTTCCAGCTTATGTAGCTGGAATGCTTATAATGTAAAGAGACAGCTGCATTAAGGGTTAGACCCCACTGCCTGATTAACATCATTTGATCTTCTGCTATTGAAAAGACCCTGTGTATTTTCAAAGGCAGTGGGCGTCTTAAATAAAACCAGGAGTCTGGGTTAGCAGGAAGCTGTTAAAAAATAGTTCACTTTTCGTTTGGTAATCTCTTTGTCCTACCTGCTTCACAATCTTCAGTTTTCTTCTTTGTATTATTAGGGCGTTGCCCCTAAATCTGAAAATTGGGGTCCTGGGAAGTTTGATATAACAAAAATAAACATGAAAAAATCATGCTGACCTAAATTGGTCAGATCAGATTTTTTCCCATGAATATCATCCTGAGGAGCTTCTTTTTTGGTTTTGCTTTGAGTTTATTTTTTTTATCCTTTACTCTCCATGGCCAGCAATCACCACTCAGTCTCAGTGAGAGAGATTAGCACATCATTATACAATGCCATTTTCATGTTTTACTTTCTCTTTTGTTAATCTGCATTTCTTTTCGTAAGTTTCAAGAGAGATTGGAACTCTTACTGATGTAGAGATCAATTGTCAGAAAGTCAGAATTTTCCACTAGCCAACTTGCAGCACAATATCGGTGGGAGGAATCAGAGCATCTCCACACCCATGCTGTCATCCCAGGGTGGCCAGGCAATGAGGTGGGAGGGCCTCTGGTCATTTGAGAGGACCAAGCAGTCGTCATAACTAGTTCAGTCTATGTGGCCCATTCAGCTCTTGGCACTGCTGCCAAGCCAGCCAACAAAGGAGCATTGTAATCCTGACAGTTTCCCAGCATTGACTGGACAGGCGCAGACCACCAACCAGCTCCCTTCGCTTCTACTGTTCCCAAGTGAGACCATGAATGGAAAAAAGTCAGTGGCAAAAATCCCACATCCTGCTGAAGTTGGTGTGTAGATGCTTTTCTAGCAAGTGAGACTCCCTCCAGGCTGGTAATCTTCATACCTGTTTCCTTTTTCTGTTTTGTTTGTTTGTTTTTAAATATAGTTAGCTTGAATGGTAATGCATAATCCTCATTGATGCCTACCAAAAAAAATTAGGTTTTGAGTTTTGAAAAATAAGCATATGGAGTGCGATAATATGGAGAATGGGAAGTGTGATAAAAATAAAATTTCATAAATGTAAAAAAGGTAAACTGAGATAAGCTTCTAAGTTAAGAAGCTAGTGGTAGGAGCCACTATGATTTTTAAGAAATTAAATTCAGGAGTATCAGAATATGGTTTTCAGGCAGAAATGGAATCATTTTAACTCATTTTAACATTCTGAATATGCATCCCAAAGCTGCCCTTTCTGTACACCAAGCCAAGGACATCTCCAACTCTGATTTTAAAAATTGCAGTAAGTAAAGTAAAATATTTAAGAACAGTGTAAATTCAGAGATACTTATTGTGTACTTGTTACTGATTGAAAGTCAGGAAGTTTTCTAACAATCAGATAAAATGATTTTTAATACATTTCAGTGGTAAATGTAGCATAATTTTATTTATTTAAATTGTCTTTTTAAAATAAGTGCAGATTATAGTGATGGGATGCCATGTTTACTTACCAGTTATCAAATATTCAAATGACAGTGCTTCATGCTGGTAGCAGAGGTGAAATGAAAATATAGTGTTTAAACCAGATTCACAGTTTTAGAAAGCAATTTAGGAAAAACTTAGTAGTACTCTGTCTCTTTGATTCAGTTATCCTACTTCTTAAAATAGATTTATGTGTTAAAAAATATATATATTTATGTGTTTATGTATTAAATACACATATGATAATATTATACTAAAGGCAAAATAAGAAATTAAATATAGTATTATACATCAGAGCAAAAATAAAAACAAAAACAAAGAACAGGAAAAAACAAAGTCCCCAAACAAAATGAGAACAATAGAGTTGCTTCATAAGTAAATTGTTAGCTCTAAGTAAAGGTACAGGAGAAGATACTATGTCGCTATTAAAATTGATGTTTCCAAAGATTCTTAATAATATGGGAGAATGCTTGTATGAATATTAGGTGAAAAGAGAAGCTGTAATTGAGTAATTGGTAACGATCTAAGCATACAAAAGTACAATAACACACTAATGGTCTTGTTTGGCAAGATTATGGTTGGTGTTTCCCTGTACATTTCCATATTTTCAAAATTATTACCAAAGAACATATGCCATATTTTGTAATCATTAAAAAATTGTATTAAAAAAAAAAACTTTCTTCTACTGCAAAAAGACTACTAAAACTTCTAAATGTCCATCTCCCTTATGCTTAAGGGTTATTTACTTAAACACAATACGAATGAGAATCGATACCTTGACATGTTACCAGGAAGTCCTGCTGAGACAAATTCTGATGCTGATTAGATTGACTTTCCCTTCCTTTATTCTCTTCTTGGGCCACCCCTGAAAATGTACAATAGGTAAAGCAACATAACTTGGGGTTATTCTTCTCCTGTGACCCTAGTATTGCCTCTGGGCTTGTCTGAGTTGGCTTATTGTGGAGAGAATGCTGAGTCCTACACTGTGATAGAACAATCCAGAATACCCAGCACGCCAGAACCTGTGCCCCGGGGGAATAACTCCCTTAGCAACAGCCAAGCCACTCAATGTCCCTCATGGAAAGTCTCACCAAATGTCACAGGTTTGAAAACTCGTGATGGTCACAGTGCTTTTTTGCTTTTATAGCCCAGGATTTTTTCAATTTTGTTTCATAGCTAATATACAAGTCTTTTTCTACTAAACTCCAAGAAGACAGGTATCAGGTGTCTCGTGCAATCATTCATTCAGCTAGGAATTTTCAAACACAAGAACACTTGTGTTCTCTGAAGCCGTGGAGCCCAGTGGTTAAGAGCATCAGCTTTGGAGCTGGACCCAGCTCCATAGCACTAACCTTAGGCCAAGGCAGGAGGTGGAACAGTATGTGGGGATCTGAACCAGGATGCCTGTCCCCATTCTGGCTGCTGACACTAGCAATGAGGACTAAGCAGGGTCAAAGGGCACATTTCTGTGGCACCTGTGCTCCTTGTATCCGTCCTGCCCTTTATGCCTTCATCCAGGTTCCAGGGACCTTAGAATTTTCTACCCAACAGCCCAAGCCCAATTCCAATCTGCTCAGGCTTCTTTCCAGGTCTGTTTCTCTGAAAGTGCATTATACCACTCGGGGCGGGGGGGGGATCACTTGTAGGCTCAGAGGGGGTCAAAGGACAGACTTCTGGGCAGTGTGTGCAAGGAATGTGGCCATCAGACTAGCACAGAGTCCTTGCAAAAATGGAAACTGCTTAACACAGTGCCTACTATGCAGTGAATGCTTAGCAAATGTTATTTCTGACGTATTCTCTTAGTATCTTATTAGATAATATTTTCTGTTTTGAGAGAGAGAAAAAGAGAGAGAAAAAACAGCCATGAGAATACAAGCTTCTGTAGGAGAATACTATTTTAATTTTTGGTATGCAAAATGGATTTTTTTTTTTCATTTTATTAGTAACTTGGCTGTTATCCTGGCCCAATTCCAAAACTCTGTATTTAAGCTAATTACATTCCTCCCCCACTGGATAAATTATTCTTCACTTCCCCCATAAAAACCATCATGTTATACTTGTGAAACAAAATAGCTTCTGTGTTCTACCACACAGGCAAAAAATGGTTGTATTTCAATACATACTGTATTTCTCTGTGTGACTAAGCTGAGGGCTGCATTGGGATTTATTACGGTGAGACGTGAGTTTCATTTGATGATGAATCTGAATTAAGATAGATTCCCTATTAAATGGAACACTGTCACAAGATGCCTTCTCCCAGTGACTTGATATGCGGAGAGGTTTTTTTTTTTTGGAAAGATTCTGTTTATTTATTTGACAGGCAGAGAGAGATCATAAGTAGTTAGAAAGGCAGGCAGGGAGAGACAGGGAAGCAGGCTCCCTGCTGAGCAGGGAGCCCATGGACCCTGAGATCATCACCTGAGGCGAAGGCAGATGCTTAGCCGTCTGAGTCACCCAGGCGCCCCACCATGCGGAGAGTTTTTAAGGCATTATTTGGGTTGAGACTAAGCAGATGTGAGCTATGGAGTCCACCTCTAAGTCCCTGTATTCATAAGCAAGTCATTTACTTGTCAGTTTGACTTTTTTTAATGCCAGAGATGTGAGCATTCCTGAAAGGGCTAACCCAGTGTTCTGACTTTCATTCTGAATAATTAAGAGATGTGATTTTTAAGCAAAGCTGTTAAAACTAGAGACAAAAACACTGAGGTTCATTAGGAAGTCACTATCCTCTTTCCTTTGCTCTGAGTTTAACATCACTTAGGTCTAAAATCCTTTTTTGGTGTCTGATTGAGGAAGGTGAGTTTCATCTCTTAAGATCACAGAGTGTGGACTAGGTGGGGGTAGCTAAATCCGAGTGGCACATTTTCATGAGGACCAGCAGTGTAGGACTCAAGGCGCGGCTGAGAGCACAACCAGCTCCCCTTCGAGAAATGTCCCAAGAAACATCATCCCTAAATCTAAACTATTCTAAATATATGTATCCCCTCCACCCCGCCATGAATCAAAAGTCTGCAGTATGCCACTTTGCTTTTACAAAAAAACTTTAGTACCTATTTTCGATAACTGAAGAAAATCTGAAGAGGGTTTTCACATTTAAGGAAAAAAAAATGAAAAGCAAAAATAGCATTCAGTGTTTGTTTTGCAGTGAGTTTTTACGGAAGCTGCACAGCCCCAGTGGGGAGAGGGGTCCCCGCCCCTCCCCCCCAGCTCCTTCCCCGGGAACTACACTCAGCACCTGAGCATCAAGCAGCCAGAGCTCTGACTTGTGTCTGTGAGCATTTGGGCTTTATCTTGATTTACTTTGTGCATCCGTTCGCAAGACGCATCCAAAGGTATCAGAAAAGTCTAAGGTTATTGATTGATCTGAGAACACTTTAAAAATTTTCCATATTACTTAGTGGCAATGGCTTTTTCACTTTATGCCATTTCAACTTGCAAAATTTTTATAGGGATATTCTACTCACAGATAGTGGGTGGGTAACCTGTGTTTGGTTTTTAGACTTCAAGCAAGAGACAACTCTCACTAAGAGAGTTGCCTTTCCCCGCATTGTACCCGTTGGGAAGGGACCTTGTTGTTATGAATCAGGAGTTCATACCCCAAGACTTTGTGTGGCCCCAGTGTGCAAGGCACTGCGATGTGGCCATGTCCGGCTCTGTGTGTGGGGAGAAGGGAGGTCATCAGTCTCTCCTGCCCTTGAGGACTTGCTGAGTTACTGTCCTGGTTTCAGGCTGAGGGAGCCCAAGTCCAGGGATGTTTCTCTTCTGGCTTTACTCTCTTCCCATTCAATCTGAAATGTTTTTCTCAATCTAAGTCTCCACTGCTAAAACAAAACAGATCATTGAAGCCGTGAACCACTTGCTCAGGCCCAGATAACACTTGGGAAAGGGAAGCATCTGAATGATTCAATGAAAAATGGCTGTTTTATCTGACTGATTCTGAAAAATGATCTCAATTCTCTGTCTTTTGGCTTGTATCTACTGAGGTAGATACAACCAAGCAACTCTTTCTGGTGTTTGAGAGTTTTTGAAGTTATTGCCTTAGTCTCCTTGGAAAGATTGGCGGTGGGAATAATTTACATTAGATTATCATCCTGGGTATTACTTTTATTTTGCATACTAGGTAGAGCCTTTTCTCCAAACTGGACTCAAATAGGTGACTCCGGAATAGAATTCTTTACTCTGGTCCCAGACTAACGGATGTTCTGTGTAATGACATTCTGCAGGGTTCTAGAATGCTGTACTTTATTTATCAAGGCGTGTCTCTCCACAGATGATGAACTATGGAAATGGAAGGAGAGTTTCTGTGTTCAATTTGTCAGGGAGATTGACGGGCTTGGCCCATGGGAGGTGTTCAGTCAACTTCAAGCTTTAGCTAATAAAGAAGGAATTAGGGGTGCTGAGTAAACCGAGTAGCAATTCAGTGAAACACCAGTGAATTAGGATCGAGTTAAATGAACACCTGTTAATTCTGTAGCGCCCCCCTCCCCAGGGCAAAGCTTGTGGCAAGAGAATGCTAGATGCTAGAAAAATGAAGTCAGAGCCAATGCGAACACCATTTATAACCATGGATGAGACATGCTGAAGTTAGACCCCCGTCTGGGAAGCTTGGATTGACCATTTGCTAACCATGTACTTTGGAATAAGTTTCTTAACTTCTTAAACTCCTTGGTGCCTAAATTTCCTAATCAGCAAAATGATGATAATTTAGTCTTTCTAGTGCTATTGTGAAGATTTATTACTGCAACATGTATAAAATGCTTAGTACTCAAAATTAGTACTCAAAACAAAATTAGTACTCAAGAAATAGAAACTCATTTTTATTTTTTAAAAAGATTTTATATATTCATTTGAGAGAGAGAGAGAGAGCATACGCACATGAGGAGCGAGGGAGATGGACAAGCAGACTCTCTGCTGAGCAGGGAAGCCCAATGTGGGGCTCGATCCCAGAATCCTGAGATCATGACCTGAGCTGAAGTCAGACACTCAACAGACTGAGCCACCCAGATGCCCCCAAACTTATTTTTATTAAGAAACCCGTATCATTTCTGTTATACACAAAAAGGAATAGTATGTACATCCCCTTAAAAAAAAAAAAAGTCTCTCTCTAAATAAAAAGAAACCATAAACCTGAAGGAGAACTTATATATTGAGTTTTTAGCCTTCATTAAAGCCTTCAGGACCGAGCCGGGGGAATGTAAAATTTCATATAAATTTCATGAGTTTTGCTATTCTGTGATACTTCAGAAAGAGAGGGAGAATAATTGTCTTTTCTGAGCAAGCATCTCTTTCTGGTTCCCCTAGTTCTCTCAGTACCACTGTTGTCACTGGTTTGGCTCAAAACTCTCATGTTTAATGGTTCCATCCCCTTATCTCATAACCTGTCAGTTGTGATCTCACGGCCAAACTTTCTTTCCACTCCCATATCCACCACCACAGCTGGGGTTCAGATCACTTCTGCTTGCCGGTCGCAGGAGTACTTGCTGCCTGTGGAAGCCACTGGAAGCCCTTCTCTCCCCATTCCTGTGAGGTGTGAGGAGCAGTTGGAGGGGTGGAATTGTAGCATGAGGGCGTGTGGTAAACGCATCTCAAGAAATGCTCTTTGCCCTCCTGCTCTCACCTCTGTGCTGCCCCTCTCAGATGACTCTTGCCCTCACCATCAGGACGGTGGGCTGTTGAGAGCTAAAAATTATGGGACTTCTCAGCACTTTCTGATCTAAGTTCTTGTCCTGTCCCTAGTCAGAGCTCAGAGTTCTCTGCAGAATCCGTCCACCAGGCTTCAAGTGGGAGACATCATTTGTTAAGAGTCAAGACTCCAAAATATCAGAGGACATGCTTTTGTTGGGCTTGGTCCCCTGCACACAATTTCCCTTGGGAATGCCTCAGCACTGTGGTCAAAAATAGTACTTGAGGATTCTGGTTCCTGGCTCAAACTCATCCCCTTTAAATCCATCCAGTCTCCAAATAGATCTTCTGTCTTCATTCGGTTCTTTCTTCAACTTTCCAGTCTCGTTTATTATTTCTTAAATGTGACCTTCAGCTTCTTATTTGCTTGCTCAAAAATGTTTAATACCTGCCACTGATTAAAGGTAAAGACCAGACATCAGATAACACAATTTGCATGGCATTCAAGGTATTTCTGGATCTGACCCCAAGGTAGCCTTCTGACTCATCTCAAAAAGTTGTCTGCTCTTCCCCCTCTTGTCCTTGTGAATAGCTAGTGTGACTCCCAACTATCTTAAACCACCACCGCCACCGCAGCCGAAGCAGACCCACAGAGAGTAGAGCCCTGTAAATGAAGCGTATGGACCCTGAAGCCAGGCTGCCTGGGTTCGAATACCAGCTCTGCCACCAACTAACTCATTGTGCAACCTTTAAACAAGTGACTGAATTTATCCCTTAGGTTCCTTATCTGCCAAATGGGGAATAATAATGCCTACATTTGAGGGTAGTTCATAGGATCACATTAATGAGTGAATCTAAATCGTACCTGTTGTTATAAGAGCTCCACAGTTGATGCTGCTAGACTTGACATAAAAGCTCAAACCTTCATTGCATGGTAATTCTCCCTCACTTTTTCTATGTTCTTTATGAGACACTTATTAGATCCCACCTTACGGTACTAGTCAATTTAGTTGCTTTTACTAAATATTGAACATACAATAGAATATTTCTAGTGTGTTGGAGAGGTATAAAGATGAACAACAACACAAAGTTCTGTGTCTCTGTGACCAAGCTTTAGAGACAATATTACTCACTTTCAGGGAGGCCCTTGACTGTTCCTCCTGAATCTTATCCATTTTCAACCCCATCCCCATCCATAATCTCCATTTGGATATTTTTTTCTTTAAATAATAGTAATTATCAATACTGATGATTAAATATAAAGATTCAAGTTTGTTTTTCTTAGGAAGCCCATCGTGAATTATAAATTTCAGCATTTGCCCTATCCCATTACTTGACCTTCCCCCTGCCATTGGGGGCTTCTACCTGCCTGTCTTCCATATCTATTATATTTTCGCAAGTCTTTTTTATCCCATCATTTATTTTTGAATTTTAAAATACCTTTTTAAATCTAATTCTCTTAAAAATACATTTTATAATGGTTTTATTGACATATAGTTCTTCTACCATACAATTCACCTGTTTAAAGTGTAAATGCAATGGTTTTAAAATACATCTATGGAGTTGTGCCATCATCATCACAATCAATTTTGGAATATTTAATCACCCAAAAAGAAGCCCCATGCACATTAGCATTCACCTCCCAATTTCCTCAAGCCCCCCCCCCCCAGCCGCCCAACCCACCCAGCTCCTAGGCAACCACTAGTCTACTCTCTTGTTTCTATAGATTTTCTTATTATGGACGTAACTTGTAAACAGAATCATAAAATATATGGTGTTTTGACACTAGCTTCTTTCACTTAGCATAATATTTTCAAGTTTCTTCTGTGTTGTAAAGTGTATCAGTTATTCATTTGTTTTTATTGCTGAACAATATTCCATTCTATGGACATACTGCCTCTTATTGATCCATTCATTCATCAATTGATGAACATTTGTGTTGACTCCATTTTGTGTAGTAGTTTTTGTATAGACATGTAGTATTGTTATTCTGGGATATAAACCTAGGAATAGGATTGCTGGGTCATATGGTCAATCTGTAAAACCTTTGGAGAAATTGTCCAACTGTATTCCAAAGTAACTGCACCACTTACATTCCCACCCGTAGTGCATGAGGATTCCAATTTCCCTACATCCACATTTACACTTTTATTATCTTTGTGATTATAACAGTTTTTGTAGGTTATAAAGTTGTATTGCCATTGTGATTTTGATTTTCATTTCCCTGGTTTCTCATGATTTTGAGCATCTTTCCTGTGTTTTTTTTTTGTTGTTGTTATTTGTATGTCTTCTTTAGAAAAATGCATATTCAGATCCTTTGCTCATTTTTTAATTGTTTGTCTTTTTGTGTTGATTTGGAAAAATTCTTTATATATTCTTCATACAAGTCCCTTATCAGATATATGATTTGCAAATTATCTTTTATTCTGTGGGTTGCCTTTTCACTTTCCCAGTCATGTCCTTTGAAGCACAAAAGGTTTTAATTTAATGAAGTTGAAGTTATCTGTTTTTCTTTTGATGTTTGTGTTTTTGACATCGTATCTAAGAAACCATTGCCTAATCCAGGGTCTTCAAGATTTATGCCTATGTTTTCTTCTAAGAATTTTATAATATTGGCTCTTACATATAGATCTCTGATCAATTTTGAGTTAATTTTTATATATTAGGTGACAGAGGTGTCCAACTTTATTCTTTTACAGTATAGATATCTAGCTGTCCCAATATCACTTGTTGAAAAACCTGTTCTTTCCACCATTGAACTGTCTTGGTACCTACTGAAAATCAATTGACTGTGAATGGCAGGGTTTATTTCTTTTTTAAAAAATTTTTAATATAAATTCAATTAATTAACATATAATGTATTATTATTTTCAAAGGTCAGTGATTCATCAGTCTTATATAATACCCAGTGCTCATTACGTTACCAGTTACCCCATCCCCCCCATCCCCTCCCCTTCAGCAGCCCTCAGTTTGTTTCCTATGTTTAAGAGACTCTTACGGTTTGTCTCTCTCTCTGATTTCGTCTTGTTTTATTTTTTTCTCTCTTCCTCTATGATCCTCTGTTTTGTTTCTTAAATTCCACATGTGAGTGAGATCATATAATAATTTTCTTTCTCTGATTGACTTATTTAGCTTGGTAGGGTTTATTTCTCAACTCTTCATTCTGTCCTATCGCTCTGTAGTATGATTCTCTATTCTTATGCCATTTTCATGCTGCTATCATTATTGTAGCATTCTAGAAAGTTTTGAATCAGAAAGTATGAGTCTTCCATATTTGTTCTTCTTTTTCAAGGTTTTTTTTTTTTTTTTTTTTTTTTTTCCTTATTTTCATTCTGGGCTCCTTGAATTTCCAATAGAGTTTAGAATCAGCTTGTCAATTTCTGCAAAGAAGCCAGGTTTTGGTTTTGATTTCTGTATTCCTTGATTTCTTTCATCAGTGTTTTGTAGCTTTCAGAGTATAGAATTTGGACTTCTTTTGTTAAATTTATCCTTAGGTATTTAATTCTTTTAATGATATTGTAATTGGAATTGTTTTCTTAATTTCATTTTAAGATTGTCTCTTGCAAATGTGTAGAAATACTATTGATTTTTGTGTATTGATTTATATCATGCAATCTTGGTGAACTTGTTTTTTTCAGTTCTAATGAAATGAAAATTTTAAATTTTGAAATGGATCTCTTTGGGTTTTTCTGTATATAAGATCAGTCCATCTGCAAATAGAGGTAGTGTTACTACATTTCCTATCCAGATGCCATTTAGTTTTTTTTCTTACCTACTTGTCATGGCTGGACCCTGAAAAACAATCTTAAATAGAAGTGGTGAGAGCAGAAATCCTTCTCTTGTTTCTCATTTTAGAGGAAAACCACTCAGTATTTCACCATTAAGTATGATCTCAGCTGTGAGTTTTCAGATGCCCTTCATCAGGTTGAGGAAGTTTTCTTCTATTTCTAGTTTGCTGATTTATCTGATTTGTCAAAGATATTATCTGTTCTGTTTACTTGCACCTGCATTCCTGCTTGCTTAGTCTTAAATTATAGCATTTTTATTTTATGTCTTGTTCTTTTACAATTTCTGTCACCTTTCTTTTCAAACTTTCCTTTTCTCTAGTCATTTCATTTTTTAGTTTTTCTTAATTCTAATTTGTTATTCTTTTATCTTCTATCACTTTGTTCATTTCATTTCTATCACTTCTAAATATGAGGTCACACTTTTGACCTTTCTGTGGGCATACCTCTTTGACAATTTTTATTGTTTATAGGAACCTTGTTTTGCTCTCTTCTCTCTCTCTCTCTCTCATTGCATAACTTTGTATGCGATTCAACTTTGATATTTTTCTGATGTGAGTTTTTAAGGGAAATGAGTTTTCCAATATTTTTATAGTGGTGGTCGTAGTTTGGGGTATCTTTTCTAGTTTCGTGATTCTTGGGCTCCCTCTTCTGTTCTTTTCACAATACTTATCTGGACCTTCCCTTTCTTTCCTTTCTGTTGCCCCTGCCTGTTCAAAGGAGATTTTATCCCAGCAGTTTCTTCTTACTGGGAAGCTTTGTCCAGAAAGGGTGCTTTGGTGAAACCCTTCAGGCTGAGCCGCTCTCTCAGCCTGCCGTGGGGCCTTCAGTGAGACCTTCTTGGGGTTCTTTCATTCTCAGGGTGGGTCAGATGCCTTGCCGACTCTCCTTTGCTTCTTCCTGCAACAAGGATGCTCCCATGTGGGTCTTGCAGCTGTGGGAGCTCTGGCTCCTCCTAGTCTGTGGCCCCTGGGGGCTCTCTTATTACCTAGTTTGCTGCCCACATTGTGCATCGGTTTCCCAGGTTTTATATCATAGTTGTTCTTCCAGTTCTTTATGAGGGGATTCAATAATATTTAAGTACTAGGCCTCCCCAACTGCCATCTTCTCAGAATCATTGTGAGCCACTTATAGTCCTTTCTGATGTGAGGCAGGTTATAAAAGAAGCAAATGAATAACATGTAAAGTTCTTTGTATACTTTATTAGCTTCTATGTTACATGTAAATAATTCATATATACAGATATACTCTCGTCAAAAAAGAAGTATAGGGTGCCTAGGTGGCTCAGTTGGTTAAGCAACTGCCTTTGGCTCAGGTCATGATCAGGTCATGAGCCCACATCAGGCTCCCAGCTGCCCAGGGAGTCTGCTTCTCCCTCTGACCTTCTCCCTCTCATGCTTTCACACTGCCTCTCTCAAATGGATAAATAAAATCTTCAAAAAAAAAAAAAAAAAAAAAAGACAAGAAAAAAGAAATGTAGTTCTCCTTTTATAATTCCTGAGAGGATGCTTGCTTATTAGTTAGCTCTTCAAAAACAGAATTTTAGTTTTTGCTCCTCACTGTTTCTAGGAAGGACAGCACTGTCAATATTTCCAGAATATGAGACTTTGATATGATCTCAAACCAGAGAGGCAGCTTTCGTTTCTTGGCTCTTCCTTCACTCATCTACTTTCCTCACCCATGTGTCCTTGAGTCTATCCTCATTGGAAGTGGAGGATGGTGGTTTGGGGTCAGGCTGTGAAAAGATTCAGGGCCCACTTGTCAGTCTTTTCTAGGAGACTTAACAATCTTAATATCACAAATACAGATATATCTGTGAATTTTGCTATTAGCATCAATGATTCCTTCAATGGGTTTATCCCAACTGAGTAGTGTACTTTGGCAATACGAGTGTCAAACAAGAATTAACTTCCTAGAGCTTATTATGCATACTTTGAAAAATAACCATCCCCCACTGCTAGAACAGTCATTTTGCATTCACTTTGAGTCCAAGACTGGGTGCTATTTTTCCGTCTTCTTTCACATAAAAAGTCATTCTCAATAATTTTATTTGTATAATTTTTTTCTACCTCTAAATTAGCAGGCAATTTTTCTCTGTGATTTTAATCAGTGTCCATCTGAACACATTCCCAATTCACCATGATCCCTTGGAATTCAGAGCATATCCTCAAAGGCAGTAAACAACAGTTTTGGCCCTAGGGATTGATACTCTTCAATAAGTGGTGCTGGGAAAATTGGACAGCTCTATGCAGAAGGATGAAACTGGACAATTCTTTTACACCACACACAAAGACAAACTCAAAATGGACAAGACCTCAATGTGAGACAGGAATCCCTCAAAATCCTAGAGGAGAACATAGGCAGTAAGTTCTTCAACATCAGCCACAGCAACTTCTTTCAAGACACGTCTCCAAAGGCAAAGGAAACAAAACCAAAAATGAACTTTCGGGATATCATCAAGAAAAAAAGATTCTGCACAGCAAAGGAAATAGTCAACAAAACAAAGAGGCAACCCAGAGGATGGGAGAAGATACTTACAAATGACACTACAGACAAAGGGCTGATTTCCCAGGCTTATATCCAAATAGTCAATCATCCTACTGATGAAGTTACTGAACAGTGCTGAATCGAAGTGTTCAGTTTTCTAAACCTAACATGTACATTTGCAATTTAATACTACACGGTTTTATGAAACCCTTTAATGGAATAGTTGCAACATAATTGTAAAGTTGCTTTTGGAATCTGTGTAGATAGTGCCACGATAAGCTTGTAATTATATTGGTCAATACTGCTGAAGAAAAAGAGAGACCAAGGATGAAAGGAAGGAAGGAAGAATGGAAGGAAGGAAGGAGAGAGGGAACTGTTTTTCACTGGTATGTAGAAGAGTGCTCCGTGTTGATATCCTGGAGTCTTTGCAAAGTGTCCTTAAGGAAAAAATTAAGAGCTTATTTTTTATTCCTTTGTAGGCAAACACTAAATGAAGGTAGCAGTATTTCATTTAAGCCAACCATTTAAGAATGCTTACGTTATACAAACAAATGCAAAATCAGCAAATACTCCTCTGCTGTGGGGGAAAACTATGAAAACAAGATTTTTTTTTTTTTTAAAGAAAACCTCAAGGTTTAAAACTGTGCTTTTATAGACTATCATGGTTTTAGATTAAAAGTAAGCATTGATGGAAATATTTTATGAAGTTTACTATTTCGTTTTAAGTGGATTATGCAGATGTCCTTAAAGCTAACACATCTTCAATTTTAAAAACTTTCCTGGGATTCTTTTGTTTTATAGATTCCCTGGGATTCTTTTGTTTTATAGCTCATCTTTGAAGCTGAATTAGGCTGTAATTGCTGTGTCACACAGAACTCTGTTCCCTGTCAACAAACATTAAATCAAAAGATAAGATTTTTATTTTCAATGACTTTTGTTTATTAGAATTATATAAATACAGTCAAACCTCATTGGGTAATGGCTTTTTCTTACATGAATTTGGATACCCTGGTGAGCAAAGAAGAGGTTTTTTGGATAAATTTATTTCATAAATTAGAAAGTTTGTTTCTTCCTGTTCCCAATGAGCATTATCTTAAAGTTCCACTATAAATATATGTGAGTCTGTCTTTGGGTTTTTCAAAATGAGGAGCTTAAGTATAAACCCTGTCGATTTTCAATTATTATAGAATTTATTGCCCAATTCTCTTTCCACTTGACTTAATAATTATTGAGCTTTTGCTACTATTTAGCAAACCTAATTTTCAGCTGTATGTGTTTCCGTATCACATGGGGTGATTCTACAAGTATTTAGAGACTCTTAAGTAGGATAGGTGGCCGATATCTGGGTTTCCAGTGCAAGCTGCTTACATCTCCATCACGGCCCCTCTCACACCATGTAAATGTGGTTACTGGTTTGTCTCTTGTCACCTTGGGGCTAGTGACCGGTGTGCCCATTTCTAAGTCTCTTATGCCTGGGACTATTTCTGGCAGAGTGGAGGCACTCGATAAATATTTGCCAAGTGAAATAAAGTTTAAACTTTATGGAGCACACCAGAACTTTTCATTCATGACCTTGATTCTCATTATTTTACACATTGTGAAGAGTATTCCCTCTTTCCTGAATGCTAAAAACGTCATGAACAGTGAAGACACTAAATTATAATAAAAATATACAGATAAAAGAAAATGTCTCATGACTCTTGGTGGAGACATTACGTGAGTGTCTTCATACAAGGTACTCTTTGTAACCTGGCATGCAGCGTTTTTCATCAGCGTGCATCTTCTGTACTGACAAGTCACTGTGATGACATCAGGAAGGTGATAGGGCTAGAAGGATGACTCAGCAGGAAAACACAGACATTGCTATGGTAGGTATCTATCGCATGACTCCAGAGAAAGTCACAAATGGTGAAATTGTTGCTTGCTTTTAGGCAGAGTTTACAATGGGTTAATGAGACGTTAGTCTTGGATTATTGTATTCCCTACCGTCATAAAATGGGATGATGAAATTCACATCTGCTTTCCTGGATTTTTTTGTTGTTGTTAGGTTATATCTAATAGTATAACTATGGTATTTGTTTATGCCTGTACCACGGTCATTTTCATTTTGAAACTTGGCTTTAAATACTTGAAGAATGAGAAATAATTCAAATATGACAGCTTTAACAAACATAGCTGCCCATGACTGTGATGGATTTGTTGTACAGTATGACCATGTTCCGACCAAATATCCAAACAGTGATCTGGCTACTTTTATCTAGCCACTGGCCAGGGAAACAGACTGGGCTTTTAATTTTTCTACGCATTTTCAATGACACTTACCAAGTCCATGAATTTTTTCCTCCTCCCAGAAATAATGAAAAATGTGATACATACATTTTGACCCAGAAATTCTTAGGGAATTTCTTTTACCGATATAAGGACGCCTCTCTTTAATGGCTTGTGGTTAAGGCAGTCTCTCGGAATATTGCTTGTCGTCATAGCAAACGGCAAACATCATGAATGTCCATCTGTAGGGCAGTGTTTGTACAAAATATGGTACATCCACACTATAGATCTATACATTTATAGACAAAATTAAAATAATAATAGGGTCAAATGATATATATCCTTTTTCTTTTTAAATAATATATAACTTGGGCATCCCTTCAGTTACTGCATACAGCTGTTTGTTATTCTTCAGTATGGAT
Source organism: Enhydra lutris kenyoni (assembly GCF_002288905.1). NCBI lineage: Eukaryota > Metazoa > Chordata > Mammalia > Carnivora > Mustelidae > Enhydra > Enhydra lutris. The sequence continues at coordinate 20,013,454 of NW_019154101.1, forward strand.
GTGCTCTGTTTTATTCGCTCATGAAGATGAGATTAAAGGAGAGAAGAGAATGGGGATTATTACTATTTTTTGTATCTTTTTGATTTGTTATAATGAGCACGTATCACTTTTGTTGTTAAGAATATAAAGTTCAAAATGTGATAGTAAATGTTCACTCAAGGAGGCTGGTTTAAAGACAGATTTTTAGAACTAAATCTCTGAATATAATGAGTATTCAAGATGATTAAATAGTTCGATGATAATTTTAGGATGTGACTTTTTCTTTTGGAGTCAGACCCCCCAAAAATCCCCAAGACTGATGTCATGGAGCTTACTCCCTATGTCTTCTCCTATGAGTTTTATGGTTTCAGGTTTTACATTCAAGTCATTAATCCATTTTGAGTTAATTTTTGTGTGTGGTACAAGGTGGTGGTCTAGTTTTATTCTTTTTCCAGTGGTCCTCCGTTTTCCCAACACCATTTATTGAAGAGATTGTCTTCCTTCCCCCATTGTATATTCTTGGCTCCTTTGTCATAAATTAATTGACCATACATGGGTGTGTTTATTTCTGGGTTCTCTATTCTCTTCCATTGGCTTATATATTTGTTTTTAAGTCAATACCATACTGTTTTGATTACTATAGCTTTGTAATACAGTTTGAAATCAGGAAGAATGATGCCTCCAGTTATTTTCTTTCTTTATTTCTTTTTTTTTAAATTTTATTTACTTTTTTGACAGACAGAGATCATAAGTAGGCAGAGAGGCAGGCAGAGAGAGAGAGAGAGGGAAGCAGGCTCCCTGCTGAGCAGAGAGCCCAATGCGGGGCTCAATCTCAGGACCCTGAGATCACAACCCAAGTCGAAGGCAGAGGCTTAACCCACTGAGCCACCCAGGTGCCCCAGTTATTTTCTTTCTTAATATTGCTTTGGCTTTTAGGGTCTTGTGTGGTTCCATACAAAATTTAGGATTATTTGTTCTATTTCTGTGAAAAATGCCATTGGAATTTTCTTAGGGATTGCATTGAATCCGCAGATTGCTTTGGATAATATGGACATTCTAACCATAGTAAATCTTCCAGTCATGAGAAAGGAGTATCCTTCCACTTATTTGTGTCCTTGGTTTCTTTCATCAACATCTTATGGTTTTCAGTGTACAGGTCTTTCACCTTCTTGGTTAAATTTATTCCTAGGTGTTTTGTTCTTTTTTATGCAGTTATAAATGGGATTGTTTTCCTAATTTCTGTCTGATGGTTTGTTATTAATATATAGAAATGCAACAGGTTTTTATATGTTGCTTTTGTACTCTACAAGTTGACTGAATTTGTTTATTAGTTCAAATAACTTTTTGATGGAGTCTTTAGGATTTCTATATATAAAATCACCTTGTCTGCAAACAGTGACCCTTTTACTTCTGCCTTTCCAATTTGGATGTTTTATTTCTTTTTCTTACCTAATAGCACTAGTTAGTATTTTCAATACTATGTTGAATAAAAGTGGTGAGAGTATCCTTCTTACTATGGAAAACAGTATGGAGGTTTTTAAAAAAATTAAAAGTAGAACTCCAATATGATCTTGTAATTCTACTTCACAGTGTTTATTCAATGAAAACAAGAACACTAATTTGAAAAGGTATAAGCACCCCTGTGTTCATTGCATCATAATTACAATAACAAAATATGAAAATGTTCTAAATGTTCATTGACAGATGAATGGTTAAAGAAGATGTGTTATATATAATGGAATTCTACACAGCCATAAAAAGGAATGAAATCTTGCCATTTGCAGCAACATGAATAGACTTTGAAGGTATTATGCAAAGTGAAATAAGTTAGACTGAGAAAGGTGATATGATCTCACTTACATGCGGAATCTAAAAAACAAACAAACAAAACAAAAGAACACTCATGGATAGCATAAAAGAGTAGTGGTCACCGGGAAGGAGGAGGTTGGTTGGTGGGTGAAATAGATAAAAAGGTACAAGCTTCCTGTTGTGAAATGAATGGAGGATGTGATGTGTAGCATCGTGGCTATAGTCAGTGGTAGCGTAGTGCCTATTTGAAGATTGCAAAAGAGTGGATCTTGAAATGTTTCATCACAAGAAGAAAAACATCTCTTGTAAATTTTTAAAATGATGGTTGGTGACTAGATTTGTTGTGGTGATCATTTCATAGTGTATACAAGAGTTGAATCATTACATTGTACACCTGAAACGAATGTAATGTATATTAATTATATCTCAATAAAAAAGTTAAAATGTAACTACAACGTTATAAATACACTTCTTGTTTAGTTTTCACAAACTAAATTCAAAAGTGTTTCTAAAAAAAAAACAAAAACATTTCCATAAGACTTTTAGGTAAATTCAGTAGTGTTTGAACAAAAATATGTTTCCAGGACTAAGGAAAATAATAATTTAGATATTTAAGTTCTGGTATTTTTTTTAAAAAGTCAGTCCCAAAACTTTACGGTCACATTATTATGTATTTGTATGTATGGTGGTATGTAGAGAGTGGTCTTTCTATATGTGAATTGAGCAGCAGAAAAAGGAGAATGCATCCAAGTGTGGTACATTGACCGATACACCCACCATGGAACAACTAAAATTCATTCTAACGTACATTCTTCTCTTTGATTCTTTGTTCATTATATTAGTTTTATTCATTATATTAATACATCTTTTTCCACTGTCATTTATTACTTTGGGTAGACAGTCTTGTGATTTTTCACTATTCAGATGTTACTTAAAAAATCATATTGGCATACTTTCTCTTATCATGCTGCCCTTGTGAGACAAGCATTTTAAGTGTTACAAGGAGGTGCTGTTACTATTACAAAGGTTATTATAGGAAGGATAAAAGTACTTCATTGGGAACAGTAGCCCCATACAGGAGAAAAAAATGTAACACAGTTCCAGAAGCATTGTAACAAGAGTGGAGGGTATATAAATGATCTCAGGTTACCAGATTAGTGCAGATAACAGAAGGAAGCATGTGAACCCAAGTTCCCTCTATGGACATAAACTGGGAAATACAGAGGAATCTGCAGCGTGGTGTACGAGGTGCGGAACAGGGCGCAAACGTATCCTGTGACCTGATTATCTGCACAGCCCTGGGATTGGGTCCAGCTACTTTGGTCCTCTAGAGAAGCAAGACGGCTTCTTCATGTAAAGCTAATTTGGTGGAGTTCATGCGGAGTACAGAGTTGGGTCACACAGCAGGCAGCCCTGGTGACCTCGATGCAGGGCACACAAGGGCTTGGGCGCCTGCCATTCTCCTAATCAGAAATCCTTGATATTGCTTGTATAGTGTCGTTTCTTCCTGAGATGCCATTTTGTCACTCATCCCCAGAACAATTCTTAGGCTAACAATACTAATAATAGTAAAATATACTGTGTTCTGATAATTTAAAATATACTGTGTTGCTGATCCCGATATGAGTATATAAGCAGTAGCCCTTGTTCAAACAGTAGTCCTCTGTCCCTCCCGGCAGATGGTACTGTGGTTGGAAATCTTTACAGCATTCCAGTGGAACCATTATGCCTTTGATGCGTCACTCCCCCAAGGCCCAGGAGCTATGGAACATATTACCTTACCAAGAAAGGCCTGCCTTATACTGCTCTGGCACTTGCCAAAATGGTCTTCACATTGAGAGTCCCAGAGTGTGCCTTGCAGAGTAATAAATTACATTACCAACAGTCGTTATGACCTCAGTGAGAGACACACGCAGCCAAGAGCAGCTACATGTTACTGTCAGTTAATTAGTGTTGGTATTCATTAAAAGTGGGAGTGAGAGCCCGGAAACAATCCATTACTCATTGTGAACGGAGTCATGGGACAGCATAAAAGCTATCCAAGGAACCAGTGAAAGCAAGAACCAGGAAGCAGGATAGAGATCAACGAACTGGTTACTTGGTTATAGTTCTTTACTGCGTTCATGCATACTCACACAAACACACACACACACACACTCACACACTGAGCCCTCACTTGTACATTTGTACATGCATTTTCCCTAGCTCACCCAGTTCATGCTACGGTTTGAATGGTGTGCTCCCTAAAAGACACAGTGAAGTCTTAGCTCCTGATACCTCTGAATGTGAACTTATTTGGAAATAGGCTCTTTGTGAATGTAATAAGTTAAGATGAGGTCAGACTCAATTTGAGTGGATTAGGGAAGAGAAGAAAGAGACTCAGGGATGAAAATGTCATGTGAAGACGCGGAGAGACACAGACACAAAGGGAAGATGGTCAGATGCTGATAAAGGCAGAGATTACAGTTATCCTGCCACAAGCCCTTGGGGCTATAAGAAGTAAACAAGAATCCTTTGGAGGGGGTGGGGTGGTGGTAAGAGGGAGTGTGGCCTTGCCAACACCTTGAGTTCAGGCTTCTGGCCTCTGTAAGTGTGAGACAATAAATTTCGGTGGTTTTAAGCCACCAGTTTGTGCTGTTTTGTTATGACAACCGCAGGAAACTAACGTCAATCACTTGTATAAAACGGACACCCTCATACTTACGGCATTTTGTGTATGTGTTCTCGGACACACTTCCACACTCCTGTTTAAGTCTCACTTAAAACACTTTAAACTTAAATGCAGTAAGTTTATGCCGTCCTAATTCAATCAACTCTTGTCAGCTTGTCCAGTTTTGAATCAAAGGGAAGGTGAGTCCGAACTGCAAGGTGGATGACCTTGAACTTCGTGAACTGCTTTGGAAGTGAGGAAAATGTACCCTTTTTGTTATGATTCCTCAATCCAGAAGACAGTTGTGAAAGAATTATAGCAAAAATATTTGTTTAGAATATATTTGTCTCATTACTCACCTAGTTTTGGGACCCCAAAAAACTTGCCCATAAAGAAAGTAGCCATCTGGGGAGTCCCTAATGTGGCAAAGTTTAACCAATTTGAAATTCTGGCAGAATGAAATGTGAATAGGCATAGGAAAATTAAAATAGATAATTTTCCTGTCATTCACTGTTTCTTTATTGTGTTTTAAATAAAATATTTTCCAACTTTAAGACAACCCGTAGTTTGCCTTCATACACATTAACTAATGGCTATGGCGGTAGGAGCTTATATGTATGTGTTATTAGACACTGTGGCAAGTACAAATAATGCAAAGTGGTCCTTATCATCTGAGTGTTGGTTGGCTGTAGCCAGCGCTCCCCAGTGTATTCTCCTGACCATCACACTTCTTCTTTGAGCTTCCTGCTCCTGAGTCCAACTGTCTACCTCCACATCTCCACTTAGCTATCTTAAAGGAATTCAGACTCACACACAGGAAACTAAGCTTTTGGTATTTGTTGTCACTCTAATTTTCTTTCGTGTTCCCTTTGGTGCCCCGACCCATCTGAGTATGCATGCAAGTCAAAAACCTACACTGCAGGCCCTCCCCACCCACCATCCCTCTGGCTTTCTCTAATTAAACACCACTCTTTATTCGACCTCCTAAATATCTTTGGAGTCTTTCCTGGTCTTAACCATGTCCTCCCCTTCTTGGTTAGTCCAGGTTCCAGGAACTTCCCTCTAGCTCACTGCAGGAGCCTCCTATTGGTAGGAAGGATAGTAAACAGGTCCCCCACACCCAACCTTTTCACACTGCAGCCAGAAGGACCTTCTCAGAAAGCAAATTTTAAGATGCCATCTGCCTGCTCAAGCATAATGTGGTTTCACAGAGCCCTCGAATGAAGGCTGGAATCCCTAACTTGATCTAGAAGTCTTCAGGTCTCAGTTTACACTCCTCTTCTGATTCCTTGTACCGTGAACATGTTCCCTTCTTCTGGTGTAACAACTGTGCTCTGCCCCTCCCATGTTGGGTTTTTCCACCTACTGTTTCTTTTGTTTGGAATGTTTTTCTCTCCTCTTCCCTCCCTCAAATTCTTCTAGTTAACTACCACTCATCAATCAGGATTCTGTTCAAACAACACTTCTTCAGGAAAAGCTTTCCTGATGTCCCAGCACGGATCAGGACCCCTGGTATATTACTGATTCTCTCATTCATCAATAGCTACCAGTATCACTGCATGCCAAGTACTCTTCTAGGCACTTAGACTCATCCACATCACTGGGCGTGAAGATAAGGTCTCTGCTCACATAAGCTTATGATTTAGTTGGAGGAAATATAATAGACAAGTAAATGAACAAGATACCACCAGATAATGATAAACTCAGTGATAGAAATATAACAGATAAAAATAAAGCAGAGTGAGGCATTAGGCTTCTATGAGAAGGTGACAGCTAAGCTTAGACCCTACTGTCAGTAAGAAGGCAAGGGTATGAAATTCCATGGGAAGAACATTCCCAGCAGAGGTTCTAGTCAGTGAAAAAAAGGTTCTGGAGAAAAGATGACTAGGGTGTGGGAATGAAGAGGACAAATTTATCTGGGACAGGATTATGAAGGTCAAATTATGGTGTTTGGATTGAATTTCTAATGTAATGAGAAGGTAGTCAGGGGCTTTAAACAAAGAAATTATTTCCTTCCCTTTACATTTGTAGAAGAGCACTGTGTAGCTGCTGTGTGTGAAAGGATCTCAGGTGTGCAAACATCTACATGGAGCCCTCGGATGGGTGCCCACTGCAAGAGTGAAGATGGAAGACGGCAGATGGAAGATGCCTCTGTCACTCTGCTGAGTGACAGAGCTCATTCTCATTAGTTAATGGACGTAGTAGTAGGTTTTTCTCTGGCTCCCAATCCAAGTTTCTGTTGGTTCCTTCCTCCTTCCTTTTAGATTTCAAACACTGATTAGGTAAAAGATTAATTTCAAACATCTAAAAATAGCAAATGCATGCCCGTGGATCATGGATCCTGAGACTCCGTGGATGCATCCAATGTTGAAAGTAGGAAGCAGCAAACGCACTACGCTGTTGGTAGTTTTACAGCTGTTCATCGAATAGGTATGTAGCTAGATGTAGTTTAAAAGGCTGAGGAATCTTCAAAAAAAAAAATGAATTTGGGGAAAGCAGGGAACAAAGGGAGGTACTTAAAAAGTAAAGTGAATAATTGGCATTATCAGGCATTTTGGACCTTGGGGTGTGTGTTTGCATAAGCGTGTGTGTGTGCCTAAGGGTCAAGCTCCAGCATGCTCATTTGGGGTAGCAGGAGCTTGCATCAAAACATTCATCAAAACACAGGCTGCATTCCATTTCCACAGCCCAATATCAAGATTGCCCAGAATTACATCTTTATGCCATTAGACATCTAATGCAAAGCCATCTAGGCTTTCAGCTTTCCCCGGGGACCCTTTGGGAGGAATTTCTGCTGAGAGCCCGCAACTCAGACCTGATGCTTGTCAGGAATGAACCCTGGTACAAGCTTCAGGGAGGGCTTCCGTTGTCAAAACAATAATAGCTGTAATTTTCTCTCCCTCTATTTACAGGAAACAAACTCTTCCTTCCTGTCCTCTGCCTGTAGCAGAAAATAGACAAGCCAAGCAGATGTCCAGGGATGGTGGAGGACTACTTTGGGCTACAGCTTCCTTGGACAGAAAACAAGTGCTCAAGAGAGCCTTGGGGGTGGGGGAAGGATGGGGGTGCATACTGTGTCCCGATTCTCGCCTTCTTTTTCTCCCTCCAGACCCCTTTGTCTCTCTCCAGCTCTTTCCTACCACTGTGAGACATGTGACCTAAATATGGCCAGGGAAGTCTCCAGAAGTCATGATATTTTTAAACTCCTGTGCCTCCTGTTTGTGGACTCATGCGACGTCGATGAACCAGAGCCAGAGAGTTTCTCATGGGAATCCAGGATGCTTCACCATCCCCTGGCTTGGATTGTGCATGCTTTTGGCCTTGGTTAATGTAGCTCTTGGGGTTTCGTTTCACATTTTCGAGACTTGGGAAGCCACAGACCCTGTGAGTGCAGCAGGAATGTGCTAGGGAGGCTATCTTCAGGGTGTGCTCCAAGGATGGCCACCTTGGGGCTGTGAAAACTTGCTGGCTGTCTAACTGGAGCCCAGCTTTGCGGGGGGGGGGGCACTAACCCGGGCATCTTAATGCAGATGTGAGCACGAGAGAGAGAGAGAGAGAGAGAGAGAGAGAGAGAGACTAGTTCTCACCCCATTCTAATAGCCCTTCACGTCCAAATCCTCATTGTTGTTGTTGTTGTCTGGTGTTGTTTGGCTGTCCTTGCACATTATCTAACTTTAGCTGTGACTGTTTATGTGAGCCTCAGCCCTTCCCTTCAGCATCACTCTTCCCGGTGACTGTTTATTTTCCTTTCTGCTGCTCCCGTTCAGATTCTTCTCTCCACTGACAATGTGTTTCACGTTGTCCTGGAATAGAAAATATTTTGTTATGTTTAAGAAATAACTTTATTTTCAAGCAATTTCTCCATCAGCATTAAAGTTTATCTGATGATAAAATGATAGGAAACCACTCACAAACTTACTGAGTGAGAAAAATGACCTTTGAAGCCATGATAGAATCATGAATTTGTCACTCTGGGTGTGGTTTCTTGCCGGAAAACTAAAATGCAGTTAGTTCTCTACGCTACACATTGTGGAACTCTGGATGTCACTATCCACAATATAGATTTAATGTGAGGATGTCCTGACAAGTGTCAGCCAAGTGTCTTGAAGGAATGGTCCTTTCTTCTGTTTTGTGCAAAAGGACTGTATAGACTAGCAGTATCTACTTTTTTTTTTTCATAGTGCACTTTACCTACTATAATCACTGCTTTTTACTGAGTTCTGACTTTGTATCAGATGCTAATATAATCAGTAGTGTGCTTATAACCCAGCTCTGAAAAAAAAAGAAACCCGGATTGCAGTGTTTGCCAGCTTCCATGGTGTAAATATTTCCCCCATGGCCAAGTTCAAATTACCAAAGTTCTTGAAAGTAAATGTGAAATGAGGAGGAGATGACTACAGTGGGCTTTCCTGAGTCAGTAGGAGTCAGCTCCCACGTATGGCTGCTGGTGCTAAGTATTAATGGTCTTAAATATTAATAAGTGTCAGTTACTCTGTAAAGTGATACTGTTCTTATTCACTATCATACAGATAAAGAAACAGAGACATTGGGAAATTATGTCACTTTGTCAAAGCTGACAGAACCAGGAAGCTGTGGAGCAAGGTTTTGAGCCCAAGCAGATGAACACCAGCACCCACACACATAAGCCCTACCCAGTGCTGCAGCTGGTAGTGTAGGTGCTCAACAAATTATTTCCAGATGAGGAAATGTTGATGTCAAGAAGTATCTACTCCTCAGGACATCTGGGTAGCTCAGTTGGTTAAGCGGCTGCCTTCGGTTCAGATCATAATCCCAGGGTCCTGGGATCCGGTCCTGCATCAGGCTCCTTGCTCAGCAGGGAGGCTGCTTCTCTCTCTGCCTCTGCCTGCTTGTATGCTCGCTTTCTCTCTCTATCTCTCTCTCTCTTTCTGACAAATAAATAAATAAAACATTTCTTTTAAAGAAAGGTATCTACCCTTTAAGTATTGTGTCACCCAGGGTTCCACCAGAGAAAGAACCAGTAGTATATTATATATTACATATCACATGTTATATATATACATATGTTAAGAGATTTATTGCAAGGAACTGGCTTCTGTGATTGTGGGGGCTGGCTGGGTGAGTCAGAATTGTGTGGGAAGGGCTGGCCAGAAATTCTGGAGAAGGAGCTGACACTGCTCTCTACCTGTCTACAGGTAGAATTTCTTCTTTCGGGAAGCATCAATTCTCTTTTTAGGGCTCTTCAACTGATTGGATGGCCTCTCTCAGATGACCTAGGAGGATCCTAATCACATAAAGCAAACTGATTGTAGGTTTCAATCACACCTATAAAAGTACCCTCACAGAAACATCTATATTAGTGACTGAATAACGGGATGCTAGCTTAGCTAAATCTTCACATGAGCTTTTATGAATTGAATTTTGTTCCCTAAAAAGTAACGTTGAGGTCTTAACCTCTGGGGCCTGTGACTTTATTTGGAAACAGGGCTTTTGCAGATATCATCAAGTTAAGATGAGGTCATATTGGAATAGGGTGTGCCCCTGATTGGAAACGACCAGTGTCCTGGTAAGAAGAGAATAAAAATTTGGACACAGAAATATGGCGAGAAGGCCACATGACAATGGAAGCAAACACTGGAGTGATGTACCTACAAGACAAGGAACACCAAGTATTTGTGGAAAACACCAGAAAGTAGGAAAAGGCAAGGAAGGGTCCTTCTGTAGTGTCTTCAGAGGGAGTAGAGACCTGCCAGCACCTTGATGACAGACTTCTGACTCCCAGAAATGTGAAAGAGTAAATTTCTGTTATTTGAAATCACTTGTTTGTGGTACCTTTTTTATGACAGCCCAAGGAAACTAACCCTAAGGATCTTAAAAATAACACTAAATGGTAATACATTCAAATAATGTCTCCTTCACCAATGTCTGAAACTTCTCTTTTATTTAAAGAAGTGTGAGCTTAGCACGATGTGACATTCTCAGAAGTAGCATCTTTGTAGATCGTGTCAAGTTTGATGTGCACCTATAAACTAATTTGAATAGCATTTTTAAAACAATATTATATCAGTTTTTGCTGTACAACATAAAGATTCAGCTTTTATATACATTATGAAGTGATCACCATGATAAATCTATTGAATAGCTTTTATTTAATTAAATACATGATGGGATTTATACACATTTCTATCAAAACAATCTCTTGAGGAACTATTTCAATTAAGCCAATGGGATTGACATTGTAAAAGCATCTTTAGTTGTACATTGGAATAAATATCTATAGTTGAATGAGGATTAAGTTCATTCATTGCTTTCAGGGGCTGTTATTCATTCTCCAGACTGCTGTTAGTGCTAACAATTCCTTTTAAGGCTAAATATGATTTGGGGGAATAGTCCCAATCAGTGTTGGATGCGATGGGGAATTAAAATGGATTCAATTCATTTTTGCCAGTAGCCTATAAAATGTTTTTGAGAGCCTTTCCCAAACAGAAGAAACAAGAACATTTTCAGCATAGTAACATTAGAATAAACGTATAGCAACCTCTCACAAGGTGATAGCATTGAAGGCCAGTAGTCCTTAGCATAGCAAATTTGGGGTTTTTTGTTTGTTTGTTTTTGGTTCCTCCTGTAATTGGATAATCACATCTGTAAGGTCACTGGCAGCAGGTCAAATGGATTATCAGGCTATGTGATACAATCCTGGTGAAGACATTTTGCCTCCAGAGTTCTATATGGTTGTACAAGGTTGAATGAACTGATTCCAAAACCCAAGGCTCGTTCACCCACAGAGAGTAATTGTAACATTGGAATTCTTTCTACATGGATTGCCATGGAGTTTCCATTCTGCATATTTGATGCCTTCCACTCTATATAATCAAGTTTATTGAGTACTTGCTATCTATCAACAGATACTATTCTTTCCACTCGCTTTTGCTGCATATGAGGAAATAAATAAATGAGGCGAAGTAACCTTTCCTAATCACACATCCAGGAAGTGGCAGATGTAGGATCTGGTCCTAGGAAGTCTGACTACAGAGCCCGTCCTTTCAACCTTCTTGGTATGGGAATAGCGTGGACATCCTATCCTACAAAACTTAAGACACTTCATGTGTTTATTCAAAAATAGTTTCCAGTCATTAGCATCAAACCAATAACAGTTATGGAGACTTTAAGCAGTGAGTATGTGGGTTGATTGTCTAAATGCAAAGTGAAAAATAAAAGAGATTTTATCCAATTAAACTACAAAAAAGTGTGAATTAAAAACTAATTAAAACTAAAAACTTCACACACCCTTTAAAGTTCCATCCTAACTGAGTCTTGCTCTGTGCTGTCCACAACTAAGCTAACACATTGGGTCAAGGCCAAAGTGGCAACAAATGGCTAAGCCAGGTTGTGGGGGGGTGCTGCCTCTTACAGAGTTTTATGGATGGGATGATTTCAGGAGCTCTGTAGATTCTTGTGGAGGGCCCCAGAGGCTTACAGGGCATGGAGGGAGACCCAGGTCCCCTTTCTCCAGCTGAGACTCCTTGGTCTCCTAACTCATTCATTGTGAGATGGGTTGACTTGACCCACATGACTGATGACCATTTCTGTTTGTATGTTTCTTTAATTTAGGAGACAGGGTTATCCAATATTTTATTTCAGAAGTGAAGGGAGAAAAGAAAGCCATGACAAGCTCTATAGGTGGCCATTTTTAGGACATTAGACATTCAGCTGACTTTCTCCATAGCTGATCCCTTACTATCTTGTTTGCTTCAGAAACATGCCCCAGCCCAGGGATGATACCAGAAACACTTGGACATATTTCAAATTGAATTATCTTCATTCCTTTTTATTTGAATACAGCATGAGAAAATTGAGCTCCAAAATGCTCCTCCTGGGTATGCCTTGACAAAGAGCATTCTTGTTTCCCCTCAGCCAAGAGGACTGTGAGAAAGGGCAAGAAGCGCCGGCTCTATTTTCAGGAGGAGCGCCTCGCTGCAAGAGTGGGTTTTCTCATGGCTGTCAGTTGACAAGGGAATTCCATGGGTCAAGCCTATAGCTAAATCAATTCCATGCCTATATGGGAAAGGCTCTGCTTATCAAGCTTTCCAGTGTAAATAGCATGAGTCTGGACTCTCTCACATACATTCAGGTATTCCAATTATTTCAAAATATATCTTAAGATTAAGGCCACCAAATAATTTGAACCCTGCTAAGGATAAAACCAACTGCACACTCTTCTAAGACACTAAAAAATGAGTTACACCCGGACCACATTTCTACCTGTGATGGTTCAAGCTTTTTAGACCTGTGGTGCTTTTTTCAAACATACCTTTTAGCTGTTGTACTGAGAACTAATACACTCCCTGGACCCTAGTTGCATGCTCCAATGGTGTGGAAATGTTCTGTTCTGTGACTGAATTTTCACTTGGTCTTAGAATTATCAACTTGGAAAAGAGACAATTTAAAATTTATTTGAAAGAAGGTAACTGCTTGGACTGAACTAACTGGCTTATTCAATCCAATCCCTCTTTTGAATAATCTAGTAGTAGGTTTAACCAGGTCACTTACCCTCTCAACAATAGGCTACAGAATAAAACTTGCATGTCTTAGGCTGCTAAGTTCCCAGTTTTCCCTTTTTTCTATTGCTCCAGACAAACCCATTAAACCATGGGCATCAAACATGCTAGGGATCATCTGGCCTCTGTGCTTTAAGCAAAGGTAGACTGCTGTACCTCATATCCCTTGTGGAATAAGTGAACTAGAAAAACAAAGGCTCAGGTGTGCCAATAGGTGTAAAGTGTTTTTATTTTAGAATGTATATTAAGTTAGGATTAAGTGCAGCTCCTAATAACAGAGCCTCCGAGAGTGGGCTAGTTTAAGAATCTGTTGCCTTGCATTTTAAAAGTCCAAAGGTATTTGGTACAAGGTGATGTAGATACTATAAAGATATCAGGGACCCAGGCTCCTTCTCTCCTGCTGCTCTGCCACCTGTTCTCCAGGTCATGAGAGGGCTGATGGAGCTGTAGCCATTCAGCTCACATTGGAGGAAACAATAAGGAGAGAAGAGCTGCTCCTCCCTTCTAAAGAGCCTTGGGGAGGCACTGAATGGTGCTACCGCCTCCATCTCATCACCCTGGACATTGTCATATGGCCACACCGGGAGGGTTAAGAACTGCAGTTTCTCAGCTGAACACATGCAAGTTTCTGTTGTAAGTCAAAAGGGAAGATGGAAATTAGAGGTGATGAGCAAGTAAAGTCCTGCCACCATGAGTGTTAAAACAGAAGTTATGGACAAACACTTTGACATTCATTCAAGATTCAATAAAACCAATATCCATTGACAAGACTCTTACGTACGTGCCGAGGACTCAAAGATGAAAATGATACAGTTCCTGTTCTCGAGGAAACTCTGTGGTCTAATGAAGAGATTCATGTTCATTTCCACAGATGATCACAAGATAGAGGTACGTAGAGATTTCTATGAGGAGGACTAGGATAAACTTCCTACTCAAGCAAGGGTGAGGGAAAGGAAGAAGTCCTCTTTTTTTTTTTTTTTAAGATTTTATTTATCTATCTGAGAGAGAGAAGGAGAGAGAGCACAAATAGGGAAGAGCAGCAGAGGGAGAGGGAGAAGCAGACTCCCTGATGAGCAAAAAACACAATGCGGGGCTTGAACCCAGGATCCTGGGATCATGACTTGAGCCAAAGGCACGCACTCAACTGACTGAGCCACCCAGAAGCCCCAAGGAATTCTTTATGAAAGCCATGAAGGAAAACTTCTGGAAAGGGAGAGGTAATTTTCAGTTACAATACATTGCACAGAGGTCAAAAAAGACAAAGACAGAAAAGATGTTAATCAGGCTTATTAGCAGAGGAGGTCTTTAGTGAGCTTGAGAAACACTGTTTCAGAGGAGTGGAGGGAAGGACATCTAGTAGGGTGGGGTGTGAATGGTTGATCATGAAATAGAGAAAATGTAGAAAACCCTTTAAGAAACTTAGCTAAAAAGAGAGGGAACATAGTAGTTAAAGAGGTCTAGGGCAGGGAGAGGTTTTTTAAGGATAGGAAAAATATGAGAGTATTTCAGTACTACCAAAAAAGTGCAAATGGGTGTGGGGAGGAGGGGAGAAGGGAACTTATTTTCTGAAGTGGTAGAAATAAAACTAAAATCTAATGCCAAGGCATGGCCATAAAACTGAGGAACATGTCTGGAGATGATTTCATATTTTCTGTGAAGTAGAATTTACAGTTCTGAGATACTGGATGAGAGTCATAGAGAAGAGTGATGCATTTTAAAACAGCTATTACTGGCAATGAGCAGCGGGAACGGATGAAGGAAAAGAAAGAAGGGTGGGAAGTACAGAAGGACCACTGTGAAAGTCCTTTCTCCCACCCTGTGCCCAGCCACCCAGAGTCCAACCACAAGAGGCAATGACTCTCATTAGTTTCTTTTGTATGTTTTCAGGGTATCTACACCAATAGAGGCAGACCTATATTTCCCCTCCTCTTTTTTTCCCTTTGTAGTTGGTCTTTTCATTTTTTTCTAGAAATTTCCTTCTTTTTTTTTTTTTTTAATTTAGACTAATTCAATTAGCAAACATATGGTACGTCATTAGTCTCCCTCCTCCTTTTTTTATGCAACGGTACATACTATACACAATATTTACCCTGTCTTGGATGACTTAAATATACATAGGAGTCCTATTACTCCCCCAATCTCTGAAGTACACTCATTAACTTCTCTTCATTCACTTCCAACCAAGGTGAACACATTTGAGAGATGTTGTCATATTTAAGATCTTTAGCTGATAAATGCCAAAAGAGGAAAAATGGATTCTAGAATCCAATACTGATCTCATATTAAATTTACAACTGTTGGGGAGCCTGGGTGGCTCAATCAGTTAAGCATCTGCCTTTAGCTCAGTTCATGATCTGGGAGTCCCGGGATCCTGCCCCTTGTCCGGCTCCTTACTCAGCAGGGAGTCTGCTTCTCTCTTTCCCTCTGCCCCTCCCTCTTCTCCTTCTCTCCCTCTCTTGCTCACTCTTTCTCTCTCTCAAATAAATAAATAAAATCTTTTTTTTTTTAAAATCTGCAACTATTCTCCCAACTGGAAATTAAGTCCAAGAGAGAAATGCACTTGGAAATTATGAGTGATATGAATGTTCAACTATGCTAGAAGCACCAATCAATGTCCTAGTGCTGTGTCCTATCTCTATTTTGAAATTGTGTCAAAGACCAATTGATAGGTAGTACAATTGGAAGTTTCCAGTTATGTATGTCTTTCAAAAGTCATTAAGCTCTGCTCTTTAGGAAGATCGCTTTCTTTCTTTCTTTTTTTTTTTTTAAGATTTTATTTATTTATTTGACAGAGATATCACAAGTAGGTGGAGAGGAAGGCAGAGAGAGAGGAGGAAGCAGGCTCCTCACTGAGCAGAGAGCCCGATGTGGGGCTTGATCCCAGGACACTGGAATCATGACCTGAGCCGAAGGCAGAGGCTTAACCCACTGAGCCACCCAGGCGCCCCTGAAGATCGCTTTCTTATGCTTCTTTCGGAATGTCTTTCCAATTTAGTCTGAGGCAGAATGGCCCTGCCTGCTCATTTTAGGTTACTCTCCCCTTCCAATTTATATCTCAACCTTAGTTAATTATCTACATAAATATGCAAACGACCTTCCTCAATCAACTATAAGCTCTACCTCCTGAGTCTTTACACTTGGAACTGCTCTTAACACTGTCTCACTTAAATAACTTCTTCATCTTTCAAAACTCAGATCTAAAACTCAGATCAGTTCATTAGTTTATTCCACCAGTATGTATCAAGTACCTATCATAACCTAGAAGATAAAATGAACACAAAATGGGCAAGGGATCTGCCCTGAGGCACTTACGGTTTAGTGTGGAAAATAGATAATAAATAAGTGAATATATTCATCAGGGATGGTTTTGTTTGATTTGGCAGTGGGGTGAGAATGAAGAGAAGGAATCAAGAGTTCCACTTGTGGGGGCATCTGGCTGGCTCAGTTGGTATAGTATTCGACTCAGTCTTAGGGTCATGAATTTGAGCGCCATGTTGGGTGGAGAGATTACTTAAAATAAAAAGAGTTCCGTTTTGTCTATGTGAAGTTTGAGTTTCCCCAAGGATAACAACTAGGAGGTGTCAGGTAAGACCCACTGAGATTAGAGGAGGGCAGAGGACCATGGTGGAAACATGGTGGAGTTGTTAATAAGCAGACAACTTTACAAGTCATAAAGATGAGAGAGATCACCCAAAGAGGGAAAGAAAACCGAGGATAGTGATCTGAAGAACTCTTAAATGTAGGGTTCAGGTTCAAGAGAAACATCAGGAGGAGAGACTGAGAAGGAAGACCAATGTGGTAGAAGGAAAACCAGTGTAGTCGAATGGCCCCAAATCCTACAGAGAAGTGTTTCAAGAAGAAGGCAGTGGTCCCCTGTGTCAAATGCTATTGAAAAGTTGTGTTAGGTGAGACCAAAATACCATCCAATGGTTTGGTGCCACGGAGGTCACCATTGACTTTTCCCAGAGTGGATTGCTTAGGACCAAGATGTATAGAAGAAAGTAGAAAAGTAAATAGATGAGGAAAGGAGTCTTCATGGATGGAACACTCTCGAAATTCTGCTCTGCAGAATATGAGGGAAAGGGGCAGTCACTGAAAGAGTTTGTAGAGCAAATAAGAGCATATCTTCTAAAGACTGGATTTACCTGAGTACATCTCTACGTGGTGGGACTTACCCCCCATTCCTTCCTCCAGGAAGGCTGATGTGACCCTCAGTGGCCTGGTGAGGCCCACATCCCATGTCTTCCCAATGCAGCTCAAGCAAATCTCCCCTCAGGATGAGCCCCACGACCCTGAGGTCATTTTAAGTGTGTCAGCATTACCAGGCTTCTGACTGTCACTCACCAGAGTCCTTCCCTGAGGGGGACAACAAGGTAACTTTCCACTTACTACCGAGCTTGCCACATTCACAGAATGCTGGGTGCATATTTTTAGAGAAATCTCTGTATTTGGTTCAAAAGATAACAAGGCAGCCAGCCATTTCCTTAGAAATAGACTGACACCCTCTCCACTCACCACCTCCCCCAACACACTCAGTCTGATATTTCACGTGCTATAAAAACGAAGAACATCCCCTTGGAAACTGACCTTCAAAATAGAAGACACTGCTTTGACTGAAAGGTGAACTTTGGCACATGCACTAAGCATCACGTTCTCCTGGAGGTTTCCTTTCTTTCTTCCTTCCTTCCTTCCTTTCCTTCCTTCTTATTTATTTATTTATTTATGAGAGAGAATGAGCACGAGGGGGGAGGAAAGGGGCAGAGGCAGAGGGAGAAGCAGACTCCCCAGTGGGCAGGGATCCCAAATCGGGGCTCCATCCCAGGACCCTGGGATCATGACCTGAGCTGAAGGCAGATGTTAAACCTACTGAGCCACCCAGTGACCCCCTCTTGGAGGTGATCAATGTCCACAGGATGTGGTTCCATAGAGCAGCTCTTTCCTGTATAGACCTGAACAAATGTGTGTGTGTTTTTAACTCAAAGAACACCAGAGTCTTCAGATGTTACTCTTTTACTGGTTTTGTTTGCTCCAAGAAAGAGTCTGTATCCTGACCTTTCATATGCTTGGTACGTTCTTTTTTCTCCTTCTCCCAAGGAAACAGGAGCAGCATCTTGGCAGGGCTCTGGGAGATTCCCTCTGCCAGGAAGAGAAATACCCACACAACCATTAGTCTGTTTCTCAGAAAACAAGCTGTGGAGTCTGGCCTCCTCCCAGCTGTGTACTGTTGATGTCAGAGTATGCTGGAGGCCTGAGAGTGAGTTCAGAAGGAAGCGCTGCCTGTCAGGTCTGAGGAAATGGAGTCAGACAAATAAACTGCTCCCAGACCCCTTGGTCAGTCCACTGTGTCCAGTCAGTCACCACTCCAACAACTGATTCTTCTGTCCCCTCTTGCTCTTGATTGGCCACATTAACGCCAGAAGCAGGTGAGAGAAGTGGCCCCAGGAGGGAGAGGGTGGGGGGCTCTGTACTGACAAGGAGAGTGTGGGAGAGCTACGGGAACCTCTCCGTCGTCATGGCTTGAATTAAACGACTTCCTTCTCGGGGGCTAAAGACAGGTCATGAGGGATAAAATTATCAACCCAGGAAAGAGACAATGTTTATAGCTTCTGCTACTTTTACAAAAATAGATGAAAGGAGAGATTGTTTTTTCCACTGTTTGTAGCCTGTGAACTTCCTTAGCACTGTGCCTAACTTGCTCCTTCTTCCAGAATTAGGAGAGTCTCGTGGGGCATTGTGTGTTGCAGCAGTTGGGTTTGTTGTCCATGATGCGTACAAGGCAAAGCCCTCCAGCCTGGAGAACAGCTTCCCTGGGGCAGCTCCCCCTCCCTCCCTCCCTTTCTTCCATCCTCCCTTCTTCCTATTCCTCCTTTCACTTCCTTCCTTCCCACCTTTTCTTTTTTGTTCTTTCAGCTATATGATTTATAATTTGCATGCCATAAATTCACTTGCTTTAAATAGAACTTAACATAGTGGAACCATCACCACTTCTAGAACATTTGCATCACTCCTGAGACAGTTCCTCCTGTCTATCAGCAACCACTCCTCATTCAACTCCAGGCAACCACTAGCCTACTTTCTGTCTGGCTGGCTTTACCTTTCCTGAACATGTTGTATAAATGGATCCAAACATACATTTTTATGGGTGTATGTCTCTGACTCCTTTCACTTAACACAATGTTTCAAGTTTTATCAATGTTGCAGCGTGTGTGAATGCTATTTCTTTGTATTGCCAGGTAGTATTCCATTGTATAGACATACCACATTTTGTTTTTCCATTCATCACTTAATTGACATTTGAACTGATTCTACTTTTTGGCAAGTCTGAATGGTGCTGCCGTGAACATGTGTGTACAAGAATTTAGGCAGACACGTGTTTTCATTTTCCATGAGTCAGTATCTAGGAGTGGAACAGCTGGGTCATATGGTAAATTTGTGTTTAACATTTGGGAAACTATCAAACTGTTTTCCAAAGTGTCCGCAAAATTGTTGTGTCCATCAGCAATGGATGAGAAGTACAGTTTCTCCACGTGCTCACCAACACTTTTGTATATTACAGCCATCCTGCTGTGCGGGGACGTGGAGCCACGTTTTTCTGGTTGTCAAGGTATTATCTGGTTCTGCCAGCCTGCTGGGGCCCATTCTGAGAGAGACCAAACAAAATGAGGAGAAAGTGAGGACGAACACTGACGCCGTGGCTATCACTTTCAAAGAGAAGTGTAGCAACAGGAACTATTCCTTTTACCCATCAATAGTAATGAACAAGTCATTATATACCTGAATTCTCCTAGAGATGCAGAATAATCAGCACATCATGTCTACCTTCTTGCTTTTATGCAATAGGCATTCCTTATTCCCCCACTCAAGCAGTCGTATTGTACATGCATGTTCTTTAGGACTTCTAGCTCTAGAGCTCAGATAGAGACTGTGCCCACCATCTGGCTGGTTCCTGCACAACACCAGTAAGTGAAATATATGTCACGTTTTCGCTGTACTGGTTTTCAGGGCACATGGTAACCACACTGAGATGTTCTCATTGAAGGAGCCACTTCAGACCTCCTCCTGCTCTCCTCCCAAACAGGTGGGAGATGAGGCTCTGAAAAATGCATCAAAAGCAAACTGGTTTTCTTTAAAAAGCTAGATTAAAAAAAAACCGATACTAGTCAAATTTAATGATTTCCATTTCCATTTTCCACATACTTATAATTCCTGCAATGAACATTATGTGCATCTTGGGTTATTAATGAAAACTTCAGGGTGTTTTTGATACTTTTTGTGACCCTTGGGGAAATTCTTAATGGTCTGTTCTCTTTTTAGAAGTTTGTTTTGTTTTGGATCCTCATACTAGCTTTATTTATGAGTCAAAAACTGGGAAAAACCCAAATGTCCTTTAATTCGTAAATGGTTATATGCATATCATGGAATACTACTCAGCAGTAAAAAGGAACAAACTGTTGAAATATGCAACAACTTGAATGGATTTCAAGGGAATCATGCTGAGTGAAAAAAAAAAATCCAGTATTGTATACTATGACTATGTAGTTGCCAGCAGTTAGGGGGGAAGGTAGGGAAGGACTACCTGGGATTATGAAATGATAGCACAAAAGATTTTTTTTAATAAGCGTTATTAGCAAAGCACGATTAATTTTCAGCCAGCTCCATCTGCTTTGTTTCTGCATTTAAGTTTTCATGACATTCTTTAAAATTTTGTCCATGGCTCCAAGTAAATTATTTAAAAACTCACTGGTTAAAAATGAATATTTCTCAACATTGGTTCATATGTTTTTGAATGTTTGTCCTGAAGTGATTTGACCACTTTGAAATCAACTTTCCCCAAGCTAATTAGCTTTAGAAAATTATAGATTTATGGCTACTGATGTTTACTTTACTTGTTTAGCCATATTCTCAACTATTTTTTGAATGCATGTATTTTTCATTCATGAAAAGAAAAATAAAGGCTTCAGTAGGAATGAAGACCCAGCCATTTATATTGTGGTTACTGGTGGATATTACCCAAAAAAAGCATACATATTATAATTGTTTTCCTAATGTTGGAAAGAAAGCAAAACCTGGAAAAATACTACCTTAATGTGCAATTAAATGAATTATGGCACATTCATTCAAAAGAATGTCATTCCATCATTTTTATGAGCAAAATTATTATGTATAATCATAGAAAGTTGTCTCCAGTATTTTATTTTAAAATTTTTAAAGATTATTTTTTAAAATAATCTCTACACCCAATGTGAGGCTCGAACCTACAACCCAGAGATCAAGAGTCTCATGCTCTACCAGGTAGCCCTGTCTCCAGTATCTTAAAAGTGCAAAAGCAGGTTGCTGAGCAGTATGTATAATGTGATTCTATTTGCATGCAAATGATGTACACATATATGTATTTGCTTATGCAGAAGAATTGTTTGGAAATAAACCCACCTGTTAACAGCTACAACACTTAGGCATAGAATGAAGTATTTCACAGAATAGTCTTCTGTTTGATTTTACTAAAATGGGAATGTTATTTTATAATAACATTCAATGAAATTCCTTATTTCTAAAGAATAGGGAAACCTGCTTAGATTTCAGCATAGCTGTTTAGTTCATGTATCTCTTCATATACTTTGGTGAATGATCATCAATGAAAGGGGACTGTGCTGGCTTAAGTATAATTATGTCTTTTCCAATGTTTATTATTGCTTATTGCTCAATAAAATGAAATAATCTGGTGTCCATTCTAATGCTTTCCTTTGCCTTTGCTACCTCACATCCTAGGCCATGCCCTCTTCTCCCATAATGCAAGCCCACCTGAGGTGTCTTCTGACCCTATTGCTCCATTTCTTTAGGTCAAAACTAGTCCCTCCCATCTTTCACTACTCACCCACCCCACGGAATATTCACACAGCAGGTAGCACTGGGACCATGGTCTTCACTACGGCCCACTGGGCTGCCTTGGTTCTTTCTCCTTCACTTATCACTTTGACCATTCAGCCTTCGTGGTCTGACACGCTGATAGCCTAAACTCAGAAACAGTACAATTTAGGGCCAGTGGGTTTGCAACATCTTCTAGTGACAAATATTTTGAAAAAAGAAACCTAGTTTATTGTCTTATATCAGACTTTCAGTAAGCAAATTAAGTCAACAGAGCATTTCTAGTAGAACTTCATACTCGGGAAATGATGCTTGACTAATTCATATAGAAGCATGAATGTTTGGGGGACGTCTGGGTGACTAAGTTAGTTAAACACATGCCTTGGGCTCAGGTCATGATTCTGGAGTCCTGGGATCAAGTCCCACATCAGGCTTCTTGCTCAGTGGGGAGCCTGCTTCTGCCTCTGCCTGCTGCTCCCCCGGCTTGTGCTGAATCTCTCTCTGCTCCTGACAAATAAATAAAATCTTAAAAAATCTTAAAAAAGAAGCATATGTGTTTTTACTTTGCTTGTATCAAGCAGAATCTAAGAACTGAAGAGAGTTTTATATGTCCCTAAATTGCTCTACTCTTTGGGATTTACGTAGGTGTTTTTATTTATTGACCATATTAGAAACTTTTGTTACTTAGGCTTGGGTAGTTCATTTGGCCTCAACACAGCACCACTACATCCAGTATTCCAACATGAGCTGGTCTCCTCAGTCCTTCCATGGCTACGGACTACACAAATGCGTGCCCTTGGTCCGAAGTAGGTGTAGTGGGATGCATGCCAAGGGCAGCACTGGAAGGAGCTTGGGAAACAGATGTAGCTGTTCCTTTGACACTTTAAAATGTCCTTTATTTTACTTTTAAGTAGGTCATTCATAAATGAATAGTGTCAGAATACCACTGGACACTTTGGGGCACTTTAATGGGTATCTTCAAGGCTGCATCAATTAATTGAGCAACTAATCACTTTGCCTGTCTTTCCCAGGGTGTGTCAGAGGAGATAAAAGAGACAAGATACGTGGACAGTTTGCTAGCAACATGTAATAATTACCCAACACTGACACAAACAAGTGGTAGGTGTCTTAAGGAGGGAAACATAATTCTCTCTCTGAGAAGTTAGGAAAGTATTCATGGTAAGAGGGATACTTGCCCTGGACCCTGAAGGATGGACAGAGTTTCAACAGAGAGGTAAAAGCTGTTTGGATAGGGTACAGAGGCAGAAAAAGCATGAGGCATTTTCAGGCAAATTTGATGGATTATTTTGACAGAAACAAGGAGTTTGAATAGAGAAGAGGCACATAATGTTGGTAAATAACAGTCTTGCAAAGCGTTGAATGTCCGTGCCACCAAGGAGCTGCACATTTTGCTATAAAGAATAGGGAGTAGTCACTTAAAGTCTTGGACATGATCAGCACATGACAATATGGCAGCGACGTGTCCCCTGGACTGGGAGGCAGAAGACCTGGAGGGTGAGAGACAGCAGACCATGACTATGGTCCAGGAGGGGAAGAGAAATCTGGCCTGAACTAGAGCCATGCTCTGTAAAAGACCGTGGTTAAAGCTGGTGCAGAGAAAGAGCTTGTAGGGTGTGCAGAGGACTGTAGAGAGCAAGGTCAGGAGGACCACAGACCTGCAAATCAGGATGACTAGGGTAATACTTTTTAATACAGTAAATAACTCAAGCAGAGAAAACAATAACAGGAGAAAAACAACCACCAAGTTCAATTTTTGACATGTTAAGTGACTGGAAGAGGACACGTCAGCGGGCATTTATTTGGAAATGCATTTGCCGAATACAAAGGAAGCAACTTTTTTTTTTTTAAATTAATTACATTTCATTCACTCTAGTTCCTTCCTTCCCCGCCCGCCCCCCTGAGAAAATGAGCACGAGTCCCACACGGGAAAGCTCCCGCCTGGATGAGATTCGCTGATTCCACCTTGGTGGGGCCAGTAGTGTCCCTGCAGTGTGACGAAGAGGTAACGGGAAACTTCCAAAGACGGTCCAGTCGTCTTTGTCTTTCCCCGCCAGGTAGGAGGAGGAGGGCGGGTCCCGCAGGCCGGAGGAGCGTCGCGGGAGCCCTGGCTTCACCCCGCGCCGCGGGCCCACAATCCTGCTGCTTTCCGGTCCCACGGGATGGCTGCAAGATTTCCCCCGCGTGGCAATAAATATAAAGTCTTCCTGCACCGACTGCCAGCTTCATTCAAGCCACCAACAGACACTGCTTTAGCAGGTGGTGTTCAAAGTGCAGGGAGCGCCAGCCACCAAGCCGGGGCCTCCCGGCTGTGCAGGGTGGCCGGCTGGGATGCGCGGCCCCGGGCTGCAGGAAAGGGGGCGGCGGGGGCTGGGGGGGGGCGTCCAGCTGCCGGCCTCCCGGGAGAGAACAATGCATCTGTCACCCAGTGAGTAATAGAGCAGCCAGGGTTGAAAGGGAGGCGCATGTCTGCCGCGTCTTCCCACCAGCCTGGCTGGTGCGCCTCCCACTGCTCTTGGGCGGAGAGCCAGCAGCCGGAGCCCTGGAAGGTTCTTGACAAGGACACACCCAGTCAAGGAGAACTAACGTTAAGAGGATCAGCCAGGACTGACTTTCTGCCCTGAGGAAGCCCAGAGGATGGGATGCCCAGGCAGAATGCAGCCCCTGGCCCTCAGCCCTCCAGGCCTGGGGTCGCGGCACAGAGCAGCTCTTTCAGGAGAGCATAGAGGGCAAGAGGACGGATAAGCCCTCCAGCCACTGTGGGGAAGCTTGCCTGGGGTGACGCTGCCTGATGGATTATCGCTTTGGAATCCTGCTGGGGACTATTCCTGGCTCTGGCCCTAACCTGGTCTCTAACCTCAAGCAGCCCCTTTTGATGGCCCTGTAGCTCAGTTTCCCCTTTTCATCAATACTCAGATGCCCTCCAGGACTTAAACCAGAGAGAGGCAGCAAAATAGCCAGGACTCCCACAGTGTAGGAGAAAGCCAGTGCTCAGCTGATCAACTTGAAAGAACAAAATCCTGCCTATTCCGTTTAAATGCATACCTACAATACACTCATTCCTATACATTCTAATATGCTTATTTCACAGATGTATACATATTTACTAATAAACTACAGACAGTCCTCTAAGGAGCTGGTTAAAATGAATAAACAAGACACTTTAATCAGGAGCGATTCAGTTAGTGAATCTTGGGGTTATTTATACTTTGAAATATGGACCCACGAAGCTTATTTCCACTTTTATTTTGTTTAACAATCCCTAGGTGCACTTCAGTTCTCTTGAATCATGAATCCTGTTGCCGGGGTGGTGAGTAGGTTACACAGAAGCAGCAAACCTTCATCGAGGCCTCAAAATTAAGTTACAGACAACACTGGAATGGTCTCCTGGGGTCTGGATTTCCAATTCAGTGTTCTACTTAGGGCATCACATGACTTGTTCCACAACTAGATTATAGATTTCCAGA
Organism: Enhydra lutris kenyoni; assembly: GCF_002288905.1. Lineage (NCBI taxonomy): Eukaryota > Metazoa > Chordata > Mammalia > Carnivora > Mustelidae > Enhydra > Enhydra lutris. The sequence goes on from NW_019154101.1 coordinate 20,038,776, forward strand.
AGGCAAGACTATGCCTTACATCTTTATTTCTTGTCAACACAGAGAACTGTGCCTTGTAAAGAACAGGTGCTGAATAAATATAGGTTGATTTCATAAAATCCCAGAAAGAAATGAGATGAGCGAAGAGAAATAAGGATTCACTTAGTGTTGCAAAGAGGGAAAGAAATTCCATTACTCTGTAAAATACAAGCGAGGCCGGAAAAAGAGACAGGCAGCATCTACAGATGCATAAGAATGCAGGAACTTTGATTGTATCAGAACCTGGTGTCATTCTGAGAGACATTTCTGTGGTTGGCTAAAGGTTGTGAGCGAACACAGATGAGGTAAGCTTTAAGAGGAGGGTAATAGATGATGATTTTGAAAAAAATTTCCGGAAAAGAAAGAGAACTTCTGGCTTGATTTTGCAGTACTATTATGAGTAGGTCACAGATAAAAATATCCTGTGTCCGGGGTATTCAGAAATAAAATGATTGCCAGAAGGGACTAAAGAAATGCTGTAAAATCATAAATTCGATGAGTGAGACTTGACAGTTCTAGTCAGGAAAAGGTAACTGTGAAGGAGAAGTGTATTAGAAGAGTCCAGAAAGAATGCTTTGCTAAAGAGAGTTTGGGAGTGGAGAAAGCAAGCTTATCAAATTTCCATGGACACTAAGAAGCAAATATCTTAATATGAGATGAATAGTCACTAAAAAATACATCCCAGTATGGTAAGAAATGGCAGAATGAATACGGAGAACTGGAGAATCACAAAGCAGATTAAAAACCAAATACGTTAAAGTTGTCCAGCAATGACCACTATAGATTCAAGGGGAAAAACCCAAAGTGAAAACCGTGAAGAGGGAGAGGGGGTAGAAACCAAATGACAGGAATTCAAAGAAGCATCGAGCAACCATTGGGTTCCACTTAGGTGTTTCTTCTGGAGGCTCTCCTGAGCAGGACTCTCCTTGTACAACCTCTCACTCAGAAGAAAGGCAGAACTTAGAGATGTGTGACTACCCCCCATTCGTCTTTTCTTTCACTAGAGAAGAGAAAGAATTAGATGGGAACCCTGGGCAGGGCAGAAGAAGGGAGTTCTCTCCCATTATGAGCCTGGATTTGGGTGCTGTTGCTGTAAGCCCCCATTCATGTACCTGCTCACGCTGGGGAAAGGTGAGGTGTTATCCTTTCAGTTAGTCTGGATTTCTTCATTCAGGCGGCCGACTTTTAAGGCAGCAATATCTGTGACATTGGGCTGCTGAGGGGGTTCTGTGCAAAACTACAGACTACGCAGGGCTGTAGTGTCCCTTCCACATCTTTTTCTGAATGTGTGTTCCACCTCCTGTTCCTTCTCTTGTCTCCCAGACACTCAGCATCCCATGCTGCTCTCAGAAACTAACGGCTTTCGCTCACCTCACAAAGCCTCACAAAACTTGAACATGAACTTAAAAGGCCAACCTCTTGCACTGGCCCCAGAGTGGAGAGAGCTCTGGCTTTGTTTGTAGCAGACCACGGTTGAGTTCTAGCTGTCACTTCCTTTGTGACCCTGAACAGGTTTTGAGCATCTTGTGTTATCTAAACCATTAGGGGGACAATAATAACTACCTCCACTCCACCACAAAATTGTGAAAACCTGTGAGATAATAGGTCAAAAGATTATATCAAATAATATATAAGCAAAGGTAAATGATTTTTAGTGTCTCTTAGTATTTGGGCAAAAAAGTCTCATTTATATAGTGTAGCTTTCCTTTATTGCCATATATCATCTGTGTCAAAACAAGGAGGCATTTTTAAACATGTATGATATTAAGTCACAAGTGATAAAAGACATGTGGTCTACATACATTCATGCTTTAAAAAAACCTCATGGAAGAAATATTCTGCCTGCCAGCCACATGGCAAGTCTTGTTCAGATGGAATTTTTAATTTTCTTTTTCTATTTAAATTATTTCATATTTATCTATATGCATATCATTATTATCTTTAGTTCAAGTAACTAGGTGTGTAGCATTTTAAGTTTTATTGCCTTCTGGAATGGTAAGCTAAACAAATTTTAATCATACTTCCGAGGAAGGTTTTTTGTTTTTTTTTTTAATTTATTTGACAGACAGAGATCACAAGTAGGCAGAGAGGCAGGCAGAGAGAGAGGAAGGAAAGCAGGCTCCTTGCTGAGCAGAGAGCCCAATGCGGAGCTCGATCCCAGGACCCTGGGCCGAAAGCAGAGGCTTTAACCCACTGAGCCACCCAGACACCCCACGCTAAATAAATTTTAAAGAGTCCTAGTGATTTTTCACCTCAGGGAAGCAAAACGTGGATTGTGAGTTCACGGCTTTCCTTTACAGTGTGAGTTCCCATTATTGTTGTTGCTTCCATTTGAACAAGGAGAGGGATAGGGCATGGCACAAAGAGGCATTCCGACTCTCCCCCTCAAAATGATGAGGAAGAGTTGATTTTTTTCAAAGCAAAAGAGGTGGGAAAGGGGCAAGATAGCAAAATAATGCTGGCAGGTGGCAAATAGATGGCAATTGCCTTCTAAAAGTGGAAAATAATTCAGGCAGCTACTTTGAAGAAGACTTATGCAAATATGTTTGAATTCGAAAAAGAAAACAATGCAAATACATGTTGGGAAATCCTGAGAAGATAGAAATATAGAGAGGAATGATGTATAGTTGAAAATAACCGGACAAGAGCTAAGAAAGGGAAAAAAAAAGTGTCGATTTGGTCTATCATTTGAAGGGAAGGAATGCCTAATGATTCTAAATAGGAGAATAAAGGACAGAACCCCGGAGAAGAACAGGACACTGGGAAGCACTGGGAGGAGCGAAGTATAAGAAAAACCCAAATGGGTACATGGAATGCACAAGAAATAGGTTATGGGGAAATACACTGGAAAGCTGCTGGTCCTAGAGAGCCAAAGAATGGTGATTTATCCACAGAAGGGAAGGGTTTAGGAAGAAACCTGACACTATAAACATTCTTAGGACAAGTTAAATAATGGAATCATAGCAATATTGTTAAGAGAAAAGAGAAGACAGCTGATAAGTAAGGGAAGTCATATAAATGAGAGAATGGCAAATGATAGAAAAAAATATAGAAAGACAACCACACATCATGGGTTGTTATTTGGTTTGGCTTGGTGGCGTGTTTGCAGGTTAAACATGTCATATATTTAAAAAGAAGAAGAAGAAAAGTAAGTAATTAATTACAATGGAGAGGAGAGAATAAGGCAGTAGTACAACCAAGTGTAATTTAAAGATTTAAAATAATTAAAAAACAGATTTAAATAATATCCAAGAAGTTTTTACATGACCTAAGAGAAGATTCTGCTTATAACTTCATACAGTTCTGTGAAAAAAGGAGAGAACCATTTTGTGTGATGTGTAGGCATTTCCCAAGTTTAAACCTATAAGGAGATTCAAATAATTCTTTAAGTTTTAAGAATGGGCAGGATATAAAAAGAAGAGCACCAGAACAATTTGTGAGTGATGGTTTTAATAGCTAATACTTACCACATATTAAGTGCATCTCTGTTCCAAGAAGTTTCAAAAATATTCAAATATTTCATATCATATAAAATTGTTTTATGTTCTGTGTTTCTATTTAAATAATTGTGTTTCTGTTAGGATTTGTTTTTAAGCTATCAGATATTGACTTTTTAGATCATTGGGAAGATGTCACAGGAAACTCAGAAAGTAGTTCAATGAAACTTTTTAAAATCTGTTAAACAATCAAGGGAAATAATGATAAATTTTTAAAATGTTTTGTGCCTGGTTTTCATTTGTACCCAAAATCCCAGACCAAATTGTTTGTTGATGCATTCATGTTAAATTATTTACTTCACGGGTCAATGATTAAATTTATTTGAGTCCTGGGGCACCTGGGTAGTTCAGTGGGTTAAGCCTCTGCCTTCGGCTCAGGTCATGATCTCAGGGTCCTGGAATGGAGCCCCACATTGGGCTCTCTGCTCATCAGGGAGCCTGCTTCCCCCTCTTTCTCTGCCTACTTGTGATTTCTCTCTCTCTCTGTCAAATAAATAAATAACAAAAAAAACCCTAAAAAACTAAAAAAGAAAGTTAAAAAAAAACTGAGTCCTGTTTTCTTGGAGGAACATGGATTTCTTAAAAATCTGAGAGGTATTAAGCTTACAGGGGTCTCTTTCCTGGTGCTCTGAAGACGTGACCAATGTCTCTGTGACAGGATCACACCACAGCTCATAACCACTCTGTGCCATAATCTGTAAACGATAATGACTTTACAGGGCAAACCCACATATGTACTTGCCGAAAGGTCTCTGTCAGACACAGCAGGTGCCTGTGACATCTGAAAGGGGACCCGCAGAACTGACACATTGGGCAGCTCAGGAAGCCAGTTTGCAGACCCAGTGGCAGGGCCCTCTGTGTGTGACCCTGATGGGCAGGTGGCCTTGAGGTTTCGCTAGAGCAAATGGCACTGGATAAAAGAGAACACCATTTACCCGGGAAACCGCTAAGTGGCTTTACAAAGAGGAATGCCAAGAGCAGACTGTAGCCCCACCAGGACAGCAATTCTTGGGTAAAAGCAAGCCATTTCAAAAATACCAGGGGAAAAACTTGGAGACCATTGGGAAACAGTTCGACTTGGAATAAATGAAGAGTAAATTTGGCAAGTCAGCGTGGGGCGTGGCGTGTTAACTTGTCTTCTTGGACTGGGGTTCCTCAAGCTTCACGCACAGGTGATACCCTCACTGAACAAATGGGGATGGACTCTCGTAGCTGGCATCAACGGCACTCATCCTTACAAAAAGAGGTTTCACAACCTAAGACGTACTTGGACAAAAACATTAAATTCTATATAGACCTGGCCTGGGCCATTCATGTGGATAAACAATATTTTTTCACTTGGCACCTTTTTGAATTTTAAAGATGGATATAGAAACCTTTAGGAAGAAACTTCAGAAAGGCTAAATAACATAATCAAGAGACAGCACTTGAATTCAAGTGCTGAGATTTCCAGGAAACTTGAGATTTCATAGATGTATTTTCTTAGTATTGTTATATAAAAAAGAGAGGTAATAGACATTAGATGTTAGATTAAAATTAAAATAATTTGGTCTTTGTCCTGTATATATGTTCCATATATATACCTATGTATTCAACTCTGAACCTAAAGAGTTGGTTTTTTTTTAATACAAAGTATGAGCTATTAAAAAATGGCTCCATTAATTGGGAGATTCATTTTATGTTAATCAAGCACAGAACTGAGAGGCGGGGAAGGGTTGTGGGGTTTTTTATTGTTTTCTATTGTAACTATTTGGTCATTTTTATAATGCTGGATTAATTCCAGTCTTTTATTCATCAGTTTTGTTTTTGAATGACTTGGGGCCTATGTAAAAAATCACAATAACATTTAAAATTTGATGATCTGCCACCATGAAGATGAATATTTAAATAGAAGCTTTATGAAATGACAAGTGAGGAGGAAAAAGAAACAGGTATGTAACAAAAGTATCAATGTTGATAGAAACTTGACCTTTATGGTTCAACCTTGTGACTCTTCCCACAACCATAAGCAAGTGAATGCACGTAAGGACGCCAAAGAGCTTAGACTCAAGAGAGATGAAATCAGTCCCCATTCTATGTGGTCTACATCTCAATCTTCTGTCTTTCTGCCCCTTTGCCAGTGAGTCCAACTGCTTTCAGTCCAGCTGAATTCCACCCCAAACATAAGCCATTACTCAAATTGAGGGTTCTATTACCAATACTGATAGCTAATATTTACTGGGCAAACACATTCTGAGCTGTGCAAACCATGTGCATGCATTTGCTCATTAAATCCTCACAATTCTATCTTTACTGCGTTTCTGGGATTCAAATATCCACTCTCCCCACATCTACCAACAGTCTAACATTTCTGAAATTAGGATGCGTCTTATAAACCATGACAAGTCATTGAACTGTGTTTTCTTAGTTGTGTATAAGTTAATGGTGCATCTCACAATTGATGATGTCTTAGAATTGAAGACACTTAGCACTTTTCTCATTTTACAGAGCTTCACATTAAGGTTGCCGAGCTTGTGAAACTCGTGCAGAGTCCCATGATTAGAGGGATCCAGGCAGACTGGCGCAGGGCAAACCCTGGAGGCTGTTCTGTGCTTGCCTTCCAAACCCTTGGTTTCCATCTGTCTCCACAGCCCCTTTTCGAGGGTTTTTCACAGAATCATAGCTCTCCCTCAGGAATAAGGAATAACAAAGTTCATTTAGTCTGTATTTGAACTGACCTCTGAGTTGTATGAAAATCATCAATCCTAAAGGTCCAGGATTAAAAAAGACCAATTAGAACTATTTTGTTAGAAGGAGGAGGAGGGGGAGAAGGGGAAGGAGGAAAAGGAGAAGAAGAAGAAGAAGAAGAAGAAGAGGGGCACCTGGCAGCCTCACTTGGTAGAGCATGCAACTTTTCATCTTGGGGTTGTGAGTTCGAGCCCCACGTTGGTAGTATAGATTGCTTAAAAAAATAATAAAAGGAAGAAAGAAAAAGCTGGGGCGCGGGGAAACCCTGAGTCAAACAATCACTCCTGACTTTATTTTATTCTAATTCAAACACTCAGTTTGAAGAACTTAAATTTTAGACTAGCTAAGTTTCGCTAATCAGGAAAAAGACATTCATTTATTTAATCCAGCTCCAAATGCTAATTTGTGTTTGAGATTGTACTGAATAACCAAAAGCAGCAATTGTCTTTTGTTTTGTTTTGTTTTACATTTCTTCCCCCTTTTAACTATAAATTAAGTTGATCAGAAAGACTTACTGTGGTTTTGACTTAAATTTAAAATTAAAAGCACTGAAAATATGGTCACTGTGTTGTGGAAAGAGTGTGACTTCTGGCATCATCTCTGATAGCTCTCTTTATGTTTTTATTATTGTTAAATCACTTCATTAAGTGTCCCAAATATTTTGTAAACGTATTTACATCGAAACTTAAAGCAAAGGCCTCATCAAGTTTACATACTTTTTTTTTTTTTTTTTTTTGGTGCATGTTAAAACCTTTTACAGGGCAAATATTTGTATTCTATAATGAACCTGCTACAAGTGCATGAATAAACTTTACTACAGTTTTAGCAGTATGTTTACTTCGAAGAAGTGTTTGCCTGCCTTGGTAAAAGGAATTTAGAGGGGAAATACTGCAGACACTTCTTTACTCTAGAAGAAAGCATTAGATCCCTCAATGATAATAAGCTTTTGAGGCTAACAGTGACTCAGGCAATGATATTTTTTAATCTCCTGCCATGCGTCAGGAGATGAGCTGGGCCTTGATGTCCACGAGTCACATCAGAGATCCTGCTCTCCCTGGGCTCACAGTGCAGGAAACCTGTAAATAGAAAAAATTATCACAGTGCTGCATGACATCACAGACATTAAAAAAAAAAAAAAAGTACCCTGGGAGAAGTTGATCGCATTTACACTCAATTGCACAGAGATGTAGATATTGTGCCTTATTTTCAGACTGCTTAGCCTTTAATAGCTTCACGTTATTACCTCTCATGAGAATCTGTAAGCCACCAATTTGCCTTCTACTTCCTTGAAGCATTGCTCTTTCTTTAGTTTATTAATAGCTTTGCTGATTGATTGCCTTTCTTACTTACCACCCAGCCAGGGCTTGCAAAGGGAGGACATTTAAAGAAACACAACATGGTCGCATCCCAATAAAAAATGATAATGTCATCAATATGATGAATGAGAAATAGCCATTGCTACATTCATACTTTACAATGCATTAAACTAAATGTCACTGGCCATTCCCACTGCCTCCCTAGGGAACAGGGTAGTATGGCAGCTTTCTCACATTTATGCTAGAACGCACAAGATACTCATTTGGTTGAAAAAATTCAAAAGGTATAAAATACTGTAAAATATTAAAAAGGTACAAAGTACATACCCCAGCTCCCAGCTGTTATCCTGGGATAAGGTTGCAGAGATATTTTAAGCAGATGCAAGTAAATATTCTTTCTCTTTTGTTTTCTCCTTCCTCCCCTTTTTTTCTTCCCTTCAGTTCTTTCCTACACCATCCATTTTCCTTCCCTCCTCCCTCCTTCCCTTCCTTCCTATCTTATGTTGAACACATTTAACAAAATAAAACTATACTCCTTGTTCTTTTCCTTGAATTTTTTCCAATTAACAATATATTTTGGAGATCTTTCCACAACAATATATGATTGACTTTGCCATTTCTTTTTACAGCTCTATGCTATTTCCTTGAATAGGTATATGAGAACATATTGAATAGTCCTCACAAGTAACCTTGAACATATGTCATTTCACTAATGCACAAGTGTATTTGTGGGGCAAATTCTTAAAGGTGGAAAGGCTGAGCTGAATGACATGTGCAGTTGGAGCTATAATAGATACTGCCAGACAACCAAAGGTCACATACTTGATTTGATCATTAAGGAATGCCTTGGGACTCTTGTTAAAATACCCAACAATGACAATATTGGAATGATATCTACAGTAACAGAAGTATCTGATTTTCAGTTTATTTGTCATTTTCAAGGTATTTGTGTTTTGGTCTCTTTGCTTTGCAGACATGATCAAAGGTTATCTGCTGAGTACAAAAGCAGAATGAAATCCAGGGAATATGGGGTTTAAAGACATAGAATTTGTAAATAGAAATGCCTATTGTACTCCACCTATGTCTTCTTTCATCTTCTCGATCATTTTGGCCACTGACGTTCAAAGCAAATCTGTCTTCAATATAGTTTCTAAATTCTGTAGGACTTGGATAATCTTTTTGCATGCTTTTATAAGCTGGAATTAGAGACAGCAACACAATTCAGCCTCTTGCTGTGGAAACCACAAACTTCTAAAGGGCATCCTGCCTGGACATCACTTCATAGAGAACAAGCTCTATTCCTTGGGCGCCTTAAAGACTACTCCCGTGATTTGTTGCATCATGTGACCTTTGGCACTAAACTTAAATTTAAACCAGAGACAAAACAGGGGTTTTTTTGCCTTTTACCAACTGAAATCCCTCTAGTTTCTGTGACAACACTCTTCCCATTATTACCACCACTCCCCAAACAGGTTTATCATCTAAACATTCCTGGTTTGAAACCCATATGAGACAGGTCAGCTTGCCCCAGAAGACCATTCAACATGGGACAAATAGACCAAAGAGTAATAGTTTTTACTTTAAGGAAGTAGATGGAAAGAAAGAATACTGGTTGGCTCTGTCTTCAAAAATTCTACCTAATACACAAAGGATCATGGGAATCTGCCTGTTTACCTTGTGGTGACCTTCAGGCAAAGAATCCCCAGATGAACGTAGTTTTGTGGTATTACGTGGTGTGGTGAAATGCATTGCATGGTGCAAATGTTGCCCAGGGATGTTCACGAGTTGCCTTAAGGGAGTGGGGTGGGGGGACAAGTGAGTTTATGAAGTAAACATATGGTTGTTCGTACCTCTAACAGTGCATCCAATGACTGAGCAGTGAAATGAGCAATTTTCAGCTCACTCCTTCCTTTCTTTCCCAGGAAGACAGCTAATCTGGAAGCAATAAGAGAGCAAAGTAGTTAGAAAAGTCAAGTTATTTTAAATAAAAGGATGATGCTGCATGTTTTAAATAAAAGCATGACCTTGCATGATGGCGCGATGAGGATGCTTACCCAGCATTTTGTTAGCCCAATCTTGCAGCAGCTTCGGCCTGGGACTCGTGAGAGTGAGGGTCAGCCTGGCCCTCAAGTCTCCTGTGGGATACAGGAGCCACAGATCCACAGAGCGGCCAAAGATGGGCAGGACCCGTAATAAAGGCTGAAGACCATCTTCTGTGGTGAATCTCTGACCTGTGCAGAGAAAGAGGTAAGGTGAATAATGAGTATGATCACAGGAACCATTGTAAATGACAGAGAAGCAAAAGGTCACTCCAAAAAAATGAAGAAAGGAAGAGGAATCTAAAGCCCTTTAATAGGGGAAGGAAGAGAAGGAAGTAGCTGTGATTTGACTGGGTGGGGAGATGCAGGACAGGTGGCCCCTTGTGAATAGTGAAGAGCATCAAGGGGTTTGTTACGATGAGCCTGAGACAGGAGGTTATTTTTTCTAAATTTTATAAAGCCAAGAAGTGAGTGAAATGCTTTGGCATTAAGTTTGTAAAGAGAAAGGGAATTCGTGGACGTATATTGGGCCTCACCGTAACCGGGACCTCAGTGTCTCACGGGCAAGGGTCTGTTCTCTGTACTGAACACACCCCAACCTCCCTGGAAGCCTCTGCCGTCCACAGAACCTTGTAGCTGACCCGGTCAAATGACAGCGACAAAGGCAAACAGTTGAGATTGCTGGCCCAGGGAGGAGGGAAACACAATGGCTACCCTGGAGGAGGAATGTCTTGGACCCCACCCCCTCACACACAGATTGGCTCACCTCTCTCCCTTCTTCTTGGTCTAGGCAGAGAGGTGACCGAATTATCTCTTGTTCTTTTTCTCATAGGGGGTTCATGGGCCCAAACTGTTCAAGTTAACTTCTCTTGTAACAGAGGCTCTGAGTCATGAGAAAATCACATATGGTTTCATTTCCAGTGACATCTGGAAAGCAAGGGGTCAAATATCATCTCATAGAGATGTCCTGGTGAACACAGGGAATGAGCTGACTCTGTTCTCTTTGAGAGATTAGTACGGAGTGAAATAGGCAGGGCTTGCTGAGGATGGAATTCTAGTGAGGAATTAGAATAATGTTTCTTTTCCTTTACTCTCTTTCTCAAATTACCTCTAAAAGGAGGTGTAAGAACACAGAAAAAAATAGGAAAGGAGGGCAGAAGGAACTACCAGAGTGAGCACAAGAATTTCAATAAAATTACAACCTTCCAAAGAGAACTGAACATTTTTTTCGACCTGATTTAACTACTTGCCTCATGTCTCAACACTGAGTGGATTCTAAATTAATAGTATGCATTTAGAGAATTTAGAAATAATGTCTATACTTTTATAGCATGTTTTCTCTCAAAGCATAATAATTTCCATCTAATTTTATATGATCTAATAACATCAGCCTTGTCACATTCACACAAATGAACATCAAACTGGGAATAAGTAAAGCATGTTCTTGTTAAAATAGAAGCAATTTATATCCAGTCCCCACCCTACCCAAAATTGGCACTGAGAACTGTGATAGCGAGACAGAAAGAAGCTGAATGCATATGCTCCCCCTCCCAGACAAAGAATGAGTTCCTTCGAGTCTAATCCCCCCAGCAAGGGATCCCACAGTTTTCATTAATATAATACAAAAACATATGCGTAAGAAAAGAAAAAGAACATAAAGAAATGAGCAAAAGAGCTACAGAATTCAAAGAAAACACATTCCCTAGTTCATACCCACATCTAACTGCCTAAGAAATTTCAATGAAAATCAGATGTGATTTTCAGCATGTATTCTGCTTAAATAAAATATGAGTGAAACACAAGGGCTTCTCTATGTGGTGGTAACAGAATTTTCTTTTATTGGGTTATAATTGTATAGAGTTATGTGAAGATTAAAATTAGATAACATTTGTAAACTGCTAAAGAACCATGCAAGTTTCTATCCCCAAGTTATGAAAATTAATTCTTACTGTTCAGGAGATGAAACTATGATTACAGAAGAAGGAAAAAATGATCGATTTTTCACCTAAGTGGGTGTCAACCTTAAGATATAAATTGGAAGTTGTTTTTAAGAGGAAAGAAATTCCTATCAGCTTTTTTCCTTTCTTGGAATTAGTTATTGTTGTTGTTTTTCTAAAAGTAAATTCCAGAGAAAAGTAACCCGGTACACATTTTGTGTGCGCATGTTGGTGGAATGCAAGTGGACAGAAATACAGGGAAAAGAAAGGCCCTGCCAACCAGGTTCCAAATTTCTTAGAAAGTCCTGAGGTCCAGATAAAAGAATGTAATGAAGAAGGGGAGGAGGAAAGAAAGGAAAGAGATGGAAGTGGAGAGAGAGGACGAACAAAGGAGAGAAGTCCAACAAGCAAATGAATCTTGGCTTCTTACTGATAACTTGCTGTTCTCCCATTGTACACAATGCAAGCCCAGCATTGCTCCTTGGGAGTCAGCCCAATTTTTAATCTAAGGCTTTGACTCCCTTTCATCTTTCTGAATTTGATCTAGTTCATCTTTACAAGGTGCTTAGGGACTGAGAACCTCAAAGGCTCACTCTAAAAAGATTAAGATAAATAACAGGTTGGGGAAAGATTTTTTTTCTTTTTTTAACTTCAGACTTTTGAGAATATTTTCACATTTATTCCTATTTAAAGCAAAATAGAATTCTTTTCCAGGAGTTGAAATCCAGGATCATAATACTAGAAGGAAAGAGTATCTATTTTGCATTCAACTGCATGTGACCGCCAGACACGTGGGTGGCAACGAAACCCCAACCCTGTTCTTCCTTCAATCGGCGTTCACTGAGCATCTACTATGTGTCGTGCATTCACTCCCCCAGGCCTGGGGATACAACAGGAAACAAAACAGATGAAAATCCCTGCTCTCAAGGAACTGACTTCTTGGGGGTAGGAAGTCTGGTAGCAAATTGGAGATCCCCAAGAGATTATTTACTTTAAATACTGTCATATATACTTACATAGAATAAGTCAAAGAATAAGATGTAAGATATTTTTAAGTTCTAGAATCATGCAATAAATGTTTTAAAACTGTTGAACATTTGAGAAAGTTGGCATATCTACAAAACATAAATTTTACTAGTTTTAAAACAAACGTAAAATTATTTTGAGGAACAAAACATGTTACATACAACACGTAAAAAAATCTAGTTTTTCTTTTCAGAACATTTAAATTTTCATAGTGATTGAGGTCTCAGGTGAAACATGAATAAGGAAGAAAAAATATTTTTTCAATCTATCTCATAAGTGCGTAGGAAATTGGGACAGGAACATTCTTAAAAATATTCTCCCCAACTTTTCTAGTTTTATTTTTGTTATGGTCCTATAAAGCCTAGCCCAGTGTCTTGTCTTTCATAGCTTTTCAGTGGCTATATGTTGCATTATTATTTTATGAGCCTAGCACAAAGTCTTAAGAAAGCACCTCAAATTCACTTTGAAAAAAAACATTTTATTGGTTTGAAGATGAAAAGTAACCCTATCACATGATTTACAATGAACTCTAATCTTTGAGTCCTCAAGAGCCCAAACTTCCCTTTAGGAAATGGGCAGTGTTGTGTTTGTAGCTTATTGTTCAAAATTTATTGAAATGATGAATTGTTTTATTTTATAATCCATTAAAGAAGATAGTTATTATAAAATTGCTCCATTTTTCTATAATTCCAGAAATTCTACATTATTAAATTACTTAAAATATGAATTGGTCTTTTTTTTTGTCCTGATTTAATTGGCAGCACTTTTTTCTTTTCTTATGGGACATAAAAGTAGAGAGATGTCTTACACTTAATGGCACCTTGGATTTGATGAAGTACCCCCTACAGCATAAGGTGAATTTCAGTAACAAAATGACCCAACAATTCAGAAGCCCAAGCAAGGTAGAAATTGTTCTCCTCTCACCTAACAATCCAGAAATGAGTGTTCCCGGTTATCGGGAGTCCGTTGCTCCATGTGATCTTTCAGCAGCGACCCAGGGCTCTCCCACCTTGCTGCTCTGCAACCTTCTTCTCACAGTCGAAGATGGGTTGTTGGCATGTCTGAATTCTAGTTCATGAGAAGAGGGAAAGAGAAGTGGAGAGCCAGCAATTTCCTTTTGAGCAAGTGAGACAGAGGGACAAGTCTTCCATCCCACTGGTGAGAACACTGTCACGTGGCCACGGCTGCCCTACTGGTTGCTTATAGTCACATCCAGGTAGTCTGGTCAATGATGTAGGCATTACCACATAGCATGAGGCTGCTCTTGACCTAATGAGAGAACAGAAGGAGGATCATTTGCTTCTGGAGACAGTTGAGTTTCTGCTTTGCAGAAAGCAAAAATGGGAGTGAGGGGAGGAACTATTGTACACATTTTCCCAAAGAATTGCCAAGGAATTCAATGTGATCAATGTCTATTCTGGTATTAGCTACTTGTTGTTGGGAGACAAAGTAACCCAAACTTGCAGCTTACAACAACAAACATTTACTGCCTCCCAGTCTCCCAGTTCCAGGGTGGGTCGGGAATCCAGAAGTAGCTTGGCTGAATGTCTCTGGCTCAGGGTCTTTTGCAAGGTTGCCATCAAGTTGTCAGCTGGGGCTGCAGGCAATTCTATTCCTAAGATTCTGCTCCTGGCTATTGGCAAGTCTCATGTCCTTGCTGGCTATTGGTTGAATTTGTCAAGTCCTTGCCACATGGAATTTTCAATAGGGCAGCTCACAACGTGGCAGCCAGGCTTTCCTCAGAGCAAGTGGGTAGACAGTGAAAGAGAGCAAGAGAATGAGTAAGACGGAAGTCACAGTCTTTCTGACAGAATCTCAGAAGCGACATCACATCCCTTTTGCTCTCTTTTATGTCAGAAGTAAGTTACTCTGTCCAGCCCACACTCAAGCAGAGGCTATTATATAAGGGTATGTATGTTAGGAGGGGACGATCATTTAGAGCACTCTTGGAGGCTTCCTACCACAGTACTCCGTAGAGAAATCTGTATCATTAGATGTTCTTACAACAGAATAGACAACAGCTGGTCATGCAAGGAAGAAACTTTCACCTGACTGGAAGTCAAAACTGATGCTATCTCAAAAGTTCCTTTGCCCCTATGATGACATTCTCTGCAATGAAATGGGTTCTTTTCATTTTCTTGGTAAATTCTGTCAGACATATGATGGTAGTTTAACCATTATTTCCTCTGTCACACGTGGAGAAGTCACACTAAACTCTCTCTGAGCAGTGTAATATAGTTGTTCAGAGACAGAGACAGAGATAGGTTTTGAATCCCATCTCTTCACTTACTGCCTCTTGATGTTTTCTCTGTTTTCTCATCCAGAGAATGGGGATAATATTTCTTCTTACCTCACAGCATTGTTATAAGGACTAAATGAGTTCAGGGCTTAGAACAAACTAAGGTACATATTATAAAATCAATACATGTGAGCTAACTAAAGAAATTTGATCTGTCCTTTAACTATTGAGGACTTTTTTGGGAAAAGGCAGTTAATCTTTCTTCATAAGATTTCCTCCATGTCTGCCTTGACATTTCTCTTCCCTGACTTCCTAAAATGAGTCTACATCTAATAGTATGACTCAGAAACCCAAGCTTAGTGGCAACATAATGTATGTGAGTATGGAGTCAGCCAAGGAGATGGGGGCTTTAATTTATGACAATATGAATCTTGTCATATTCTAAGGCTCTATCAAGTCTTTCATCCAGTTTTAATATATTTATGTTTTGGAACTTAGTTTTCAGATAGTAATCTTTTCAATCTCCAAAAAAAAAAAAAGCCTAGAATTTAAATTAGAAAAATTCCTTTGATGTCTTTTTTGTTGATTCTTTGTAGCCTTTGACATTTTTATAAAAAAATCATTTTTATTCTAGAAAAATTAGTGGGAGAAGTAAAAAAGGAGATAAAGAAAAAGTTAAAAGATATGCTGAAAATGCCAATATTAATGATCTCTTCTTAGTTGACTTTTAATACTTTCATATTTTTGATTTAAAAAATTGTGCTTATTCTAGAAAAAGCAAAGTAGGTTAAAAAAGTAAATAAGGGGTGCCTACATGGCTCAGTTAAGCGTCAGTTAAGTGTCTGACTCAATTTCAGCTTGGATCATGAGATCGAGCCCCACATCAGCTCCAAACAGACCGTGGGGTCCACTCAAGATTCTTTCTCTCTCTCTCTCCCTCTGCCCCTCCCACTACAGCTCCCTCTCTCTCTCCAAAAAAAAAAAAAAAAAAAGAAAGAAAGAAAAGAAAAGAAAAAAGTAAAAAAATAAGAAAAACAAAGAAGGAAAAGGAAACAAAATACACTGATAATCCCTTATCAGAAGTGTGACTAGTCCTGAGCATTTTTCTATGTGTACAAAATATAATAATATGCATACAGTTTTGTAATCTGTGCTTTTTTTTACTCAAAGACACGCTGTAAGCAAGTTGATTTATTCCAAGCAGAAGTAAACCAGCAGATGAGAAAAACCTGTGTGTAACATAGAAGTGAAGAAGGGGAATTAATTCAGAGAGAATAGGGAGGCATGGAGAATAATTAGACTGGGAACAGACTGCAGAGCAAAGAGAGGGAGCTCCTTTGGTTACCTGGGAAATGCTGGCTTGGCTCTTCTTTCCCCTGGAACACACAGATGCCTGGAACAGCTTGCTCATTATCCCAGGTCCAAGAGATCCAGCCAGCATGGAAACCAGCGGCAGACTTTCTTCAAGCTTACATTTATGCATCTGGGGACTACCCTATGTGTAGAAATTTTGAACGCCTCTTCTATATACTTTCAGAATTCATCTTCATAAAGACCCCATCAATGTTTCATTTGGGGACTGAACTGAAAGAGCCAATACCTATTAAAATACATCTTTTTCTTCTAAAAATATCATTGCTGAAGTTGAAATCCATATACTCAGCTACTATGACATTTTTATAACCTGTATGAAGATACTAGTCTATTAAACTTGAGCTTAATAGTGTATTTTCAATGAGAAGTAATTAATCCAACATTCACATTTGGCAATTTAATTTAATTTAGGTTGACCAAGGAGGAAAAAATAGAAAAAAAAAATCTCCACAAACCACTAATTTCAAGAACTAAAAAGATATTATTATTCTATAGACATAAACATTAAGAAAATAGTATAAACAATTCTATGCTAATAAATTCAACAACCAGAGAAGCTAAATGGGATGGATTCTAATTAAAAATTGTAAATGTACAGAAAGGAGGACATTTATTTGTTTTAGACCAGAAGAAACTGAAAGGGAGAGGAAGACTAAAAGGCCAGGAACAACGGAAGGATCTCATTCTAAATGACTTCCCAAGAAATTAAACAGTGGATCATTGGCATGGAATGATGTAGGTGGTGGGTGGAGGGCTGGGTATAAAAGGAAAATAGGAATTATTTTTCTAACAGCTAAGACTAGATATCTACTTTTTTTTTTTTTTAAGATTTTATTTATTTATTTGAAACGGAGAGAGAGAGATCACAAGTAGGCAGAGAGGCAGGCATAGAGAGAGAGGAGAAAGCAGGCTCCCCGCTGAGCAGAGAGCCCGATGCGGGCCTGGATCCCAGGACCCTGAGATCATGACCTGAGCCGAAGGCAGAGGCCTAACCCACTGAGCCACCCAGGCGCCCAGATATCTACTTTAATAGAGAGGCAACTGATTACTGAGAGAAAAACAAAAAACAGAAAACAAGCAGGTGTGCTTGGCTGGCTCAGTCAGTGGAGTGTTTGACTCTTGATCTCGAGGTTGTAGGTTTGAGCCCTGTCTTGGGTGCAGAGATTATTTTTTTAAAAACCTTAAAAAAAAAAAAAAAAAGCAAAACAGGCACTTTTACATAAGGATTGCTGAGGATTGTTGATGCAGAAAATCTCATAAAAACTGGATCAGGAAAACCTTCCTCCCGGTCAGTTATTAACAGTGATATGTAGCAAAATCTTGCAGGACTTCTGGCATTTAAGCAACACAGTATAATATTGCTTTCTGTATTTTTTTTTTTTTTTTCCTGCTGAAACACTGTCATTAGGGGTTTGGATTTTATAATTCTATTTTGTTTCTGAAATGATTTCTGAAGCTTATTCCAAATAAGGCAGCTTGTTAAAGAAGTCAGTGTCTGGGTGCTAAAAGGAAAGCTAAAAGGTTGTATTTTCTACAGATCTAGCTGGCAGGGAAATTTCCATCACCTGGTTGCAGTATCTTAAATGCCTTTGGTAAGTGTGTTTTTTTGTTGTTGTTGTTGTTGTTTTTTAATTATTTATTTATTTGACAGAGAGAGAGATCACAGGTAGGCAGAGAAAGAGGGGGGAAGCAGGCTCCCTGCTGAGCAGAGAGCCTGATGTGGGGCTCGATCCCAGAACCCTGAGATCATGACCTGAGCCGAAGGCAGAGGCTTAACCCTCTGAGCCACCCAGGTGCCCCTGGTAAGTGTGTTTTAATTAACTGAATCTAATTCTGGGATCTACATTACCCATTTCATTAAAGCCCCTTACTTTACAGGTGAGAAATTCACACAGCTTCTCTCAGCTCACAGATGTTAAGTGATTGGCATGCGGTCACATAATTAGTTAGTGACAGACTCGTAATTTAAAAGTCACATCATGGGGACACCTGGGTGGCTCAGTCGGGTAAGTGTCTACCTTCGTTTCAGGTCATGATCCCAGGGTCCTGGGATTGAGTCTCGCTCAGCTGGGAGCCTGCTTCTTCCTCTGCCTGCCACTCCCCCTGCTTTGTGCTCTCCCTCTCTCTCTGACAAATAAAATCTTTAAAAAACAAACAAACAAACAGGGGAACCTGGATCGATCAGTGGGTTAAGCCTCTGCCTTCCGATCAGGTCATGATCTTAGGGCCCTGGGATCTAGCCCGCATCAGGGCTGTCTGCTCAGCAGGGAGCCTGTTTCCCCTTCTCTCTCTCTGCCTACCTCTCAGGGAGCCTGTCCCCCCCCACCACCACCCCTGCCTGTCTACCTACTTGTGATCTCTGTCTGTCAAATAAATAAATAATTAAATAAAATCTTTAAAAACAAACAAACAAGCCTGCTTGTGCTCTTTTTCTCTGTCAAATAAATAAATAAAATCTTTAAATAAATAAATAAATATTAAATTTTTAAAAAACAAAACCTGACTGATAGGTTTGTAGAAAAACAAATGGGCAAGACCATTCAAATAGCCCACACTGTTGCACATCAGCTTCTGCCTCTGGGAAATCCAACACTGATTTAAAAAATGTAGGCTTTTCTCCTTGGTGGCCCTGCAACCTTATACTTCCTTTTTCTCAGGCAGCTCTGCCTTAAAAAATTCCACATCTGGAGTACTCACGGGCTCAATGCACCAGATCTAAATCTTTTCCCACTCATAAATGGGCTCCCATAAGACCAGTGTTTTTCCAACCGAGATTCGTGACCCATCCGTGCACCATGAAATCAATTCAGTGGGTCATAACGGACGTGTTTTTTTAATTATATAAAATACAGTGCATTCTCTCCTTTACCATTCGACCTCCACTAATATTTGAGGCTTGAAGGGGATTTTCTCTGATTTATATGGGGTAACCTTGAGAAGAGGTAATTCCTTTTCATTCTGATTTTGCTTGAGTTAACATTCACTCTAGATTTAGTTTACTAGAATCACCCTAAATCCCAACCAAGAAAAGTCCCTTGCAAAGGATCCTTAAAAGAAGAGACCCTGCTTCCCTATGAACTGTTCATGTAATAATTAAGTCAGGGTGCTGTAGTCGTCTTTCCAACTTGCTCCTTGCCAGGGGATCTAGAAGCTATGGACTTCTCAGGTTAATTGCACCCAATTGAATTCCTGCCTCTTCTGTGCAAGGAAGAGTATTCAGTGTCTCCTCAGAGCCTTAAGGGCTCTTTGAAGCTTTAGCTGCCAGAAAACATGGGTCTGAGAGGATGAGAATCAGCTGGAGTTCAAGAGTTAGTCCCACTCCCTCCCCAAATGGAAAACCACACTGAAGTATTTGTCCTCTGTGCTTTGTTCCCAAAGCAAACACTATTTAGCTAAGTATGGTGTAAAGGGTTGCCATTTGCCACAACTGATAAATAAACTGGTAACCACAATGATGAGGGAGAAGTGGGGGTATTTTGTGGTCTTGGGGGGAATTGAAAGCTCCCTTTCATTGGAGACAGGCTACAAAAGACAAAAATCATCAAAACAAGGAATTAAATTGTTTTCTTAGAATAGAAGCTTTGTTGGCGACAGTTGGGGAGCGCATTTTTATTTTTAGATGATTGCTCGTTAGCAGGTAGGAGAATGTGTGGCATTATTTTTCTGATAAAAAGAGAAAGGGTGGACGGACACCTCAAATTTCATTTTCTCTCTCTTTTTTTTTAATTTAAAAATTTGTATTAAAAATTATATGTTGGAGCCTAATAAGTATGGAAAAGATAGTCAGATGACTGGATGTCCCTGGTCAAAGCAAATTTAAAAGGGACAAAATTTAAAAACAAATTACTAGATAAACGATGCTGTGGGTTCAGATAAATGTAAAAGTTTAGCTGTGTATAATAGTTGCAGTAAATCCAGAAGAACCCCTTTTTCTATTCTGACCTTGCAAGTCTTTTCTATTTATGTAAGCTTTTGGTTTTATGGGGAGTTGTTGAAATTTGCTTTATTTGTACCTGCAGACATACAGATTAGTGTTAAAGAATTACACCAAATAATTTTCACAGTATCTATTAATCAGGGGCATACCTAAATTTACATTTAGTTGTCTAAAACACAACAATGTGATCTTGGCAATATTTCTATATTTTATCCATGTGTACCAGATGTGTTCTAAAAGAAAAATAAACTAGAAAGAAAAAGTTTTTGAAGTTCCATTTATATTAAAAACTTTTTGAATCATCTATAATTGAAAAATGATTGTAAGCTACTTAGGATTGTGGTAGTGTAGAGTAGCATGATAATCTAAAGTGACCAGAAGTCATCTATAATGATATCTACAATATCCATAATTTGAAGCAATCGTAAATTTTTTTTTAAATATAAGATGCTTGAAGTTTAAAAAGGAAAAGTCATTGCTAACTTTGGCCATATATACCCGCAATAATTTTGTATACTTATGTAATTATTCCTTTCAGTTCCTTTTAATTGAGAGCTTTAAGCAGCTCATATTTTTATCTATTTGTAAAAATGTTTATACAGCATTTGGGTGT
This sequence comes from Enhydra lutris kenyoni, assembly GCF_002288905.1. NCBI lineage: Eukaryota > Metazoa > Chordata > Mammalia > Carnivora > Mustelidae > Enhydra > Enhydra lutris. The sequence goes on from NW_019154101.1 coordinate 20,059,499, forward strand.
ATATTCTTGCAGTCTTTTGGAAATATAATATTTACATATTTGCATAAGGAATATATATATTTATGATTATACCTGATTTGTAGTTTCTTGAAAATATATCATAATTATTTGCCCATATCAGTGAAAATTGTCAAAAACGTACTTTTAAGGGCTGTATTTCATGTTGCAGATCTGCCCTAGTTCATTAAATCATTCTGCTATGTCACAGAGCAGTTAGTTGTTTCCAACCTCATTTTAAATCATGTGTGATGAATGCATTTGTTTAGGAATTCTTGGCTTTTTCTCTTATTGACTTTTTAGAAAGAATTCCAGACTGTGAAAATACTGGGACAAAGGTATTTTCTCTATTGATTTAAGATTCTTTATTTATTGTATACTAGATTCTTAGGTATTATGATCAGAACCAAGGCCTATACATTGCGTTGCACTGATTTATCCATTGCTTTTACCACTGCATTAAATTTTTATATAAAGTTTTTACACCTAATAAGGCAAGTTCCTCCTTAGCTACTCTCCCCCCCCTTTTTTCTGCTCCCATAAAATTCATGGTTAAGCTCATCTCTTTAGTATTCTAAAAAATTTAGAATAATTTTTAATGTTCTAAAACTGTACAATTTTTTAAGGAGGTGGGATTTTTATTGGAATTTCGAAAAACATGTAAACTAATTTGTAGAAGATTAATATTTCTATGATACATCTCTTCAAACAGCCGAACTTTCTTTGCATTTCAAAAAATATTTGTTGTTTTTTTTTTAACATAGGTCTCACATACTTCTTAATGAAGTATGAGTAGATTGTTTTTATTTGATTGTTAGATTTTTGTTATGCTTCAAATATTATTATAATTATTTTATAACCACTTATAATTGGCATATAGCTTTGTTAATTATTAGATGAATTAACTTGGGTTTCTCTAAAAAATCATATTATCTACAAATTATGGTTTATTAATTCAATGACAAATATTTATTAAGCATCTACTATTGGCTGCCAAACCTTCTAAGCACTGGGCATACAATATTAGGGGGAATGTATAGGTTATGGGAGTTATGTATCTAGCAGGAAAAGACAATAATCCAAGTTTTACCAGAATAACACATAAATTAAGATAGAGAGTGCTCACAGTAAGTGAACAAAGAAGAGACATAAAATAACAAGGGAAGGTACTGAAATTTTAGGTAGAGCAAAAGGCCTGATCAAAAAAGTGTCTACTGAGTAAAGAAGTTGGAGTCAATCAGGAAGGTAGTAGTCAATAAGATCTTAAAAGTATATAATGAGAGACTAAGTAATTGGGGTCTTTATGAGTCATAGTAGCACTCCGGAGTAAGTTGGAAAGATACTAGAAGACTTAGAGGAAAAAAAAAAAGTAATCTGAAATACTTTAAATAGTTATGGTTTTGGCTGCTGTGGTGAGAACAGATTTAAGAGGATGGAGCAAGGAGATCAGTTGAACAGCAGAGCAGAAGTTGTAGTCCTCCTGTCCATAGAGTCTTGGTTCACTTCAAAAGGCATCTGTAGACAGCTCTCATATATACTGACTACTTCCTGTTTGTCTGCCTGAGAGCAGTGGAGAAGTACCAGGGAGCTATACTTAGAATTGACCCACCAAGAATGGGGAAGGGAGTTGGTGCATAAAGACCCTTGCTTCTCTCAGTGGGACAAGTCTGAAATGTGTTCTGAACAATCTTTCAGAGGAACCCCAGCAGAACCCAGCTCTCATGTCCCAGAGCAGAATCTCACACTTTAATGAAGTTCCATCCACTTTCCCCGTTCCATTCTCCTTCTACTCACCATGCCTTCCAGGAGCACTGTCTTAGAGGTGGCTTCTGGAAGAATCCAAATTAAGATAGGTATTATGGTAATATTATAGTAATCCAGGCAAGACAGGATAACAACTTGGACCACAGTGTATCCTTAAAGTGGAGATAATTGATTTAATGCTGATTATCCTTTAAAGAAGAGGTGAAAGGATTTGCTGATGCATTTAACGTGAAATATAAGAGAGGAATCAAGGAATCAAGATGACTGAGCAATTAGAAGGATAAGGTATCCATTAACTAAAATGGGATAGTGTAACCCATCTGAAAGAAACCCAGAATACAGTGTGAGGTAGGAGTCGTTTTTAAAATATGAATATCCAGTTGATCCAGCACTATTTACTGGAAAGATCTTCCCATAGACATGGTAGTGCAGTATCCCTTTTGTCAAAAATCAAGTGACCGTAAATGTGTGGGTATTTGTCTATACTTGTCATTCTGTTTCATTAGCCTATTGTTTATTCTTACACAAATACCCCACCTTCTTATTTCCTGTACTTTAAAAGAAGTCATTATATTCATCAGTGTAATTCCTCCAGGACTGTTCTTCTTAAAGATCGCTTTTTATAACTTTATAATGTCTTCAAAGTTCATAATAAGTCCTAATATCCCGCATTTAATTCCCTTAACTCTGTTCTTCTTGACGATTACTCTTACAACTTTATGATAATTTTAGTAATTAATGGTGTAATTCCCCTTTTTCTGTATCCCTTGAGGTAACTCTTAGACCTACTCAATTTCTTAAAAATTTAGAAATAGGTTATCACTTTACACATACACACACACACAAACAGAACTAATGTTACTAGAATTATGTTGAATCTTTAAATCAATTTGGGGAGAATTGATGTTTTTACAGTATTGAGCTTTCTAACCAACAGAATTTTTTTAAGAACTCGGTGCTTGAACTCATGACTCTGAGATCAAGACCTGAGCAGAAATCAAGAGTCAGATGCTTAACCAACTGAGCCACACGGGTGCCCTGCAAGTGATCCTTCTTGACCGGGTGGCCAGAGCAAAGTGCTGTGGGTGTGATAGGTTCACATGCCCTAAGAGGCAAGTGAACTATTGTGTCAACTGCTGGACAAACATGCTGTGACAGGGATGGGAGCTACAGGTGTGGATAAGTGTGGAGGGATCGGGCATGAGAGTTGATGCCAAGAAAATGGGATGGAAAGGAGTGATCATTGTGAACTCAGAAACAAAGGGGAAAAGAATGGGAAGCTGTGATGAATTCAAGAATCAGAGAACAGATGAGGGAACACTGAGACTTAAATTGATTTGTCTAATGAAAAACAGAACCAGTCGGATACGGAGCCCAAGAAAAATACAGGGGCCAAGTTTGTCAGAAGAACCAGAGATTGGGATCCTCGTCCTGAATTGTGTTTAATGCTGGGTCCATAGGGCAGGAGCGCTTCGCAGCATATGCCTGACCTGAAATTCTCAACAGTGTTCTCATGGTTTACGAGTCTATTGCAGTGAATCAGAGCTTTATTCATTCTATTGATCAGTTGTGAATGTAAGTATGGATGCTTCCCTGCTTCTAACAGGTCACCTAAATACTGCTCAGTTTCAAGGACTCTGAAGTTTTTTCCATGAAACAAACAATTATTTTTCTCTTTAAGATGGTCCTTTCTCTGGGTTGCCTGGGTGGCTCAGGTGGTTAAGAGTCTGCCTTTGACTCAGGTCCTGGGATGGAGTCACACACTGGGTTCCCTACTTTTCTCCCTCTGCCCCTCCCACTGTTCATGTGTTCTCTCTTGTTCTCTCTCTCTCTCTCTCTGACAAATAAATAAAATCTTAAAAAAAAAAAAAAAGATGGTCCTTTCTCCAATCATAAGCCTTCCAGTTGAACACATGTTATGAACTTCCATTTTCACCATATTATTCTCTGTAATATGAGGAAAGAATATCTAGTGGGAAGTGAGAAAAAGAAAACTCTGCCCTATATTCCATGTATAGCATGTATTATTTTTATAAACAATGAAAGCAGATTTCCGACCCTAACTACAAGTGCTTCAATAAGTAAACTTGTTTTCCCTTTCATTTTTCAAAGTCTTCATGGTAGAGGCTGTGGTGTGTCAGACACCAGAGGTATTCCTGAGCCAGACACCAGTTTGGCACACACAGGCTTCAGCTGTCAATTTGTCTGCAAGGAGATCTTGGCAGTCGGATCCGTGCTCCCATTTCAGGCTGGGTGTCATACCAGCCGCCTCCCCTTATTGGACAGCAAGCTTGGAGGAAGCATCTGTCCTAAACCCAGTCATGTAAGGGGTAGAATGAGTGGCAAGGTATGACACTCATTTTTGCTTTCTCCCCCTCAGCTCAAGACCTGTAGAATCCAGACAGTAAATCCTGTGGCAGCACGTGCACGTGACGAAGTCAACATACTCAGGAATTCTAGGTGCATGTGATGTTTCACATTCTTCAACTTGATAAAATACTTATAAAATCATTGTAAAACTTTGTTTTTAAAAATGTATACAAATAATCAGGCATCTGTAGTTCTAAAGCTGCTGGAATTTCAGGGAAATAAGTCACTCTTTTATCACTATTCCCCCTAAATAGTTGATAGGTTAGGAAAAAACTTACATTATAGTTTCACTTTATCAATTACACCAATGGGAGGGTCTCATGGGAAAAAAACGTAATCTAGTGCTGATAATAAAATTAATAGGTCACAAGTTTGCCAGAAAAATCTTCATATATTTTTGGAACCATATAAAACTTCTCTTAGTTTTGGATGATTTGGTCAATTATTTCATGGATTCAAATATAGTTCAGGTTATGGCATATTTCCAAAACAGAAAATCCTTGTTCTTCTTTTTTTTTTTTTTTTTAAGATTTATGTATTTATTTAAGAGAGAGAGCATGAGCTGGGGGGAGGGGCAAAGGGAGAGGGACAAACAAGCTCTTGGATGAGTAGGGAGCCCAATAAGGTAGGGCTTGATCCCAAGACCCCAGGATCATGACCAAAGGCAGACCCTTAACCAACTGACACAGCAAGGTGCCCCAGAAAATCCTTGTTCAATAGAACATTGAAATAATGCAATTTCCATGGGAAGTGTTTATATATCCTGCCCCCATCCACAGTGTGCTAGAGACATTCCACTGCAGCAGAACCGGCCATGACAGAGCCTGAACAGATGGTTCCCCATGAAATTTGTCCCCACAGTCTCTTCAAAATCCTACCAGCTCTTGGTCACCTCTTTACCACCCTACCAGGTGTTACAATTCTCATCATTAGAATACCTTGTTTGTACTAAAGCATTGTCCCCAAACTCTTAAAAATCACAGAAATCATGAAATCATGATTTCAGAAGTTATTGTCAAGAGTGGTGAAGTTTCTTAGATTTTACCCTATTTGCAGGCTCACAAGTTAGCCAGTCACAGTTTCTTGAATGCTGGCAGAAGACAGGAGACTCTTGGGTCAGAGACAAAAGACAGCTTATTAACCATAGACACAGCAGTGGACAAAGTATTAGTATTTGCTCTGGTTCCCTGAGCTCCAGTTCTCACAAGACAATGCAAAGAGGGCCAAGTGATACCTGTACATGCAATGGATACATTAGAGGAGATGAACCCCAAGCTTAGAGAATCATAATATTTTATAATAGGCAATAACTTTGTCTTCCCTTTGCTATGAAAGGACACAGAATCTTTATTGTATTAGACAGTAAATAAATTTAACTTGCTCTAGGAGGAGACACTATATCTAACTTCCAAGGCTGTTTTCTGTATACACAAAGGTGAAAAGATAGTTTTGAACAAAAGAATATTTTTATTATTAACTTATTAATTTATATTAGCTATGTTTTGTTGTTTCTATAACTTGATGCTTTAATATCTTCAAGACAGATGTCAAATACGTTAGGTAAACAGTTAGGGATTTGAGTTAATCTCCTGGGATTGCCCATACCCTGAGCCCTACTTGAGTTTTCGAAGGTGTCACTTTTATTTTATTTTATTTTTTTTTAAGATTTTATTTATTTATTTGACAGACAGAGATCACAAGTAGGCAGAGAGGCAGGCAGAGAAAGAGAGGAGGAAGCAGGCTCCCTGCCGAGCAGAGAGCCCGATGTGGGGCTCGATCCCAGGACTCTGGGATCATGACCTGAGCCGAAGGCAGAGGCTTTAACACACTGAGCCACCCAGGCGCCCCAAGTTTTCGAAGGTGTCACTTTTAAATATGGGTTACCAATCCCAGAGCATCCTGCCTTGCTTTGCCTCCTCCTTCCTGTGGAAATCACAATAGAAGTGTTGCCTGCAGTCCTGCTCTCTTTCCTTCTCTGCTTCATGATGGACCCTGGTGTTTTACCCTGGGGCCCCGCGGGTCATGCTGCATGACTCCAAGACAGCTCTCTCTTTGATCTATGTATGGTCTCACTATACCTAAATTAAGACTAAGTTATGATTAAAACAGGGTCAGTAACCACAGCTCACAAAACATGCAAACACATTAGAAATGCATGGAGAGTCGTCTTCCAACAGATACTATCTTAAAGGCCATTGATTTAAATACACATTTATGCCCAAATCTTTTTTAAGGGAACTCCCTATTCCCATAAAACAACTTAGTATATCTTTTAAAACACTTTTCTTCAAACACTCTTATGTCATCTGTGATTTTTATTTACTTGGCCTTCTTATGCCTTGGCTCTAATGAGAACATATATATTTGAAGGCAATTGCAATGTACATTGCACAGGCCTCTTCTCTGCTACTTTCTCACTCCTAGAAAGTGTTTTTGCATCATCTGATTATCTCTAGTTTACTCAGCCATCCTGGTGACATCCTGCTAAATGCAGTCTGCTTTGTCTATTTTTTTAAATATAGTGTTGCAAAAATATTTTAGATGCAGTATGTATAAACAGCCCTGAGTAGGTAGAATCGCGTAGAAGAAGCTTATAATTCCCTTTTTTTGCATACTATATAGATGTATTAACTTACTTAAACTGTACTCATACCTCTGATGATCAAGAATCAAAGATTAACAAAAGTTATTAATCCTGTCACTCCATAACTGATTCGACCTTTATGTTTTTGCTTTACAATATAGGCTTTGCATTTATCGCTACAAAATTCAACCTTAGATTCATGTTTTCTTTTGAGCCTCTGAAAAAATCTCTCAGATTCTGAAAACAAAATCAGTTATCATTCTAGCCTCAAAGCATCAAAAATTTAACAAGCAAATTTTATATAACTTAATCCCAGTCCTTGATTAAAGTGGGGAGCAGGACAGAACTGAGCATGGGGTCCCATGCACTCAGTTGGAACCTCCCATCAGGTTTACCTTGATGAATGCTCTTTAACCATAGTTGTAAGACATAAGATCTGATTTAACTAAACCTTCTTCCAGACCTTACTTGTTTTAAAAAAATTCTATATGGAGATCTTTAGAGTCCTTCATTTCTATATTTTGTCCTTCTGTCAGTTTTGTTAACTGAAGAAAAGACGTTAGTATGTTATGACTTACTCTTATGGAATCCATAATGGCAAACAATGATCACTTCTTCATTTTCTCTATCATCTAGAACTTTTTTACATATATATTTTAACACAATATAATGTGTTCTCTGTAATTATTATATACATATAATTGTATGCATATGAGTATATATACATATGTTGTATATGTACATATATATTATGTATATAAACATAATTATATATTATACATAAATATGTTATATATTATAATATATTATTGAATTGTATTTTTATATAATTAGTATTAATATATATTATAATATATAATAACACTCAGAACAAATTAGATTAAGCTGTTATTTTGGGAAGTGAGTTTTTACCTTCATTATCAACAAAAATTTAGTTAATACATGTTATATGTTGCTCTGTTCTACAATTTATCCTGAAGATGACATAAAGAAAAAAAATCTCATTGGGAAAGGAAATTCCAGGAAGTGTTCAAAGAAGGGAGAAGATCCGACAAATTAGTGTCAGAGGAAGGAAGGGCACTGGTAAGGGAAACATGCCAAATTGGAGGAAAAAAAAAATGAAGTGAGGAAGAATACATTGCACTTAAGCCTTTTAATTCAAACCTAATTTACCCTTTTAGAATGACATTGTTGTTATTATTTTTCTGGTCAGATTACCCTCTCTGCAATTGCTCTCCTGACTATCATTTGTGTTCTTAATCTTCATCCTTATTTCATTGTTTCCCATGTGTATATCTTGTCTGGTGCATAATCCTGGTAGACAGCAACCAAAACTAATTCTTCAGTATTTTGAACCCCTACCAGTCCAGGACATCACAGTCTCATCTTATGTGCTCAGTGATAATTTTGGAATTGGAAACTTCAGTTTTGGGGAATTACAGTTGAGAGGCTGGAAGGAATTTTGGACACAGAGAGCTAGAAAGATTGAATGACTTGCCTAGAATCACACAAGTTTCTATGCATTCATTCACAAAAAGCATCCCTCTAGCCCTGTTGCTAAGATTGTCTTTCTTGGATATCCAGGATTGGTCTAAAATCTCTGTATGGGCTGCTAACAAGGCATCAAAGCTTATTATGATTGTTTGGCTTGTTGGAACTGGTTTACATATTAAGAAAGGTACACTTTGATCCCAGAGTCTGAATAATACCTTCTAAGACCATGTGTTGGCTCTTACATAAGCACAGACATAAACAAATTCATCCCAGGGAGTCAATGGAAGTTTTCCTTAGATATTAATGTATATTTAGGGGCTGATGGCATATATTTAGAAGGATATCTTTCCTAATCCTTTTTATTAGCAGTTGGGATAGTGCCAAAATTCACAAACTGAAAGTCAGCCTTTCATTAAAATGACCTGAAGAGTAAACAAATTTTTTTCTGTATCTCCAGGAAGGACTAGCTGTGATATATTTACAAGCAGAATTAACCAGAAGGCACAGCTTCTTTGATGATGGCACTGGTCTCAGCTCTCTAATATGACTCATGGAAACAGGCAGCCGTTGTGGGCATGGCTTCCCCAGCTGGGCTTAAAAAATCCCAAAGATCTTATATGTCAACCAGACCACAGTACTTCTCTGCCTTTCCACTTAATGATCATCAAGATCCAGTGCATTCCAAATGCACACCTCAACTGGATTTATTTTTAAAATAATTGTTTATAAATTATTGGGCTCTTTTATTAATTTGTATGTTTTTAGAGATTTTTGGAGTGAGGGTGGGGGGAAGAACACGATAACATCCATCCTTTGCCCATACCCCATTAAAAATTCTGGAAGTAGTGGTGCCTGGGTGGCTCATTTGGTTGGGCAACTGTCTGCGGCTCAGGTCATGATCCTGAGGTCCCGGGATCAAGTCCCACATCAGGCTCCCTGCTCGGCGGGGAGTCTGGTTCTCTCTCTGACCACTCCCTCTCATTTTCCCTCTCAAATAAATAAATAAAATCTTTAAAAAAAAATCTGGAAGCATACGGCTGAGAACCCTATAATACCTTCTTTCCTTATGCTGACTACCCCAATTTTTAATTTGAAGAAGGTATTCTGGGTGATTCGGAGGGACCATAACACAAAGACTATATTTTGCAGGAATTTTGTTTCATAGTGGTATAAAACATTCAAACATCTCGGTCTAGCTCTGTAAATTTTCTCTCACAAAAATCCCTGGAGAGTCTTTCTTCTGGAGCTTTTCCTCTTTGCAAATTTAATATTTGTCATCCATCCAGTAGCTATGCAAACAAGTAATATTTAAAAATATGTTTTGAGTTTTTGGAGAAAATGATGCTGGACAAGTATGTCATTTTGGAATTGCCTTTTTTTTTTTTTTTTCCTCTCAGAAAGAAGCCTGGCAGGTCTTCATACTTGAAAAACAAATGGGGCAAGGGGAGTGGCTGAAGTAGAAAAAACAGATTATGTCCTTATTTTATGGACAGACGTTCCTCTTACCTGGGGCCACAGAAGCCCTAGAACACCCAGGTTTAAGGCAATTTGGAAATGAGGGAAGGTGTTTCCTTAAGCTAGCACTGTCCGCTGCCTTATATTATCCCTAGGCCAGCATCCCAGTGCAGATGTCCCAAAGGCTGCTTCTGGCTGAGACATCTGGAAGTCCAGCTGCTGCATTGACCAAACCATTTTCTAGGACAGTCCATACAGAAAGGAAAAAATGAAACTCAATTTTATTTTTATTCCCATAGAACTTCTGTTTTCCCCCTCAAGTTTGAATAAAGAGCCAACTAGATCTTATTTAAAATATAAGAAAACACCTAGTACCATGGGATGAGCTTTCATATTCCAAGATTGAGCCTGGAACCCACATTTGAAACCATGTTATAAAACTCAGAAACTGGAGTTCATAATGACAAGGAGAGTGTAGGGGAGCTGGTAGGCATCTAAAAACAATCCAACAGTAAGTGTTCATGTGTTTGGTTTAATGGATTAAAATAGAAAAACATCAGGAAAATATATCAGCTGAACTTAGTTAATTTTTTTTTTAATTTTGGAAAATGCCCTTTCATCTACTCTTACGAGTTTTCTCAATTTTTATTTATGTCATTTACTAATCTTTGAAGTGTTGCATTGGAAGCAAAACCATTTAGCTTTTGATGATTATTTCCATAATTTGGAGTTTGATCACTTGGGTCATTTGTCCCTTGTTGACATGAAAGCCTGTACTCTGGTGGCCTGTCAGAGGACAAAGCATAAACATTCCTCCATTCATCATCCTCAAGTCAGGCAAGTCTTTTGCATGATTTGCAAGGCCAGTTACAACAGCAAGAGGCATTCTCCACTGGTTAATGAGTCCTTTCAAACTCCTACAGCAAGCCTGTCCCTACCCTGTCAACAAGCCCTCAGCAAATTTTAATTCAATTATTGAACTCAAGAACATAATTACTAATTATGGTTATCTATTAAATATTACTCATAATTAGCTATCGTATGACTTTTTGTTGTTGTTTATAATCTTTCATTTGCAAATCGATTTTGAACCTCTCAAAGTCCCTCTGAAATATATTATCTTAATTCACATGTGTTAGTCAGCTCAGGCTGCCATAACAAAATATCACAGACTGGGTGACTTGAGCAACAGAAATTTCTTTCGTCACAGTTTTGAGACTAGACGTTCAAGATCAAGGTGCCAAAAGGTTGGTTCTCAATGAGAACTCTTCCGGTTTGCAGATGGCTTCCTCCTCACTGTGCTCTCACTTGGCCTTTGCTCAGTATGCATGTAGAGATGAGAGTGCTGTAGGGTCTCTTTGTCTTCTTACACCAGTCCTATCAGATTAGGGGTCACCTCATGACCTTAATTCACCTCCATGGCCTCCTTAAAGATCCTATCTCCAAATAGAGTCACCTTGGGAATTAAGGTTTCAACAGATGGATGGGGAGGAGGAGGCAAAATTCAGTTCATTACATCACAGTTTGCAGATAAGACAACAGACTGAAGACTAGCCCTAGAAATGTCAGGGCCAGTATCGTTTCCACATTTTGACTCCCTATTCTTTGTTTTGCTGCAATTCCTTTATGATGGGAAACAATAATTTTATGGGTTTTTGTAAAGTGCCCATGGCTTTCCAGATACTGCAAATATTTAACTGTAAACATCTAAAAACCATAAAAGCACTAGGTTTTTAAAAATAATTATGAAATGGAGAAAGATTTTCTAAAGAACCATAAAACCGAGAATCCAAATGGGAAAAAAAAAAAGTATAAAGGGGATTGTGTAAAACATTCAAGGCCTGTAAGACATAAAATGAAAAAGAAATATGAATGTGAAGCACAGGAAAGCCTGGAAAATATCTAAGATGCATATGACAGGTGGGGGACACAGTTTCTTAATATACACAGACCTTTTATAAATCAACAGCAAAAAGACAACACTCCAAAAAATGAGCAAAGGACATGAATAGGCAGTTCATAGGAAAAAATATAAATGAATAAGAAACATATAAAAATAATCTTAACTTCTCTTGTAATGAAAGAGATGCAAGTTAAAATGACCACAAAACATTATTTTCTGCCTACCAAGTGGCAGAAATGAAAATTGCATGGGAAAGGGATGCAGGAAAAATTATCCTTTTTGTTACACAATTGGGGAAAAAATAAATTAGTGCAATCTTATAGAAGGTAACTTGGCAGTATTTGTCAAAATAAAATAAGCACATACCCTTTAATCCAGCATTTCCACATCTGAGAATAATTAAAACTTCATAAACCATCACATACACACAAGGAAAGTTGTACATAAAAAAGTATTTGATGTAATATTGTTTGTATATTAGTTGCTAGGGCTGCCATAACAAAATGCCACACACAGGGCGGCTTAAGCAACAGAAATTTACTTTCTCATAGTTCTGGAGCTAGAAGTCTAAGATCAAGGTGATGGCAGGTTTGGTTTCTTCTGTGGTCTCTCTCCTTGGCTTGCAGATGGTTTCTTTCTTGCTGTGTCTTTCCTCTCTGCCCATCGCTGATGTCTCTCTGTGTGTCCTAATCTTTTCTTCTAAGGGCACCAGTCAGTTTGGATTACAGCCCAACATAATGGCCTCTTTCTAACTTAATTACCTCTTTAAGGTCCTATCTCCAAATATAGTCACATTCTGAGGTACTGGGAGTTAGGACTTCAACACATGAGTTTGGGAAGGGTATAATTCAATCCCTTATAGTTTATAAGAGGGGGAAAACAAGCAAAAACAAACAAACAAACAAAATATATATATATATATCCATCCATTGCTTACCTGGCTATTATAAAATATTCATATAATGGAATGGTGTGCCACTGTTAAAAAAGCATGAGTTAGGGGTGCCTGGGTAGCTCAGATGGTTAAGTGTCTGCCTTCAGCTCAGGTCATGATCCCAGGGTCCTGGGATCAAGTTCTGCATTGAGCTCCCTTCTCATCAGGGAGCCTGCTTCTGCCTCTCCCTCTGCTGTTATCCCTGCTTTTGCTCTCTTGCTCTTTCTGTCAAATAAATAAATAAAATCTTTGATAATAAAAAAAAAAAGCATGAGTTAGAACTATATGTAATACTAGGAAAAGACACTTAAAATGAACTGTTGAGTAAAAAGCGAATTCAGAGCAGTATGTATAAGAATATCTACATTGTGAGAGGGGAAAAAAGGTATGTGCTTTTGTGTGTGTGTATATATATATATATACATACATATATGTGTGTACATATGTATTTGCTACATATATTCACATACATATGAAATTTCTGGAATGATATATAAGAAGGTGCAGTGTGAAACTGAGGTTTCAGAAGATGTCTTTCTGGATTGTCTGAGACTTTTAAATGAACATGTGTTATTTTAAATTCTCAAAAACTACATGTCAGTTGGATGCAATTATTCTCATCCTTATATGCAAGCACTTTATCATGCAACCTTATAGCTCTTCTCACCAGGCAGTGTCTCTTTTTTCAGCCCTTGAATTTGGGTTCCCATGTCATTGGACCCAACCAATAAAATATGGTGGAAGTAATGCCTTCCTGCTTTGAGCCTGCCCACTTTCACCCTCTGGCCAGCTTGCCATAGACACACGAATGAGCCCACTCAAGACTGGAAGCACCCAGCTGATTGCAGCCCAAATTAAAAACCTATGGAATTGTGAGATAAAAGTGGTTGTTATTTGGGGTTCTTTGCGATGCAGTAATAGATTACTGATGTTCTGAATAAACATAGAGCTAAAAACAAAAGCACGAAGACGTTGATACATTTATTTTTAAAAAGATGAATAAATGGGATGAAAATTGGTAGTTCTGTCCTCAAAACACACACTTCTGACATGTAAATAAAATATCACCACCCTGTTAGCCGGACTCTTCTTCCTTAACTATAGTGAGGACCACACATACCCATAACATTTTCATTGTTGTGACAAGGAATTTTCTGAGATTACAAAATATAGCTTAGTAGATAGCTTAGTCTGTAACATTTATGCAAAACCGCAAATTACAGAATAATCTAAGGGAGAAGGAGAGAAAATATTTTAGATAGGAAGGGTGACCTCAGAATACGGAAGAACCAACAGGACTATCTAAACCCACCCTGAACCACATATATGAATAAATGGATACATAAGATCATGCATAACTATGTACAACACAATTAAAGTTTATGGAGAGATGTACACGAGAGCCTGCATGAGGGGATTAGGCCAGCAGTGTGATTAGAGTGTCCATAATGACCATATTTCTGGCTAAAGTGAGGTTCTGATTAGACCTCATGGCATGCCCGCATTTCTGGACATCTCTCCTACCTCCTCACACCTTTGCAATCACATTCACCACACTTTCTGAGTCCCAGATTTCTCAATTGCAACAATGAAAGTATTTCCATGTAGCAAACACATACAGAAGTCTCCCATAGGCGAAAAGATCCTGGGGGTGAAATTATCGTCTTTTTGGGCCAGTGTTTGTATTTCATTGAGCTGTCTGCCTGATTGTCCTGTTTTTACTTCCAAGAACTGAAGATTGGGCTTGAGTTTGTATTCTTGGCTGCCAAATAAATCTTTCTGCCTTGTGTCCTTTTTATGAACCATCACATTTTTCCATGATGGTGGGCGTTCTGGGCAAATAATGGCATTCTGGAGAGATTATTGTCAATTGCTCTAGTATTTTGGTTTTGTTTTACAGAAAAAGAAAAATGGCATGAGAAGTGTGATAACTAGATCTAGGCTAGTTCTTAAGGTTTTATACCGAAAGGCTTGGTGGATGTTCTTTTGGAAAGTGGTGTCTTTCTTTTTCTTTCTTTCTTTTTTTTTTTTTTAAGATTTTATTTATTTACTTGACCGACAGAGAACACAAGTAGGCAGAGAGGCAGGCAGAGAGAAAGGGGGAAGCAGGCTCTCTGCTGAGCAGATAGCCCAATGTGGGGCTCAATCCCAGGACCCTGGGATCATGACCTGAGCCGAAGGCAGAGGCTTTAACCCACTGAGCCACCCAGGTGCCCCAGAAAGTGGTGTCTTTCTAAAGAAATTTGTGTGAGATCTGTCAGATGATTTTATTTAGCACTACTTCCAGTCAGGAGGCTGAGGTGGCCATTAACGGCTTCTCAGAGCTCTGAGTTAAGCAGCTGGGGAACCACTGTACCAACTCAGACAGCATCTTATGGTAGAGCATGAGACTTCTGTGGGGAATTAGTCCATGAGAGTAGGACAGCGATATGTTCTAGCACAGACTTAAGAGAATGCTCATCAGACTAGAATATCTCCCAGGACACATTTTTTTTTTTTTTTTTATTCTTTGCTCAAATCTCCCTTTATATTGAATTGTCTTCTTTAACTTTTTTGTTTTGTTTCTCAGATGTCCAGTTCTGAGTTGTTTGCCACTAAGGACTCTCCACAACCTCTACAGCTATTCCCATCCACGTCTCCTTCCACTCATTTCCTGATTCTCCTCCTAGTTTATTTATGAAAGAAATGTTCCTTCAGAACAACTAGTGGTCAAAGTTGCATTACTGATACTTCAGACAATTCCAAATCTTTGGATTAAGAAACTCGTCTGTAGACTAGATGTCTATGACTAACTGTATTGAATCAACACTAATGAGGCATTTAACTTACTTTGTTAATTGAATCAGAAATGGAAAATAAAGAAGCAAAAACACTCTTTACCTGTAAAACACTATGAAAACCACAAATCAACCTGTGACTCTCTTGACAAACAAGACATAGAAGGTTTCTTAAAAGGACCTTTTGACATTAGATTTTTAAACAGAAGGATGAATTCTAAAAGTTCCTTTAGTTCTTTTTCTTTCCATCAGTACCTGCTCTTGATATCATTAAATAGTAGATAAGTCTTACCTGTAATCATTTATTTATTCTTTTTTTGTTGACAATTTCTTTCAGGAAAAAAAAAAATTGGAGCATCTATTAAGTGGCATGTATGTTACCAGGACTGGGCTAACAAGATGAAAAGGAAGAACTTTTACCCATGAGGAGACAGCTTAGTTAGGAAAGACTGACTTGGGTGTCTGAATGCTCTGAGATGGGAAAACAAGAGGAGGTATAGGTTTGAAGGAGTAGGATTTTTAAGATTTATTCCCTTACTCAAGATAGACCAAGCAAGATAGAGAGAGAGAGAGGAAGCAGGGAAGGGGTACAGGGAGAGGGAGAGAATCCTTAAGCAGACTCCCCACTGAGCACAAAGCCTGGCACAGGGCTCTATTCTAGGGCCCTAAGATTACAACCCAAGCTGAAATCAATGAGTGGGATGCTTAACCCACTAAACCACCCAGGCACCCCATGTGTATGCCCACTTCTTTTGTATTTTATAATCTTCTGTGGAAATAGAAAGTCACTCTCATTTGCTAATTTATTATCCTTGATACTCTTGGAAACCATTATTTATTCAGAGTTGTGGAGTTTTATTCTACAGGCCAAATAATCCCAATTGTTTTAGTCTGGCTTCCAGTTTCATTTTTTATCATTTTAAGCATTTCTGGATTCTATTCTTATTTGCCTCTAAATTCCTCAGGTCCTTAAATTTTACATCCTTGTGCTAGAATTATTGCTCTGTTTAAGAACTGTCCAGTAATAATACATGCATTATTCCAATTCCACATCCCAGCCTGGTGAATACACTTTTGACAATAGTCACCATGCTGAGCAGCACACTAATTTTGTCTGTCCTCCTCTTATTCTTCTTTCAATTTATCTTCACATCTCTGTTAAAGAAGTGAAAAGAGAGAAAAACCTAACAGGTGACAATGTCTTCTAGTATCTAACAGATTAATTTTTTAAAATATTTTATTTATTTATTTGACAGAGAGGGAGATTACAAGTAGGCAGAGAGAGGGGAGAAGCAGGCTCCCTGCTGAGCAGAGAGCCTGATGAGGGGTTCAATCCCAGGACCCCGAGATCATGACCTGAGCCGAAGGCAGAGGCTTAACCTACTGAGCCACGCAGGAGCCCCTAATAGATTAATTTTTTTTTTAAATTTATTTATTTGACAGACACAGCGAGAGAGGGAACACAAGCAGGGAGAGTGGGAGGGGGAGAAGCAGGCTCTCTGCTGAGCAGGGAGCCCGATGTGGGACTCGATCCCAGGACCCTGGGATCTTGACCTGAGCCGAAGGCAGAGGCTTTAACCCACTGAGCCACCCAGGTGCCCCATAGATTAATTTTTGAACTGAACTTCCACTGCCGTGAAATTGCTTCTGATCTGCCAATTTGGGTTTTTAATTTCTCATCTTATACCATTAAAAAGTTTCAAAATATTTAAATTATTCAGTGCATAATGACAAAGACTATTACTACTATGCAAATGGGTATAAGCCTGTACGTTCAAAAGCTCTAAGAGAAGTTTTTTAAAAACATGCTATGATTAATTGAAAATTTCAATTGAATGTTAAGATACAACTTGAAGCTTTGGAAATTGTCTTCCAGTCCATATTTGCTACCATTTTAGAAATGTGAGCCAGGTTTGTTAATGAGCACCCAAGAACTGATTAGCAATTATAGCACACAGGGTGGGCTTTATAGTGATATCAAAAGAGAACTGGACCGGGAGTCAGGAAGCCTGCCTTGGAGATGCAGCAACACTGCTCATGTTACCTTGGAGAACTTACCCTCTCTGAAATTCAATCAATTCTGTTCAACAGAGTCCAAAAGTTGGACCAAAAAGTTGTAGCCCAAAAGTTGTAGCAGAAATTAAGACACAATGAAAATGAAAACAGCTGACAGAGTATTTGCTCATTTAGTGATGCTTATACTTTTTTTTTATGATTTTATTTATTTATTTGACAGACAGAGATCACAAGTAGGCAGAGAGGCAGGCAGAGAGAGAGAGGGGGAAGCAGGAGAGCCTGATGCGGGGCTTGATCATGACCTGAGCCAAAAGCAGAGGCTTAACCCACTGAGCCACCCAGGTACCCAATGCTTATACTTTTCTTTTGCACTTCCTCAAGGCATTGGGTCAAAGGAGAAGGCTCAGAAGATGTAATTCTCTCCTCAAGCAATTTATAATCCAGTTGGAAAGACTGTATGTGAACTTTAAGTGATATTTTAGAAAGAGGATTATCAGGAACAAGAATAATTGGGCAAGAGTTCATGTAGAATATAGTGTTGGGTCCCCCAATAATGGGTCCATAGTCAAAGGAGCAAGACTGATACACAGTGAAGGTCAAGCAAAGCTTTATTTCGTGCCAAGCATCAAGAATCAAACAGACGGTCAAACAGACCAGTCAGGGCCGCCCCTTACAGAGAGGGGGGGCCCTCCCTGCCTCACAGACTAACTTATTTATTTATTTATTTGACAGACAGAGATCACAAGTAGGCAGAGAGGCAGGCAGAGAAAGAGGAGGAAGCAGGCTCCCTGCTGAGCAGAAAGCCCGATGCGGGGCTCGATCTCAGGACCCTGGGATCATGACCTGAGCCGAAGGCAGAGGCTTTAACCCACTGAGCCACCCAGGCACCCCACAGACTGACTTTTATAGAGCAAAGGCCATGTGGTTGAGCCTGGCCCCACACAGGTGGCCAATGAGATTGCAACACACAAGAGAAAGCTGCAAGGTCATGCTAGGTCCCACACAGGTGGCCAATTGAATTACAATTTACCCTATAGTAGACATTTGAACTAGCCTATCACCTTGGCCAGAATTGGCGCCCCTAAGGCACCCAAAAGGCGGGGCCCACACTCCTTGATAGCTGGAGAGATAGTATGCGTGCTTTACTGATTCGATGTCTTCACCTGACCTGACTCATCCCTGCTATCTCTACCTGACCTGACCCACCCTTGTATTTGGGCTTTGTTACCTGGGACTGGTTTCCTGGACTTGCTTTTAAGTAAGTTCTCCGGAGGGGCAGGGTCAATTTAAGTTTTACTGCATAAACAACAAAATGGCTGTTCAACAGGGGTGGGGTCACTCTGGCTGAATAGGCCCTTACAATAGAATGTGAGGCTGACCTTAAGGATGGAAGGGTTTGCATTGTGGGACTAGAGGAGGGAGCATCCTAGCCAAGCAGGGTAAATTGAAGAAAGCAGAGGTGCGAAGTTTAACAGCACATCTTTCCAGCAGGAGAGCAGAAAGCATGATCCTTTCCCTAGGGTCTTTAGCAAACAAATAAAATACAATAAAAATAATCTTTTTATTTCCTTGCACACATCCTGGACCACCAAGGCATAATTTCAGGAGGAATAAACTCATTTTTTTAAAGCTATTCTTTCCTTCCATTATTCAGCAGAAGTGGATTACATTTCCTCCTTAAGCATCATGTGGGGAAGTTTAAGGGTGTGTCCTGAGCTCATGGTTGTAGACAGAGGTTTTATGTAGGATCTTTGAAACATGGGGATCCAGAGATATTTGAAACAGGGGAATCATCTAGTTCAAACTTGCTGTTTTACAGCTTGAAAAAAAGGGTACCTAGACATAAGTCAGGTGAAAACCTAAGCCTAAGGTGAAAACCTAAGTTCTGTTGGCTTCTGAATTTCCTGTTGAGGAAGATCTAACTCTAATCTCATAATGAATTGGTGTGTATTCATTCATTCATTCCATCTTTCCTGAGTGCCTGCTCTGTGCTAGAGTACAAGAATGATAAGGTCTAAAAATAAAGACAATCCAAATGAGAACAAACAAAGTCCATTGAGTTTGCTACAGCATTTAACACTTAACACAGGGGACTCTAAGGCCATGCAGGGGAGTGGGAAACTATCAGGGTGAAAAAAAGGGGAAGGCTTCAGGCGCTCTCTGATTAGAGGTTGCTGGTATGGGGAAGCTAGAGATGCACTAAGAGCGGGGCATCCCATCTGATAGGTTTGGGGAGCGTATTTTACTTTCTCTGGTTGGTTCTGAATTGGAAGTGGGGATGCAGTTAGAGAAACTGGCTGTCGTTGCCCTAGCCCTGACCATTCTACTGACCATTTGGACCAAGAGGTTATACTTTGTCTTCCCAAACTAGTTGCCACAGAGATGGAAGGTCAGGGAGCTACTGTCATATGTGGTGTGGCCAAGGTCCACGCTTATATTCAGGCCACTTGGGACATAACCAGGGAAGCTGAGCCTCCTCTCATGGAGTTTACAGTCTAGCAGACAAGACAGATGATGAATAACGGTTTAATCAGGCCTTAGAAAATGCTAGAAAGAAAACATTTCTGGGTGGATCTGATATATCTGGAGTGCGGGAGTCTCCCTGAGCAGCTGACTTCAAGCTGGGTGCCAGATGTTAAGTAGAAGTTATTCAGAAGAGTCAAAATGTTATTGCCAATACTACTTGTGAGGTTTATCAAACGTATCTGTCCATAGTAGACTACATTCCCACAAAAGGAGTATTAGTTCCCTTCTCCACCTCTGATCAGAATCAAAGGGCTCCTTTTGGTTTCTCACACCATAGCAACAAAATGAGGAGGGCTCTCATTGTGAGGGCCTATTGTGTCTTAAAACAAAACAAAACAGAACCAGAAAGAACAGCGTTTAACATGAAAATAGAATCCTGACCCTCCTTGGACTAAATGTTGTTAATCAAGTTTAAATTTAGCTCCCACACAGTCTCAAAAGAAAAGGAGACAGCCAGGCCCAGGGAGGAAAAACTTCCGAGCGCCTCAGAGGCAAGGAAAACAAGCGTCAAGTCTACAAGGGCGGCCTGTAAAAACAAATGTCGCTGACGAGAAGGCGCCTCCAGAAAGCTCATTAGCAATCAGACGCAGACGCCCGGGGCCGCCTCCTGCTGGCGGGGGCCAGAGCCCCCACGGAGCCTGGGACTCTGCAGCCCACCTGCACCACTCCTGAAGCCTGCCTCCTACTCGGGCGACACCCTGGAGGGGCGAGGACAGGGGAGGGGAGGGTCGGGAAGCCAGGAAACCCAACAGGCAGGTGATGGAGAGCCAAGCTATTGTGTTTCTCATCCACCCATAAGCAATGCTGAGGGAGGGCAAGAGGCTGCTGCAGAGGGCCCTGGGTCAGCAGGATTTCAAGTGAGGCCCAGAGCATCACCCTTGCACTTTTGTTCCAGCCTGGGTCAATCCCAGAGCTGTTCCCATTCTTTGGGACTCTAAGGACCTCTTACTATCAAACTTCTTTGTGGCCATTGACACAGTGGAGATGAATTTATTTTTAAAATCGATTATTTTTTCTTCTTCTTCTTCTTCTTTTTTTTTAAAAGATTTTATTTATTCATTTGACAGAGAGAGAGATCACAAGTAGGCAGGGAGGCAGGCAGAGAGAGAGGAGGAAGCAGGCCCTCCGCGGATCAGAGAGCCCGATGCAGGGCTCGATCCCAGGACCCTGGGATCATGACCCGAGCCGAAGGCAGAGGCTTTAACCCACTGAGCCACCCAGGCGCCCCTATTTTTTTCTTCTTAAAGAAGGCTACCTTGAATTTCATAAAGATTTTGAATAAATTTGTTTTTTTCTTTGCTCAGCAGCAGCTACATGCATGGGAAAGCAGTTGCGTACCTGTAGTTGACAACAGCTCTCCCCATCCTTCCCTGTCCTTGTGGACTCCCAGAAGGAAGAGCTGTGCTCCAGGACAGCAAAGAGTGAATAAGGGGAAGCCGGCATTTCTTGAGGGCAAACTACTTAACATTCTTGGGTAAGAAAGGTTACTGTTTATCAGTCCTCTTCTATGGAATAGAGAAGAACTAAAATGGAGAAATTAAGTTACCTGCATCGGGTCCTACTATTGGCAAGTGAGAGAGCAAGGACTTTTCCAAACGACAGCCCTCTCCATCTCTCTCTGCTCCTACTTGTTAAATTAATTAAACAAGCAGCGCTTTAGACTGAAGTAGGTCTATGCTTTAGCAGCCTATGTGAGCAAAGCAAAACCTAAGCCCGTAAACAGCTTAAGGTTAAGAAATGAAAACATAAGGACAACCACTCACTAATGACCACCAAGGCTTTTTCAAATAAGATGAACATTTAAGCTATAGCTGGGCAAAGCATTTCCTTGCTTTGCTTTATCCTCGTCTCTATAAAATCTCTCCCCTAGCTCCTGTCCGGGGAGTGCTTCTAAATACTTCCGGTTTGGAACTACCTCATTCAAAATGATTTTTGCTTAAGTAAATTCTAAAACTTTTTAATGTGTCTCAGTTTATCTTAAATGCACTGGAGTCAGTCCAACCACAAATGTTCCAAGTTGGGGGATATTGGGGCCTGGTTGACTACATCTCATGTACATTTGTGAAGGGGTCTTTCACCTTGCAGTTGGTGGGACTTTTGGTCCTTTATGTTCTAGATGCTATTAGTGGGATGCAGTAGTGATGAATGATTGAACGGGGATGGGGCTTGTTACAGACAGAAGGTTCTGGACAGCGATGTGAGCAGGAGATTGTAGGAACTTTGACTAAAAATGCACATTAAGGATTAAAACTAAAAAGGGTTTGAAGTGGAATTCAAAATCCCAAAAATATCTTTTATAGACAAAAGAAGGAGGAATTAATATTTAGGCCATTATTCCTATATCGGTTTTTTAAATTTATTTTTTATTGATATCTGAGGACTATAGAATCTTGTCACCCAGGGCGTTAGTTTGCAAATATGTTCAGCGTTCTCCAAATATTTCAGGAATCCCCCTTGAAAAATAATGGCCTATCTGAAAGGCCCATCTCAGGCCCGGGACCCATCACTGCTTTCAACAAAGGGGCTTCATGTTGGTCCATGTTGGATTGCCTTAATGGATTTTGTTCAAAGAAAGTTGCCTCTGCCTTAAAAAAAAAAAAAAAGAAAGAAAGAAAGAAAAGGAAGTTTAAAACCTCTGTTCTAAATAAATTTAATGCCTGGCTGGTGATGGGCTCTCAAAAAATATTTGTTGGCTAAGGGTAGACTACTTGAACCACAAATGATTCTTCTGGACCAATTGTATTTAATTCTTATTTAAAATAACAACATGAGATAATATTAGAAACAGTCATGTGTTTTCATAGAAGATAAAACCATGACATTATTAATTTGGAGGAGGGTGGGAGATTAGGGAAACCGTGCTCCTGTTGCCTGACCCATATGTGGGGTAAATTAGATCTCTTGTGGGCCAGTAGGAGCATAGGAGCTGTCATCCTACCCAAAATACTTCCAACTCACATTTTCATCTTTGGAGTTTATAGTAGACGCTTAGATGTTTTTTGGGTTTTGTTTTGTTTTTCTATTGAAAACTAGTGATCCTTGTAGTTCCTTCCACTGTGATAGAACAGGGACCTTGTCAGGCCTGTGGGAACCCATGTTGACCATGGGCACAGTCTCCAGGAGCGTCCCTTATCACACACAGCTGCAGAAGTAGCTTTTTCAGACTCCTCCGTTGACCCTGACACACAGAGCTCGTGAGATGCCCTGTGGGGGAATATGGTGCTGATAGTAATAAATGATGAGGTGGGAGTGTTTTTCTTATCCAGGAAAGAAAATGGCAACAGCTGCCATTTATTGAACATTTACAAAGAACCACGCACTCTAAATTTACCCCTCTGAAGTAGTTACCCCAACCACTTCACAATGGGAGTCTGTGTCTTGCTTAAAATGTTTGAATGGCTCTCCATCCCAATTAGACAAATATCTAAGCACTTTACCGTGGTTCCAAGGCCCTGAGTAATCTCGTTCACCCTTCTCTCTGACCTGATTTTTCTCTTTCCACCCTTCCTTTTGCCAGCCTTCTCCTGTCTTTCTGTCCTTGGCTGGCCAAGCTTATTTTGGGGTTTGCTGTCCTGCTGCCCTTGTCCCACATCTTTGCATGGCTGATTTCTCCACATCACTTGGGTCTCTACTCACCCCCACCGAGGAGGCCTCATTTGTCCGTCCAATAAAGCAGAATGCCCCTCCCTGCCCCCTGGGTCATTTTCCATCTCATGATCCTGTTTTATCTTTCTTTTAAGCTTTGCTCAGGAATCTCTGAAACTTACTTCTTTGTTTCTTTGTTTATGTTTGTTTGGTGTCTCCACTTGTGGCAAACTATATCATGGTTTGTTCAAAATTTTATGCCTGAGACCTTCATTTGTATTTGTTGAGTGAATGAATGGACAATTGAATGTTGAGCAGTTTTTGCTAGATCACATAGCTAATGCGGGTTGAACCAGGCCAGAAACCCAGGTTTGTCTGTCTCTATTCTTAGGATACTAAATTCAGAGAAAGCGGGTGCCAGGAGTGTTGGAATTCAGGACAGGATAATGCCAAGTGGCCCAGCATTGCCTCTTCCAGAATTCAGCTGGGGCTAGAGCTGCCTGGTCTAAAGGAGTATTTCTCAAAGAGACAGATCCAGCTCACTAGAATCAGAATCCCCTGAGAAGCTATTAAAAGTGTGGCATTTTAGGCCGCATCCTAGACCCGACTCAGACTCTGGAGGTGCTAACGCAGGGGGCGGGTGGTGGTGGCATTTTTAACAAGGCTTTCAGAAGTTTCTCATGCACTGTACATTTTGAGAATGACAGACTTAAAAGAAATTTGCTCCTGACTGTGCTGCTGTATTTCTTTAGACAGCTGCCATGTGGGTAGATACACATCACTCATACGTGTTGGTTATTTGACCTGGGCAAGACCTATTTCTCAGGACAATTCACTCTGTTGGAGCAGTAATGACTCTCTGCTGGGATAGGCATCTGAGACTTTCATCTGTGACAGAGTCTTCTCCTTTAGAATCTCTGCTCCTCACCTCTTACAATTAGAGATAAATGTGTTTACCTCTCTTCATCAGAGCAGCATAGAACTGGGTCCTTTATGACTATGAATATGGTTAAGGAAAGAGTAATTTCAATTCAAAGACTTTAAAGGCCTAGGTGAACTCTTGGAAAAATTGTGGTTTGAGATTCCCTTATTACCCTTGAGAGCAAGTAAAAACCGACCAGCCAAATAAAAGATGTGGTCTTTGTTTTGTTTTGTTTTTTAAAGTAGGCTCTGCACCCAATGTGAGACTTGAACTCAAGACTCTGAGATCAAGACTTGGATGCTCTACTGACTGAGCCTCCTAAGGGCCCCAATTTTTACTTCTTAGTAGACTAAATAAGAAGTCTACAACTCCATAAATAAAAAGATTGTGTTTTAACTACCTAAAAAGAATACCTTAAAGTCTGCTTTGATAATTCGATCTTGAGATCCTTTTGTCCTAAACTTTCTGAGTTTTGGATGGGTTACCTGTTCCAGTTTATTACTTTAACATTTAACTTACAAACACAAATGAAGCAAAGCCCTTTTGTCCATTGAGAATCACAGCTACCAGTGATCTGAATAACAGAGCCTTTTATATGTAGCTTGGTGCATACTACCGAGCTGGAAAATCTTATATCTGAATTCCTTCAGTTGACCTTAATAACTTTTACTTTTAATGGACTTGGAACATTGATTTTTGCCCAATTTGAAATCATAGGGGAAAAAAGAAGTTTTACCTGAAACTTGGCCTAGATTTCTTTATGGTTTATAAATCATGAACACACAGCCAGATTGGGTTAGTGTTTAGATCAAAAACCAGACAGGAAAATTTTTGCTTATTTCATGTTTCAGAAAAAAGTTTATAGTTCTGACTAACACTCTGTATTACAGATATCAGAATGCACTCCTGGACATTTGGGAGAATAAAAACATTTTATAATAGAAAATCAAAGAGAAATCTCAGATATCTCATCTGAATATAGTGGATGTGTTTTAGGGATTTTGTCAGCAACTTTTTAAAGGGGTTTTCAAACATGCAGTTCTCTAAAGTGTGCTCTGCTATCAACTATATAGTTCTAATATCTCTCTTGATTTGTCACTTTTTGGAAGACATGATCTATGTCTGCCACATCCCAACCCCGATCCCTCCTGTGATCCTTTCCTGGTGAGGCAGGACTAGACTTTTAAAGATTATATTTAGTTATTTGGGAGAGAGAGCATTTGAGAAAATGGAGGTTGGGAGAAGGAGAAAGAATCTCCGCTGAGTAGGAAGCCCAAGGGGCTGGGGTTCGATCCCATGTCCCTGACCATGAGACCATGACCTGAGTTGAAATCGAGAGTTGGACACCTAATCAACTGAGCCACTCAGGTACCCCAGGGCCAGCCTTTTTAAATGATGCATCCATTAAGCTATTTGTATTTTTTAAAGATTTTATTTATTTATTTGACAGACAGAGAGAGAGAACAAGCAAGGGGAGGAACAGAGGGAGAGGGAGAAGCAGACTCTCCACCAAGCAGGAACCCTGATGTGGGGCTCAATCCCAGGACCCAAAGATCATGACCTGAGCTGAAACCAGATGCTTACCTGACTGAGCCACCCAGGCGCCCCCCAATAGGCTATTTGGAGTTGCAAATACAGAAAACCCAAACCAAGTTGATTTTAAAAAATAAAATAGCTCCATTTCTTTGACCTTTTCTCAGTTCTGCCCTTGTGTTAGCTTAGTTCTCACACCAGCTTTCCTCAGGACAACCAAACGTCCTGCAGTGTGGTACCTGGGATTATGTGGTCCCTTATTTATGTCCAGACTCAAGGCTACATAAGTATAGAAATTGTTTTTTTCCTTGGTTTTTTTTTTTCCCCCACCTAATATCATGTCATGGAGATCATTCCTAATTTTATATCTAAAGCTGCCTCATTCTTTTTTTAATGACTGCATGATATTCCGATGTGATTTATGTGAGGAGTTCCTTAATGGCACTCAGACACTCTAATTTTTTGATATTGTGACACTGCTACGATGATACTCACAAATATATGTTGTTTAGCACAAAGGCAAATATATCTCCAGGATAAACTCTTGAAGTACAATTGCTAAATGAAAGAGTACATGCATTTTACAGTTTCTTAATATTTAACTATGGAAAATTTCAAGCACATACTAAATTGGATGATTGTAACATGTAGGGAGTGACATCCTTGAATGCACCCTCCACCATCAATAATTATCAGCACGTGTTCAAACTTGTTCCATATCTACTCTTTCACTTTTAAAAAGATAACCAAATCCAGAATTCTTTTATGTCATCAGAAGTATTCACACTTCCCTGATTTTCTTATAAGATTTTATATAGCTGCTTAGTTCAAATCAGGGATCAAACAAGGTCCTCACACTCATTTGGTTGATATGTCTTATAAGTTCCTCTTAGTCTGTAAGTTTCCCCACCCTCCTTTTCTAGTTCTTTAAAGTTTTTATTAAAGAAACCAGGTTGTAGAATTGTGCCCCTATCGGGTCATTAGACATATTAGCAAAATGTTAGTTAGATCTAGAGACTTGATTTTCACTTTTTTGTTTTTGTTTTTGTTTTTGTTTTTGGCAAAGACATTCTATAGGTGGTGCTCTGTACTTCCTATTAAATCATATCAGGAGGTACATACTTTTGTTTACCTCTTTTTTTGTGTCATCATTATAATCAACCAGCTGATCAAACTGATATTATTAGCTTAATCCATCTATTATAAATTGTTCATCAACTAAGCCCATTATTTCATTAATGGTTGCAAAATGGTAGCACTCTAGTCCTACCATTCTTTCTGCATTTATTAGTTAAAAATCTATAAAGGATGTTCATTTATTTTGTTACTCTGAGGTACAACTTGTTTATGGAAAGCAATATAACTGTTTGGTTCTTTGCCATTCTTTCCCAGTTATTAGAATAATGGATTGGCTCTCTAACATTGTTAATATTGTTCTGAATACTGTGCTCCCTACATACTATTTTATTGTTAAAGAAACTAGGGCATGAAAAAATATCTGATTCCAGGTTTGAGGCAGGAGGTAGCAGATAAAACTGGAATGTGTCACATCAAAAAGCATGAAAGCTTTCTAAGACTACTGGAATTGTACCAAAGGTACTCGAGCCAATTTGAAGGAAATCCTACTAGCCAAATGCAAACATTTGAACATTTAAAAAAAATACTAATTACAATTAATAGATATACAAAAATGTATTAAAATCAATGAGTTTACAAACATACACTTAAAAAAACTCATGTGTTACCTTTGGAGGATGCATTTTTTAAAATTTCCAAAGTACATTGCAAGCTTACTAAACAGGACAATTATAATATCATCATCATAAAAATCTCCACAAAAGACAAGTAAATAAGTGGGATTTAAGCAAAAGCAATATGAAGATTAGCAGAATTATCTTTTTCAGCAGTCTAGGTGAAGATCTTTGACATGGGTTTGTTTTATATTTGTATGTGTCATAATTATATCTCTTTTATAATTTATCATTTAACCAGAAGAGGGGACTTTATTCTTAAATGGCAGCTCCAAAAGTTACTAAAAAGAGGAGAACATTTTTAGACCCTTTTATTCTCCAATTCATTGGTTGAGAAAACTCACCTGGCTTTTTTCTACAGCTTATGGGTCATTTGTGAATTAAAAAGCAGCTGGATAAAAACACTGAGATGGAGAAGTCCTTAGGCCTAGACCCTGGTGGACTTCTACAAGTTCTACAACTTGGTAAAGTCATCAACATCTTAGCTTCAAATCCTTTATCAATGATGAAGGAATTGGGGTAAATGTTTTCTAATATCCTTTCCAAATTTTAGAATGCGTTGGTTCAGTGATTTGTGCCTATACGGGGTGAGATTATCAAGACAAAACTTTGCCAGTTGTCTAGAAAGAAAAAAATTTTAATCCAATATCCACCTTTCAGTGATGTCTGCCTTCTCCATGCTCTGCCAGGTAAGACTGGGTTTCAGAAGATTTTCTTTCTCGCTTCTCTACCCCCATTCCTTTACACAGCTGCTTCCTGCCCCCCTCAAGAAGTCACTAACTCCCTTTGTGTTCAAGTTTCTCCATCTGTGAAATGCAAGGCTGAGTGCCCATCAGCCTCCCAGGGGTATTCTGTGTCTGACTCCATTACAGAGCATTCACTATGCGGAGCATTATCTACAAGCTAAGTTTGGCATTTCCTTCCTTTCCTTTCTTGATCATAATTTGATCCTAACTTCCTTGGGAGCCTCTTGTCTTTACAATTTGTCAGTAGTCCTAATCCTGTTTTAACATAATTTAGAGCTATGGTGATGCTAATGATGTCATTGATAATGAGCTGGGGATTGCCAAGAGCCTTTTAAAAAGTGTGTTCTAATAGTGAAGAAAAGAGTCCAAAAGCAAAAACAAAACAAAACAAAACAAAACAAAACAAAAAAACCCACAGCAGTAACATAGGAAAAAGGGCTCATCTACATAAAATAATTTACACGAGACAGGGTTGGCAGATAAGATACAAAATATACAGGACACCTAGTTAAATTTGAATTTCGGACAAACACAGAATAAATTTTTCATGTACGTATGTCTCATGAAGGGGACACGTCCCCCTTCCACCCTAAAAGGTTTTTTGCTGTTTATCTGAAATTCAAATTTAACTGGGTGGACTCCTGTATTTATATTTGTTAAATCTGGCAACCCTAACAAGCTTTCTGTTCCGCTACTTCTGTTGGAGCTAAACTGAGGTTCCAGGGTGCAGCTGGCCTTTTATAGATCTTCCAATGTTAAACAGAGAGATACTCCACAGTTGATGAGGGGAAGAGGCTGAAACTTCCCTATAGTTACACTGTTAAAAAAATATGTGGGAAAACAGTAGATACCATCACGCTGAACTTTTAGTGTCCATGAATATTTCGCCCTAGGATTAAGAGAAAAGAAAACGAAACAACAAAACAAAATGAAAAAAAAAATCAGTTGGTGTTTTGAAAGAAGTTGCAATTCTTGTACCTTAGTAGAAACGGTGCAAAAATCTTCTAAAGGTGGTAAAAATTGTAGTCTTGAAGGATTCTGGAGACAATGAAAGGAGGCAGTAGTTTCAGAAAGACTGGTTTTAAAGCACATAGTGCCAGGATAAGCCTGTACAGTAGTGGACACGGACTCTGTGATCACTCTGCTGAGGACCGTGTAATAGTCACACAGCAAAGGGCCCGGTGGGTCTCTGCTTGCCCACATGCTTGCTGATGCTGCGCAGGCCACCTCAGAGCACCATCTGTGACATCTGTACCCTCAGGGTTGAACTATGAGAAACGCTCCATTCATTAATAACTGTGACAATTAGAGAATTGGCTCCTTACTTGCTTTGCAAACACACGAAGGATTTTTCTTTAACGTTCTTCAGCAGATAAAATGACAAAATAAAGATGCAAAAAATTGAGAAGTATGACTGTCATCCAGTCCAGTCTTATTCAAAGTCTGCTCCGTTGTCTAGTGCTGGTCTGTGAACTCTTTGTCACCATTCGGCACCAGGAAAATTACAGAAATGTAGAATAAGCGTTTAGAAACCTTTGTAATATCCCACAGAGTCATATCAAGTCTGTGGAATTTAGTAATGAAGAATCAGGGCTTGCATTTTGTATGTCTTTTTTGTTATTGCTGGCTTCACTTTTCTAGTAATTTGTTTTTATTGTATTTCCCAAAGTATTTGTCACTAAAGGACTATCACATTGCAAAAAAATGAAAGACACACTACTATTTGTGCCCTTTAAGACAAATAAGAACTTCTACAATAACTTAAATTAAAATCATTATATTTATCAATTCAGGTTTCAATAAATAGTCAATACAAACCAGTGACTTTACTAGACATTTCAGATAAAGTGATGAATAAGACAGATACAGTTCTAGGGTTCCTGCCTCCCAGAGTACATTCCAGGACAGGACAGGACAGATAATAAAATCACAACAAACAGGTACAAAAATACAGTATACAGTACGATACGGGAATACACCATAAAGGACTCTAAACTGGTCAAAGATTCTGAGAAATGTTCCCGGAGGAAATCATACTAGTTCTGTTAGGCATGACTAGTCCGAAATTCAGAGAAGAAGTTCGAGCCAGAGCATTTGTTCATCTGGAGATGTTACTTTAGGGCTCAGGAATGGATGAAATTGCCAAGGTGGAAGATATTGAGTAAAAAATAAAGGGAGAACTGAACCGTAGAGGTCCAACAGCTGAAGAAGAAGAATTCGCAAAGGAGATGGGAATGAAGTAGTGGAAGAGGTGAGGAAGTGAGGAGGTTGTGCAGTGTCTGGAGCAAACAAGATCTGGAGAAGCAAGGCCTGATATGGAACATTAAATTCTGCCATGAGAAGAAACAAAAACTGAAACTATGCATATGGTTCACCAATGTGAAAGCCATTGCTTTTGGCTAAAGAGGCTGCTGGAAGCTGGTGGTAGAGGTAAGCAAGTGTTTCAGAAGCCAAGGTGCAGGGAAAGTAAGAAAAAGAATACAATGATGATAAGAAGTTTTACTGTGGAATAGAGGACAATGTAAGACTGTATTGGAGGGAAATATGGGATAAAGGGAATTTTCTCTTACTTTAAAGATGAGATAGCAAACATAAAGGCTGACTGTAGGGATGTTACAGGAAACAAAATCTAGGAGATATAAGGAAGACAGTAAGAGGTTAGTCAGTGACAGTTACCAAGAAGGCTGGACAAGAGGATTCCTGTGTTACTTACTACTGCTTGTAATTACAAACACCCGCTCTCTGCTAGTTTCACCACACTTTTGTGTGGTTCATCACTCTCTCCTTAGTGCCTGGGTTAGTGCTGGAACATTCAGATGCTCAGGAAATAACTGAGGAGAATAAGGCACCAGTAGAGGGTGTCTATCTTTGACACTTTGAGAGACACCTCCTCCTCCCTGATTTGAAGGCGTGAATGAGGACTGTGAGGGGGAAGGGAGAAAAGTGAAGGATTTTCCAACTGATATATTTTATTTTCTCTGAAATCAAAGAGTTTTAAAAAAATAGGGAGTTGATAGGGTAGAAGGCTTGAAGAAAATGATGTCTTGACACTGCTATTGAGAAGCAAGACTTACAGATAGAGAACCAATGATGACTAGCAAATGGCAATATGTGATGAGAGCACAGCTAAGTTGTGTTAGACATTCATATATGGAACACACTTTTTTTAGTCAGAACTGTCAAGGAAATCATGAAGGAGAAAAAACTTCTGGTTGACCCTGAATATCATATGTAGGAGAAGAGATAGGGCTGTGGGATTGGGGAAGCAACATGGGCAGAAGCTCAATTATAGTATTTGGCCTTTTGGAATCTACAGGAACAGCAGCTATATTGAGCTAAAGTTCTCTTTAGGTATTGAAATGAAGAAACTGGGGGCAAGAAGCAGAGGTGGGGAAAGGCAGTGGAGGTTCATGAATATCCTTGGCCATTTGATAAAATGCCTATGTTGCCTTAATTAAAGTCTCCCAACTTCATGCTAAATTCTTCTTGTTTTTTGAGAGCCACTGACTTAGACGATGGTGATTTGATCTCTTGGCTGTTAAGTAAGCCCCAACAATGTCTTTCTCGATATCTCATTGCTCTTTATTTTGGGCTTTCCCCTCAAATTTCACAACTTCTTTTACATTCACCTATTTCACTCTCATACCGCTGGTATACCAGATGCTCCCTTAATGTATTGAACCTTCAGTTCCTCTGACCTTTTTTTTTTTTTTCCCTTAATTGGTCCTCTCCTAATCAATTTCTGACTAGGCTATCCTTTATTGTAATCACTTCAGCTAATTTCACCAGTACTTCTAAACTATTTACTACTATCTACCTACATATTTAAAATCTTATCTCAATCTGGCTATTTGCCTTTTCTGTGACTGCTGAGAACTGATGAAGAAAATTGCTCCATGAGAGTATTCACACTCACATTCACATCCAAATGCTGCTTGGAAATCTTCCCATCTTGACTCTCTCTAATTTCCCATGCTATTTCTATTCCTCATTACTTCATCTTAATTTTCGACATACTGTTGTTTTCTCTCAACAAAATAGTCCTAAAGATACAAACATAGTGATCCGAAGGGGCACGTGCACCCGAATGTTTATAGCAGCAATGTCTACAATAGCCAAACTATGGAAAGAACCTAGATGTCCATCAACAGATGAATGGATAAAGAAGATGTGGTATATTGGGGCGCCTGGGTGGCTCAGTGGGTTAAGCCTCTGCCTTCAGCTCAGGTCACGGTCTCAGGGTCCTGGGATCGAGCCCCGCATTGGGCTCTCTGCGCAGCAGGGAGCCTGCTTCCTCCTCTCTCTCTGCCTGCCTCTCTGCCTACTTGTGATCTCTGTCTGTCAAATAAATAAATAAAATCTTAAAAAAAAAAAAAAGATGTGGTATATATACACAATGGAATACTATGCAGCCATCAAAAGAAATGAAATCTTGCCATTTTGTATTTGTATAGATAGTTCCATCTAGTGGATGGAACTAGAGGGTATAATGCTTAGCGAAATAAGTCAATCGGAGAAAGACAACTATCATATGATCTCCCTGATATGAGGAAGTGGAGATGCAACATGGGGGGTTAAGGGGGTAGAAGAAGAGTAAATGAAACAAGATGGGATTGGAAGGGAGACAAACCATAAGTGACTCTTAATCCCACAAAACAAACTGAGGGTTATGGACATTGGGGAGGGTATGTGCTATGGTGAGTGCTGTGAAGTGTGTAAACCTGGCAATTCACAGACCTGTACCCCTGGGGATAAAAATATATGTTTATAAAAAATAAAATTAAAAAAAATAGTCTTATTACAATTTAATTGAAAAAACAGGTGATAAAACATTTTCCCACCTTCCTTCAAGAAACTCATTTTTCCTGCCTCCTACCCTTATCCGTGTAAAATACACACTTGCGCACATGCCCCATGTTCCTGCAAATGTATCCTCATCCCAATCCAGCTTTCCTTTCTCTCCTTCTTCTCTGTGGAAGGTAAATCTTTTCTTGCCTCCCTAGGACCAATCTCTACACTTGCTTTTTAATTCAACTATTACTGCCTGTGTTCATTTTCTATTGCTGCTGTAACAAATTGTCACAAATCCAGGGTTCTAAAACAACACAAATTTATTCTCTTACATTTCTGGAGGAAAAGGTCTGAAATCAATTTCTCTGGGTTAAAGTCAGGTTTTGGTAGGGCTGGTTCCTTTGGAAGGCTCTGGGAGAGAATCCATTTCCTTGCCTATTTCAATGTCTAGAGACATCCTGCACTCCTTGGTTCGTAGCTCCTTCCTTGCACCAGTCCAACCATCCATGGCTATGTCTCCATTATTCACTTTGAGCCTCCTGCCTCTGTCTTATGAGGATGCTTGTGATTACATTGTGTGAATCCAGATAATCCAGGATAATCTCATTACTCTCAAAATCTTTACTCACACCGGCAAAGTCTCTTTTTCCACGTTCACAAGTTTCAGGGATTAGGACAGGTCATCTTGGTATCATTCTCTCAACCCCTCTATCTCTCAACTTCACCATCCCTTTTGCTTCACGGAGTCCCCGTCTGTTCTGCATGCTCACTTGTTTTCTTGTCTGTAGGATCTATCCTCTCAGCTTAAATCTCTCCTGTTTTATTTAAGTACTGTCATTGACCCCCTTTTCTTTTTACTATGATGATCTAATTGCATGATCTTATTCACTCCCTAATCTTATCTATTGCTTATGAAAAAAATGACCTCTAACTCTTTTACTTTCTGGTCTACCCAACTGCCTGCTGAGAATCTCCACCTGCATGGCCTCAAGGTATCCTGAACCCGGCATGTCTAAAACGGAATGCCAAAGCTGCTTTCTCCTTCCTCTAATTCCTGGCTCAGTTATTGGTTTCTCAGTCAGCTAAATTGAGTGAGAGAATCATTTTTAAACTGAACTCTTCCCCCCTGCGTTTAATTGTCCACTGTAGTGGATATAATTATGGATATTCACTAGCTCAATATCTATTCCAATCTCCTTTTATTTCTTCCTGGACTAAAAAGGCCTGAAAATTAAACAATGACATTTCCCAGATGCCCTTGAAGTTAGATCTGACAGTGATTCAGATGCAGTCATGTGAGGCTTGATTAAAAATTGAGTTTAGAAGGATGAGAAGCCGGACACTAGGCATATATTTTGCTGGTGCACATTAAAAAAAAAACAGGTCAGGATCAGGAATGAGTATTAGATAGTGCCTACTTTCAAATACTGAGAGTCTCATCTACTTCAGAAAGATCTTTTGCATCTCTAGTCTTTTCTCTCCATTTCTACTCCCACATCTGTCTTCATTGCTTACCTGGAACAGCTTCCTCTGGCTGCCTTAAGCTTGAGGCTCTGTCTCATTTTCTTCTCTAGCACTTTTTTAAATGACCTTATTTTATTTTTAAAGTCTGTTTCCTCATCCAGACTATGAGTTCTTTGAGGGAAAGGATCTAGTTTTGCTCACCTTTTTAAACCTAACACAATACACAGCAGATGAGAGATGCTCAATAGATTTTTTTTTTTTTTAAGATTTTATTTATTTAGGGGTGCCTGGGTGCTCAGTGGGTTAAAGCCTCTGCCTTCCGCTCAGGTCATGGTCTCAGGGTCCTGGGATCAAGCCCCACGTAAGGCTCTCTGCTCGGCGGGAAGCCTGCTTCCTCCTCTCTCTCTGCCTACCTCTCCACCTACTTGTTACCTCTGTCGAATAGAGGGAGTGTGAGCGGGAAGGGGAGAGGCAGAGGGAGAGGGAAAAGTAGGCTTTCCACTGAGCAGGGAGTCCTACAAGGGGCTCAATCCCAGGACCCTGGGATCATGACCTGAGCCAAAGGCAGACATTTAACGGACTGAGCCACTCAGGCATCCCGTTCAATAGATGTTTTTTGAAACAGCTTCTCTTTAGCTCAGAAAAGACCATCCAAGTGACAGTGAGTGATTTTTTCCAAACTTCTGTTAAATATTTGAAACAACTATGAACCATCTCTTCAGCTGTTAGGATAACTGGATTTTGAAATCATATGCAATTGCAGTCTTCCTTTCAGAGTTTTTTTGTGTGTAAAAGAACTTTGTAAACAGTAAAGAATGATCTCTATGTAAATGACTATCATTATTATGTTATTTCTGAGACAGCTGTGGGGTAACATAAGTTATCCCCATTTCACGAATGCAGATCTTGAGAAATAATGAATGACCCTTAGCCAACCAGCCACTCAGACCAGGGCTCAAGTCTTCTGATGCGAGCAGGCACCATGAGAACTCAGTAATTTTATTTATTAATTTATTTTGAGTGGCTTTCCTTGCGCTCCCTACCAATGGCTAAAGGAACCTAAGGGGAGGGAAGAGTCAAGAGACTGAGGCTTGACTTCACTTCTGACTGGCTCTGGATTAGCTCAAAGTCCCAAAGTCATGATCAACTGAAATAATGCATGCTAACTTCTACAGTCTATGAGAACTCTGTGTGGTGCCACTTCTATTTTCTCCCCAGGCCTTGTAGATCACCTGTGATAGTCACTGTGACTTCTCCTGGCTTTGTAACACCAAAATGGAAATGATCAATTTAGTGAAAGGCACTAGGAATGCTAAATGCATTTTAAATATATATATTTATAAGTTATATATATATTTACAAATTTACATACTATATAAATATATAATGTATATTTATGATATACATGATGAGGCTATAATAACATCAAAAATAAAATAAAGTAGAATACAAACAAGCTAAGGGGACAAGTGATTCCTCTATTCCAAGTCTCTTAATAGTAGAAAAAGAACTGAGCATTTTTGTAGCTTCCTTTCTTTTTAATAAAATAAATACAGAGATCTAAATCCATGGCTAAAAAAAGGCCATTAAAACTTGAACCAAATGCGTTTGGACCAAAAATAATTGAACGCTTGCCTTTCAGTTACATAGATCCTATTCTATTAGTCCTTCCCTAAAAAGATGTGTATATTAAGTTGCTGACATTTGAGTGGTAGGTGAGTCCAGTTTTGAACTTCATTTCAGTTCATGTTATGATGCTTAATTATGGCTTAGTAAATTAACAACATCGAGTGTATCCTTTCTTAGAGATTTGAAAAATCCCAGACACGGGTCTTTAAGAAAAATCCCTTTAACCTAGTCCATCATTCCTCCTCTCGCCAGTGATGTTCAGAATCCTGACCTAACTCAGAATCTCTTCTCCACAAGGCTCCGGGGAAGAGACCCCACGGCGGGTAAGTTTTTACGCTGAATGCATCGAGTGCATTTGGATAAAGACCCAAAGAAATTTTCCCAAAGGGTTTTTACCCATCCTATCCTGCTCTCCTGTTTGCCAATGTGATCACGTAAAGCCTACTGCGTTTCCAAAGCTTTAGGAGCAGCCACAAGTTCTTTGTGAGGCCAAGAGTCCCAGTGCCCTGCTACCCCACCCCGATTCAAGGGTTTGTCCTGAGGCAACGCCTGTGTCCTTTCAGGCTGAAAGCCCTATTTGTCCTCAGTTCCGCCGAGACCCCGGAGACAGAGCTGCTTTGACAACCACCCACTCTCTGAGGGGGTCACCTGTTGCCTCACCCCGGTCAAGAGAGGTCAGCTTCTCAACAGGAATTTTTTAAAAAAAGAGGCAGGCACGGGTCTGTCCATAAAAGGATCTCTTTGAGGTTGGTGAAAAAAAAAAAAAAAAAAAAAGAAGAAGAAGAAGAAGAAGAAAAGCAGGGCATTTTGTGTTCCCAGTTAGACCCTCTGGAACGAGGCCGCCTGAGAACAGGCCTGTGAGCATTTCTTACTGGAGGGCGGCCAGCAGAGGCAGCCCAGACGATTTTCACAGGACCTCTTGCTGCCACCGATCACCCACGACAGCCTAAATTGGAGTCGGGGCGGCCGCCTCCCGGCCCCGCCTCCCGCCCCCAGCCTGGGCGGCTGCGGGCTTGACGGGAGCAGCTTGCCTCCCGACAGGATCAAGTAATTTAGGGTCAAGGACAGGAAGCCAGATGTACACAGACAAGCAAGATGAAAAACTGACATGTGCTGACGACCATATGGAGCCTTCACTCTTCTTGCCTCCTTCCCCTGCACTGTAAAGATCCAGAAATCCATCCCTATCCCTTTCCCGTACGACACCCCTTTAACGCAATGTACCTGCTGAATAAACTTTAGGGCAGGTTTTGTCCTAAGTAGCAGGTCTGTGCGCGGTTCCGGGGACTGTCGTTTGGGTCCCTTTGCCTCCTCATCGTCCCCCCTGGAGACCTCGGGGGCAAGTAAGGGAAGAGCTCCGCGGGCGGGGCTTGCACAGCGTGGGAGATCAGGGGCGAAGGGCAAGCGCGGGCAGCGCTCGGGCGGCTGTGGGAAGGAGCCCCACTGTTGGGGCTCGCTCATTCCTAGAGAAGAGAAAAGAGGCCGCCTTCTCCTCCCTCCCTCCCCCAGCATCAAAGGGACCCCCAAACAGAGGAGAGGTGCCTTACAGCTCAATAGAATCCCAGTGCTTTCTCCTCTCTTCTGCCTGCCCCCACTCCACTAGGACAGCCATGCATTTAAAACGATAGAATTTGAGACAATCTGAGAGTTCAGATCATATGAAATCCGAAAGAGCTTCGGGTCAGGGCTAATCCCTCCCACTCCCCCTTACTCCCAAGTAGCTAAACCTCTCCTCCCCTGGGAAGGTTGATCTGAAACAGATATTTTCTTTACTGCACTGCATGAAATTCATAGTTTCTACTTCTATATTTGAAAAAGAAAATGTGAATACCTCTAGAAAACCCTGAGTAAGCCTCAGTATTTCATGCCTCAGTCTTTGGGCTCATGCTTTGTTTCTGTCTCCCCAGGGCCACGATGTTATCTTGCCTTTCTCCAGACCTAGTTCAAACATCGCCTTCTGGGAGAAGCCTTCTGTGTGCCCTCAAATACCCCCTCTTCTCTACATTCTGTACTACAACTATTCTGTTCTCTGGAATTACAACTACTACTTGGTTTTAACGGCGTTTCTTAGCTACTGCCAGTGAAGCATGGATTTTAAAGGCTCTTCTCCAAGCACAGCAGCATGGAAACCTCATCAACATCCTTAACCCAGTGCCCCTGTGGCCATGCCCAGGCACTGGTGGGGTGGCTGGAGGACACTGAGGCTAGCAACTCCAAGAGCTTGAACTCACAACCTGGGCTCCACTTGATCAGAATTCTGACAAGTCCTTCAGTGGTTCCAAGCAGCCTAGCTCCAAACAACCAAGAGGCAGCACGATTAAAGGCAAGTCTACTCACTATCATGGGGAGTGGAGACTTGGGACCATGGCTCCCAGAAGTAAACCTATCCAAGAAGAAGATCCAGGAGGAAAACAAAAGAATGCCAGCATCATTCCCAACACAGCCTCTTGTGGCACCAAGTCTTTATTAGATTTGGTGTGTGTTCTTCTGGAATCTGCACATGTTTTATTATTGTCTGTTCAAGCCTGAAGCAGTCTCGTCTCTCTCGGCTCGCTCTCTCATCAGAGGCTGAGGGATGCCAGTTACTGTTTAGCTGCTGGTGGGATGCTATTTGAATGAACCACATCTAAGGGCGTTGGTGCTGGTAAAGCATCTTTTTAGTTGAATAATGGAAGACAGCACATTTGGGGAGGTGGATGTCATGCGGTGGTAGTTCAGAAGGAAGACAAAGAGGAAACAGACCACTGACTCTGGTGGGAACCATGGTGGTATGTGGCATCCCTCACATAGAGACAAAGATCCCAGTAAATTACCACAATGCCAAACAGAGGGCCCTGACAGACATAATGGAACCGTATCCCTCCTTTGTCCAACATCTGAGGAGAAAATCAGAGTGTGAGCTTGTGGCATGCTCAGCCAAGAGAACTAAAAGGCATATTTAGTTTCCCTTGAAAATGCGTTTGAAAACTTCCTCAGGTGAAGAGCAACAGGACACGTGCTTCCATTGTACTGCAATGACGATCTCAAGCT
Organism: Enhydra lutris kenyoni; assembly: GCF_002288905.1. Lineage (NCBI taxonomy): Eukaryota > Metazoa > Chordata > Mammalia > Carnivora > Mustelidae > Enhydra > Enhydra lutris. Next base: position 20,098,770 of record NW_019154101.1, read on the forward strand.
GTTGAGCTATTTCCATTCTGGACTTCTTTCTCTCCCACTGCACTCTTACTGGTTAATTCTTCCAACTCCTAAAAGGCCACCTGGAAGTCTCCAAGTTGCTAGTACCTCTTCCTTCTTCAGATCCCAGTTTCTTCTCAGCAAGCCTCACTCTGGGACAAGGGGCCCCAGGCAGCTCTTGAGCTTGCCGACCCCATGTTGGACAGGGGCTGCGGGGATGGGGCCCAGCCTTCCTTCTCTGCTGATGCATCTGGCCATATGCCATTGCAGGACACCTCCGAAGGAAGTGAGTCCTTGTTGTCCATGGTTTTGTGCAAAGTTCGTTATCAGGGCCTTGTTGTTTTAATCCAGAAATAAGGAAGGAAGAATAAGACACCCCTGGGCTTTTCTGTGCTTCAAGCCCCCCAGATATTTTACAAAAACACATTGCAGATGCCAGAGACTTTTAAGGCTATTGAAGAAATTGTAAGACTCTCCTGAGCTTGCTCTAAGCTCCACTTCCCTCTTCTCCTCCCTGAGAGAGCTCCTTGAGATATCTCAAGTTCAGCCTAAATGGGAGTCAGGCTGAAGAGAGATAAGGAATCTTTAAAGGTTACTTAAAACTCATACAAGGTGCTTAAGATCTGCTAACGAAAACAGTATTCTTTTGTACAAACATAAAGCTCATGAAGAATGCTTTGTGAATGAAAGGATGCTAATGTCTTATAATGATGAAAAATTGCCTTTGGAAAAACTCAAGTCATGGCTTTGACAAATAAAGCACAAAAAATATACTTTAGACTTAGAATATCCCATTGGCTATCCCCAGGAGGCATGGTATGCATGAAGAGCCAAATTGATGCAAGGCTCCCCTCAAATGCTGGAAGTTGAAAAGTACAGAATATTTTTCAAAATACAGCCTTGTGTTATAAAACTCTGGGGTGGTCTTCCTCAAAGCAGTACCCAAAAGGCTCAAGATGACTTTAGGACATAGTAAAACCTAAAACAAAGGAAACCAAATAAAATCTGCAGAATCATTACATGGTAGGAAGCCAATTTGAGGCTGGGAATTTAAGAGCTGTGACCTCTGACCACCCTTGATGCCATCCTCTGCCCTTGAGACCCCAAGTCTTGTCCCCATATAATATTGCCTCTCTGAGGTGCCTTGGTGACACTCATTCATTCATTTATGGTTTTTTCAAGAAATGTTTACTCGAGTGCCCACTATTTCAGTGCAGTGGGTTAGATATTGTTGGATTTACATGCATTTTTCATGTCTTCCTTACAATTCCACCCTACAAAGTAGGGTGTTTTATTTCAACCTACAGATGAAAAAGCACACCTTCCCATAGACACAAATTTATTAAGGGATTTGTCTGGAATACAAATCCAGGTGCTCTGACCCCAGCACCCAGGTTTTAACCAGCACACAACATTAAATAGAGGCATAACCAGCCCTGAGGAACTTATACTCTAGGGGAGGAGACAAAGCATGTCCATGGGCAGATAAACCACATGGCACTGAGTTACCAAACAGGAGCTTTAAGTTCAAGGAAGTGGGCTAGGAGGATGGGATCACCGATGGTGGAGGTAACTGTAGGTAGCTTGAGAGGAAGGCAGGATTCGAGCTATGTTTTGAAGGATGGGTAAGATTTTACAATTGTATTGTTATCATACCTCAAACCTAAATAAAACAGAATAACCTGTGATCATCCTGCTCTTTTTTTATGCCTCAGTCATGGAGTGATTTTTTTTTTTTTTTTAAGCTGCCCTTCACCAAGTCTTTGGCTAAAACATTTGAAAAGACTCCTGAACTCATTTTCTCTTCACTTCCTACAATTGCCAATTTGGTTCAAGACCTGGTTAAGGCTCACCTGGAACACCTCTACACTAGAATTCTCCCTCGTCCGCCGCAGTCCTACTCACGGCTAGGGCAGGATGAATGACCTTCCTACTCACTGCTGGGGTCCAAGAACTAGAAGAGCACCTGCCAAGGCCAATAGGAAGTTCATGGGATGGGCCAGGCGTGTAGGTTGTGAGGACGTACTAGGACATGTACATGATCTTTACCTGGATAAGTGATGGAAATAAGAGCAGCAGACTGGGTACATACCATACTCAAGCCATTGTCTTGGGCCTGAGAGGTATTCAGAGCAGACAAAGACCCAGTTTGTACCTTCACATGATTTCACTGTTGTTTTGAGCCAAGCATAGGCACATGATGAAACAATGCTACAAGGTCAGCAGAGGCTGAGTGAGTGCCATGCCTTAGACCTGAGATAGCTGTCCTGAAGAGAGAGGTGCCGGTCACAACTGAGGTGGCCCATTCCCAGAAAGTCAGGTTTGAGCAAGAAGCTGAAAATGATCAGCATTTAAGCAGGTGGAAAAAAGTATAAAAGGTATTTCAAGGGAGAGAATGACATATTTATTCTAGCATTTCTCACAGTGATGTCAGTAAGTATGTCACTAAAAAAGAGACAGGAGGGTTGTTTGTTTTTTTTTTTAATTTTTTTTTTTTATTTACTTGAGAGAGAGGGAGCATGAGTGGAGAATAGGGAGGCAGAGGGAGAGTGAAGTAGACTCCTCAGTGAATGAGGAGCCCAACACAGGGCTCAATCCCAGGACCCTGAGATCATGACCTGAGCCAAAGGCAGACACTTCACCCACTGAGCCACCTGGGTGCCCCCAAAAGAGGTAGGAGTTTAAGTGTTCAAGGGATTAACACAAAAGTAAAATAATATCTTCCCCATGGGACCTTTTAGAAATACTAAATGGTAATGTGTCTTATAAGGGGAAAATATAATATGCAAGCTTCTGCATCTTGGAAACTAAGGTTAAACAAAATGCTCTGCTTCTATCATATATATATATATGATATATAGCATATATCATATATATATATATATATATATATATGATGTACGTACCTATATGATATATATGTGATAATATATAGTATTATCACAGGTAGCATGAAGTACAGAGCATGATCAGGCTTCAGAGCTGGTTGATTCGGTTACTCAACAATATCAGGTAAGACCCATATTCCTTCCATATCCCTACTCTGGTATCCACAGCACTGAGGCTGGCTTTCCTCAAGATCATGAGTTGACCATCAGTAGCTACTAGAACAAACACTTCCCTGTTCACACTCAGCAGGACAGAGAGATATTTGGTTCTCTTTCCCAGAAGGTTCAAATAAACCTTACCTTATGTCTCACAGCTCCAAACTGATTTAGCTTCTCTGTCCACAAATTGATCACTGGAAAGGGGATGGAGATGGACAACGTGTACCACATACACTTTGGAAACATGGACCTTTATTCATTCATAATCTCAATATTTTGTCTCTCCTTCCAAACTCTGTTAACTGAGCACCAACTATGCTTCCAGATTACCAGCCTCTGCCCCTAGGAAGCTCATTATCTGGTGAGAGAGGAAGAAAACACTGCCCTGTAATTCGTGTGCGGAGGACATTGTGGGGTCCGGTTGAGGGAGCCTAATGAGAACTTCACAGGATGAGTACCTAGCTCTGCTGGGAAGAGAGGGGTCAATAGGAAAACTTTCCACATAGAAGTTGTATTTTGGTGGTCTTGGGGAAAACACACAATTTGATGAAAAGACATAAAAAAAGAGAAGACATTGAAAAAGAACACTAGAAGAGAAGGAGTAGTAGCACTAAGGAGATCAAAAAGAAAGAATGTTTCAAGGAAGCCCTAATGCTGGAGTAAGGTAAATGAGAAGACCAATGACAACTTACGAAATGTCTAGCACAGCCCATTTTAAACCTTGCAGCAGAGGAGAAACCCAGGGCTCAAGTAACTTCCCCCAGGGCAGGTAACTAGTAAGCTGCACGCTTGTGTCCCCCCAAAATTCATATGTTTAAACCCTAAAAATTCATATGTTGAAATCATCTTGGGATGCGATGGTATTTGGAAGTGGGGTCTTTGGGAGGTAATGAGTTCATGAAGGTGGAGCCCTCGGGATGAGATTAACGCCGTTCTAAGAGGAGCTGTGAGAGAGCTTGCTTTTTCTCTTTGGTCTCTGCCATGTGAGGACCCGGGAAGATCGTGGCCATCTGGAAACTAGTAAGAGGGCTTCTCACAGAGCTCAGCCATGTTGGCACCCTCCTCTCAGGCTTGCCAGCCTCCAGAGCTGTGAGACATTAATTTCTATTGTTTCAGCCGCCCACTCTCTGGTATCTTGTTACAGCCTCTGGCACTGGCTGAGACAGGAACCCAATCAGGATCCGAATCCAAGGAAGGCTAGTTCCAAAACACACACTCATTTACATATTACTGTATTTTTCAGTGAAAATGGTGAATGGATTTTGAAAATAAGAAACGCAGTGTCAGTAAAGAAGGAAAGGAGAGGCCAACTGGGGATGTGGGGAGGACATACCTGCAGACGCCTGGGCTGAGGAACCGGCCCTGTGATGAAGCAGCTCACACCTAACTCTAGTGCTGTTTTTTTACCCACGTCTTTAAAGTTGTGTCTGTTGCTATCTCCGGGGCTCTTGTTTTCTCTTCAGATGCAAGTTTCACACTTTCTCTGCAACTCTTCAGCTAATCCTATGCTGACTTATTGGTGCTTATTCCTTCTTTTGCTTTATCCTCTTCACATTCGCGTCCCTCCGCACCATCCTTTTGCTCCTTCCTGTTTCATCTCTGGAGACAGAGTATGATTCAGATCTAAGCTGGAAATGTCTGTCGCTGAGCTCAGAACTTGTGGCTTCTAGCCCGGTGGGATGTAATTTTGGATGAACATACGAATCAACCAAGAGCCTTTTAAAAAAAAAACACAGCTTCCTAGTCTCCCCCTCCCCAACCTCCTAAATGGAAATCTCTGGAGATAGAGTTCAGATATTCCTATATTTAAATTTGCTCAGGTAAACGCATGCAACCGACCTGGCACTGGCCCTCTACTAGGAGCCGTCGCTCTAGTTTCTGAGTCACTTTTTTATTATTTAGACTCTGCCATTTTCTGGGCTTTGAGCTCCAAGCAGAATAACCCTTGACCACAGATATTTTGTTACTGTATCTCTTTGCCTACAGAGTCTGCTCCCGTGGCTTGGGAACACTGTGAGAAATTATCTTGGGTTGACTCTGTATTTACTGCAATTTTAAAATCATATCATAATTATATCTTATCTGTCTCCTACACTTCCCTTGTCTGGGGCCCGGATCTCTTCTCACTGCTCATGTCAAGAGATAAACTGTTCATAGCTCGAGTTAATCCAGAAAGGAGGGCTATTCTGTGCCTGTCTGCTCTGGCAGTCATTGAAAATCAAAGTCAGTTATCTCTGCTTTATTTACTTAGTCTTCACCACCTTTCTCAGATTCCAGATTCACATGCTTGACCCAGCTGGTCGTCATGGCCCACTCTTTGTCTCTCAAGTCATCTTTTCTTCATCTGAGCGATATATGTCTCACACCCCCATTACCAGGGATACAGACTGGGGGTGCACTGGATCACGGTAGAACAGTCAACATTGGGATGGTGGAAATGTGGTAGGGGAGGATGGGAAGCAGAATCACTGCGGATCCTCGGGGAGCTTAGGGGTGGGGTCCCTCTTTGCAGATCTCTAGGGTGGGGGTCAAAGCCTGGGGTCATTTCCTAGGGATGATGGGGGGCTGAACTGGAGCCTTGGAAGCCTCACTGTGATGGACATTCCTGGGAAAAGAAGCCTGGACTAAACTCTGTGATTTCTGGGCCTTTAAGAGGGACCTATGAAACCTAAGAACAAGGAGTTCTGAGGAATGAGAGAACCAGCACTGTGAAGGGGAGGCCCAGTGCTCTGACAGAACACAGCAATCTAGGTGGAAGTTTAGAGGCCAGGGGCTCTTGTAGAAAAACCAAATTCCAGTTCCCTCTGCGAGTGATGCTAGATGAGCTTAACATTTGTGTAGCTACTATGTGTTAAGGGAGTATAGTGGGAAGGACCAGGTCTGAGAGAAGCAAGTAAAGGGAGGAGTCGGCAGGGCATGTGAGGAAGAGCCAGGAAGACCCCAAGGACTTTGAAGGTCTTCAGTGCTTAAAGTACTGTCTAGTCACTACTTAGTACACATGGAAACAATGGTTGGTTAGACTTTGCTCAGTTACCTTACTACTAATTCCTAGTCAAGAATTTCTCTTTCAATGGTTATGATCTCTCTGCTTTTTTAACTTATACACAAGTCTTTTTGGGTATGAAAACCATAGAACACTTGCACTTCCATGTTTGTATTTTATGTATTATCCTTTTATGGAAGTTCTTTGTGGCCACTCTATGGCAGATGTCATTGTAGCTTCATTTTCACTTCTTCTGGAATTATTTTTTCACTCTCCTTGATTTAATACTAATTTCAATGTACAAGATATGCAGTGTTATCCAAAAAAAGAATATTAATGAGAAGCGGTGTCTATTTACCTGGTAACGCAGAACGATTACCTGGTGCTAGATCAGAATTTATATACAAATTGAATATCTTTTCAAAAACATCCACTCCAAATTCATAGGACCAGACTAGAAATGACTCTTGGTTTCAGCAAATCAGTGGTTTTAAGATCAAATAAAATGTAGCTGAAAATTGAAAAATTAAACTTCGAAAATGAAAATATTTCTCTTTTCCCTTTTAAGAAAATACTTTGTTTAATTTGCTCAAATGGAACAGGGAATTCCTATACTCAACCACCACAATGTTCCTAATTTGTTAAAGATGTTTCTTATGATGGGGAATCATCAGATGCAAGAATGTTAAAGCTAACCTAGGGTTTATTACAAAATAAAAATTGCCCAATGACCTTCCCACTTCCTTTCCTTTTGGTTTCTTTATGAATGAACTCTTTGGAGAGAAACATTGCAAAGATGCTCTCAGATCTCTTGATAATATGGAAACAAACCACAGAATTAAAGTGTTTTCTAGTCCATAATAATTTTCCTCTTGATATCATAAAGCTTTAGATCAAACCAGTGAATCCTTTGCATTCATTTAATAAAGGATGAAAATAAAGGATGAGATCAAAAGTTAGTCATTTTTAATTAAGGAAAAAAAGTAGATTTGAATACAGCTTTAAATATATTCAGCAGTTGTTCAAAAACCATGTCAATCCACACAGCTGAAGATGAAATATTTCAGGATACTCCCTGGTCAAGTCACTGTCATCATTATCACAGATACATTTTCTGAGGAGAAATTTCTATGGACATAAACTGAATTTCATGACATTCAGCAACAACCACCCCACCCCCGTCTCCTGTTAACTTCTAGTGAATGTCACTAACTATGCAGTAAGAAGGAACTCACATCAGTGAATAATTATAGTAAATGTCTTGCTCAACCACTTATTCAGTGACTTGAAAATAGGTGTTTACATCAAATAATTAAATCATCTAATTAACTGGTATAATCAGTAGTTCTCTTCTAGTTAGTGGATGGTTCTATTACTATTGGTACAATTACATTCAGTATCTAAGAATATCACATGAAATTGTTCTGTTTTTAGACCCCATGTGAAAAATAGAACATGAATGGAGGATACAATATATCCACATCATTGGGGAATATAAGCATTATTAAGGCAAACCTCATTTTTGTTGATTCTTCTGGGCCAACAGTAAGCTTTAGGTCGAAAAGAATTGGCTCTTGCTAATTATAATTTACTTCATTTTTTTCATGGAAGCTCTTCAGTGTTGACATAGAATTATGCTCATTTGTTTCTGGGACTAGAGTAAGTTGATATTTGGAAGGACCTATTTAGCATGTGTAACTATACTATTCTTTCCACAGGCATGGTTCTTCCCTTTCCCTATAGCCTTCAACAATCTTCCTTTCTTCTCATTACATTTTCATGAGCTAAGCACCTATGTATGTGACAGGATACTCTGCCCTAGCATGCTGGTTAATTGAGAGCAATGAAAGGTGTTACAAAATGATTCTGATTCTGGCAGAATGGATTCTGCCAGGTTATTAAGAAGATGCTACATGCCCAGCACCCAACGTAGATGCTGAGGAAACAAGAACGGATATGGCAGAGCTCCCGTCCTCGAGTAGTTTACCAAGTAGAAGTGAAGGTTCCTATACAACAGTATGAGAAACACTAACATAGTTATAGGCTCCTAATTTTATTACAAGATCATAGGGAGTATTACCTATTCCATCTGGCCAGAACAATAAGAGTATTTAGGTATACAAAAGGGAAGACATCTCCTAGCATCTCCTAGCATCTCAGGATCTCCTAGCATCTCTGATCACCAAATCCAGAGGTTCTCATAGACCTAATCTCATAGAACCAAAAAGTTAAAAAAAACAACAACAACACAGGAGAGATATGTCAGGTTGTCCATTTTTATTTTGCCAAGAGAGGACACTAAAATAAATAATCAGATAATTGGCTTAGATCTATTGTCACCATGTGCTTTCAGTATCTACTGCTATGTAACAAACTATCCCAAAACTTAATGGCCCACAGCAACAGCAGTTCATTATTTCTCCCAGTTTTCTAGTTTGACTAAGAATGCATGCTTCACATGGTACCCCATTGGGATGGCTGGAAAATCGAGAGGAGCCTCACTCACTGTTCAGCTTGACAATGATCTCGGGCTGCCGGACTAAGGTATTACTTCTCCTCCATATGACTACTTGAGCTTCCTCACCAGATGGTAGCTGGGGAAATATTTGATGAAATGAGGGTGGAAGCTACATATCCCTTAAATCCCATCCTCTGAAGTTAAAAAAGTACCGGTTTTGCTTCTCTCTGTTACTGAATACAGCTCATAGGGCCAGCCCAGATGCAAGGGAATTAAAAATAGATCTGACTTTTGATGGAACAGTAATACAGTCACATTGCAAAAGGTCATGTGGGATGGGCAATATTGTTGTCACCATGTTTGGAAATACTGTCTACCACTTCTCATTTTAAAAAAGGACGTTTAAAAACACTGATGTATTTAGAAGGACATAATCTCAGACTAAAGGTTGGGCAATCATTTGAATTGAATAAATCTAACTTAATGAAAAACACTATGTTAGGTTATATAAGTACCAGAGACAACTTCATCAAGGACTAGTACTGGTTCAAAGACCAGCCAAGGTTTAGAGACCAATTATTTAAGCCAACAGTTTTCACATCTACTTATTGATTCACAAGTAATAATCTCAACAACCCAGTGAGCACTTACATGTACATAAAACCAATCAAAAGTTTCATGGATCTGGTACTTTCAAATAATTTCTCTTCTACTCTTTCTGTTTCATTAAAAATAATGATGTTAATATTCCAATAAATTCATTTCAGGATCTAATAATTAGGAAATAACTATTGTCTGAAAAAACCGGTGATAAATCCTTCCCTCTGTATCGTCTCTATTGAACACCTTGAGTACTAATGACACAACTGTCTACCAAGTCAGTCCATATTACCTTCAGCAGTTCTTATTGTTGGAAAATCATCCTTTTATTTTATGTTTTTTTAAAGTTTATTTATTTATTTATTTATTTAGTACTCTTTACACACAACATGGAGCTCAAACTCATGACATAGAGACCAAGAGTCGCATGCTCTTCTGACTGAGCCACACAGGTGTCCCCATCCTTTTAATTCAGGTGAAATTTTCTTCCTTGTGGCTTTCATATATTCTTCGCTGGGCTCAAGTTTAATCTTTCTTCCATCTGAGAAATGGGTCTTCCAATATTTGGGAACAGCTCTCATATACCTAAAGTCAGCTTGTCCTTGTTGCTCCCTTTCCTTTATCTGATTTTCAGAGAGCAGCCTCCTAAATTCCATGAGGACATGGGTTAAAGAGTGGGCTCCAAGGTCAATCTGCCTGGATCTAAATCCTGGCTCCAGCTTTTATAAGTTTTGACTTTGTGTTAGGTACTCAGCTTTCCTGAGCTTCCATCTCCTCGCGTATAAAACAAAGGATAATTAAAATGCCTAGATCATAGGTGACGGTGAAGGTTAAATGACAGAATGTGGTAAAATAATCACCATGATACTTGGTAAGGATCAAATATTTGAAAATTATTAGATATTGTTTTCATACTTATCACTGTTTAGTTTGTCTCTACTCCATTTAAGATGTAGTACTTAAAATAGAATACCATATTCTATGACATTGATAATATATTTTTTTCCATTGCCCCAGGCAAACAAGATGCCATCCTTTCTAAAGGATTAGACTTTGCAATTTTCCCCCAGATTCCCTTGGAAACAACATGTTTCCTGTAAAATGTGGTGGTCCATTTACCATGTACAGTCCGTCTAATCCTCAGAGTGTGTGGAGCAGCATGGAGACCGCCATCTTGTTCCAAGAAAATTAATTGTTCTTGATCAGCAGAGCATAGTCTTTTGAATCAAGTAGCCTCTTTAAAGTGAAACCTGCGTTTTTTTCAAACACTATATCTTCCTAGTAAATTCAACAGTAATTGAGGTTGTCTCTGTTCCCCAATATTTTCCCTTTAAAAAATACTTTTTTTTCTTTTAAAGAACAGTTTTAGGTTCACAGAAAAATTGAGCAGAAGTTACGAAAGTGGTCATGTACCCACTGTCCCCACAGAGACAGCCTCCCCAAAAAGAACATCTGGCCCACAGTGGTACATTTGTTATTATCAGTGAACCTACACTGATGCATCATTACCACCCAAAGTCCGTAATTGGCATTAGAGTTCATTCAAAGTGGTGTATATTCTATGGATTTTAACAAATAAATACAATGAAAGTGTTTCTACCATTATAATGTATATATTGTATCATACAAAGTAGTTTCATTGTCCTAAAAATCTTCTCTGTTCCACCTATTAATCCCTTCTTCCATCCTAATCACTCTTCTTTTCACTGTCTGCATAGTTTTGCCTTTTCTCCAATACCATTTGTTAGAATCAAACAGCATGTGGCTTTTTCAGATTAGTGTTTCTCATGTAGTAATATGCATTTAAGTTTCCTCTATGTCTTTTCATTGCTCAATAGCTCATTTCTTTTCAATGTTAACTACTATTCTATTGTTTGGATGTAAGACAAAGGATGTGGAGCAGATACAGCCATCTACCCACTGAGGGATGTCTTAGCTGCTTCCAAGTTTTGGCAAGTATGAACAAAATTTCTACAAACATCCAGGTATGGGTTTTGTGTGCACGTAAGTTTTCATTTCCTTTGGGTAAATACCAAGGAACATCATTACTGGATTTTGTGATAAGAGTATTGTTAGTTTTGTAAAAACTGCCAAACTGTCTTCCAAATTGGCTGTACCATTTTGCATTTCCACCAGCCATGAAGGAGAGTTCCTGTTGCTCCACATCCTCACTTGGTGCAGTCGGTGTTCTGGATCGTGACCATTCAAAGAGGACTATAGTGGCAACTTTTTGTTTTAATTTACTTTTCTCTGGTGACCTATGAAGGGGAACATCTTTTCATGTGCTTATTTACCATCTGTATATCTTGTCAGATCTTTTGCTCATTTTTAAATTGGATTATTCATTTTTTAATTATTGAGGTTTAATAGTTCTTTGTATATTTTGGCTAATAATCCCTTATCAGATATGTTCTTTGCAAATATTATCTTCCAGTCTGAACCTTATCCTCATTCTCTTGATAGTGTCTTACACAGAGCAGAATTTTTTTATTTCAGTGAAGTCCAGCTAGTCATGTATTTTGCTGATGGGATTATGACTTTGGTGTTGCATCTAAAAAGTCATCACCATGCCCAGGTCAACTAGATTTTCCCCTATCTTCTAAGAGTTTTATGATTTTCTGCTTTTATTTAAGTCTATGATCATTTTTGAGTTAATTTTTGTGAAAAAGTTTAAGGTGTGTGTCTGGATTCAATTCTTTTTTCTTCTTAATTAATTAATTGATTAATTTTTGCCTGTAGATAGCCAATTGTTCCGGTACTATTTGTTGAAAAGTCTATCTTTTCTTCATTGTATGTTTTTGCCTTTTGTCAATCATCAGCTGACTATATACATGTCTATTTGCAGGCTCTCTATTATGTTCATCTAATCTATGTGTCTGTTCTTTCTCTAATACCACTCTGTCATGCTTACTATATGTTTATAGTTAGTCTTAAAGTTTAGTAGTATATTTCCCCTGACTTTCTACTTTTCCTTCAATATTGTGTTGGGTATTTTGAGTCTTTCACCTCAATTATACTTTTTTTTTTTTTTTAACTTGTTTTAGTGGTTGCCCTAGAGTTTACACATTTACAACTAACCCAAATCCACTTCAAATAACACTATCCTGGTTCACAGGTATTATAAGTACCTTATAATAATAAGATATCCTAATTCTTTCCTCCCATCCCTTGTATCATTATATATATACACACACACACATACACAGAGAAGCAAATACATTGTTGCTGTTTTTCTAACTGAACTATTACTGTTAGATCAATTAAGAGTAAGAATAAGAAGAGTTTTTATTTACCTTCACTTATTCCTTCTCTAATGTTCTTCCTTTTTTTATATATAAAGTTTCTGCCTTAGGGCTGGTCTACTGGCAACAAATTCATGTTTGTTTGTGAAAGTTTTTACCTCTCCTTCATTAATAAAGTGTAATTTTGCAAGATGCGGAATTCTAGCTTGGTGGTCATTTTCTTTGAGCACTTTAAATATGTGACCCCACTCTCTTCTACTTTGCATGGCTTCTGAGAAAAAGTTAGGTGTGTTTCTTGTCTTTGTTCCTCTATAAGTAAGTGTTCCCCTCAAGCCCTTTGGCTTCTTTTAAGATTTTTTCCCTTTATCTTGATTTTTCTCCAACTTGAAGATGTTATGCCTAGAGACAGTTTTTTGTTTATTTGTTTGCATTTGTCCTGCAGGGTGTTCTCTGTGCCTCCTGGCTCTGTGGTGTGGTGTCTGACATTAATTTGGGGAAACTCTCAGTCATTATTGCTTTATATATTTCTTTTGTTCCTTTCCTTCTTTATTCTTCTGATATTCCCATTACATATATACATTATACCGTTTGCAATTGTCCCACAGTTCTTGGATATTTTGTTCTGTTCTTTTTTCACAGTTTTTTAAATTTTCTTTTTGATTTTCAGATTTAGAAGTTTCTACTTACATGTCCTCAAGCTCAGAGATTATTTCTTATCTGTGTCCAGTCTACTAATGAGCCCATTAAAGGCATTCTTCATTTCTGTTACAGTATTTTTGATCTCTAGTATTTTTTGTTTCTCCTTTGTATTTCCATCTCTGTTTGCATTATCCATCTGTTCTTGTAGGTTGTCTACTTTTTCCATTACAGCCCTTAGCTTATTAATCATAGTTGTTCTTGAATGTCATGACCTGATAATTCCAACAGCTTTGCCATATCCAAGTCTGGTTCTGGTCTTGTTCTATGTCTTCAAAGCATGTTTTTTGCCTTTTAGAATGCCCTTGCAATTTTTGTTGAAAGCCAGGCATGATATACCATATGAAAGGAACTCCAGTAAACAGGCCTTTAGTGGTGTTTAAGTGTGGGAGGAGAGGAAGCATTCTATATTCCTATGATTAGATCTCAGCCTTTCAGTGAGGCTGTGCCCTTGGCTGTGAACTTCACAGCCTTAGATGGGACAGGATGGCTGGAGGATGCTGAGTTTAGGTATTTCCCAACCCCAGCAGGTTAATCTCTGGTAAAATAGTTTATCTTGAGGACAGGCCTTGTAAAGCACAGAATACTCTGGTATATTTCAAAATGGTTCTTTCCCCCCTGCTCTTATAGGAAGAACAAGGGGTTTTTTCCTCTGATCTTCATGATGAAAACCTGGTAGAACTCCAGAAGGTAAAACTCACAAAAATGTACCCTTCTTCCATATGCTAGGGAAGTTTTAACTCACAGAATTGTCCATGGTAAGCTTCCAGCAATTCATTGATTATAGTTCAGGTTTTCCCCTCAGGCACTAATGGTTTCTGCAAAAGTGGTTTTCTGTTGCAATAAGTTCTACTATCTCTATCAGCCTGTCTGACTCTCCAATTTTGGGGGCAGTACTTTCCCCAATGAACTTATCTCTCTGATGGAGTTAAGAAGAGTTGTTCCAAGCTCTTATGTACCAGAGTGGAAATAAGAAGTCTTCCTAATTTATTTTTATGGCCTGTATCACTACCTGATAAATTAGTGGTAACTTGTTGTCTGCTTTTTTCCCCCTTTTTACTCTTTTCCCCTCTCCCCTACTAGAATGGAAGTTCCATGAGGGCAGGAAAGTATTTTGTTTTATTCATTACTATGTTGCTTGAACTCACATCAGTACCTTGAACTCTTCTAGGTTTTCAATAAACCAGGTGCTGAGTTAAGGCTTTTTGAGTAAATGAAAGAATATCAGTTTTTGTGTTACTTCTAGTTCAGCTATGTCATTTTTATGAGGAATCTCAATCAGGAAATGAGGATAGAAAAGTCTTACTCACAGAGTTGCTGTGTGATTTTAATTTGTTGAAGAATCAGTATAAGGATCAGGAATAAATGTGACTTCTAGCAGGTATCTGTTTTGTTGAGGCCACATTTCTGTGTCTGTTTTGTTTTGCCTCATTCATTTCATGTGAATCATACATATTGGTATAGAGAAAACAAGGACATGGGCTCTGGGCAGACATGAATTTATCCTGACCTCCATGACTGACTAATAGTTTCAAGTGGGGTAAGATGTGGTAAATATACTTTTGGTTTATAATGTTCAAAAATTTGAATTTTAGAACAGTTTTAGATTTACAGAAAAGTTGCAAAGATAGTACAGAGAATTTCTGTATACACTATACTCATTTCTTCTATTATTAACATCTTACATTATTGGTGCATTTATCACAACTAATGTACCAATATTGGTCCATTATTATTAACTAAGTTCTATACTTTATTCCTATTTCATCGGTTTTGCCCTAATATCCTTTTTTGGGTCCAAGATGCCATCCAAGAGACCACATTATGCTTAATCATTCTATTTCTTTACGTTCCTCTGGACTTGACAATTTCTCAGACTTTCCTTTTTTGTGATGACCTTGAGAGTTTAAAGAGTAGAGGTCAGGGGCACCTGTGTGGCTCAGTGGGTTAAAGCCTCTACCTTCGGCTCAGGTCATGGTCCCAGGGTCCTGGGATCGTGTCCCACATTGGGCTCTCTGCTCAGTGGGGAGCCTGCTTCCTCCTCTCTCTGCCTACTTGTGATCTCCTGTCAAATAAATAAATAAAATCTTAAAAAAAATAAAATAAATAAAGAGTAGAGGTCATATATTTTGTGGACTAACCCTCAGCTGCAATTTGGTGCTTTTCTCATCATTAGATTAGGATTATAGGTTTCAGGGAGAAAGACCAGAGAAGTAAGACACCGTTCTTAACACATCGTATTAGGGACATGTGCTAGTCACATGATTTATCACTGATAATGTTAATCTTAATATCCTGACTAAGGTAGCATCTACCAGGTTTCTCTTTACTGTACTCTTTAGAAGAGTCGGGTATTTTTTTATTTACAGAGTGGGGTGTTATGCTCCATCTCCTCGAGGGCAGAATATCTATACAAATTATTTGGAATTCTTCTGTATAGCTGTCCTTCTTCCCCCTTCCCCCTGCATTTGTTTGTTTATTCAATCATATATTAAGCCTATGGCTGGTGAATTTTTATTTTATATTTTATATTATAATACAATGCTACTTTATTTTGATTCATAGACTGTACTTTATTTGGCTATCAAATGCTCTTTCAGTAGATTCTTGTGTCCTTTTGACATATTCCTGTCATTTTGGTTGAGCACTTCCTTATTTTCTGGTACTATAAAGTGATCCAGATTATTTTGTGTATTCTGTAACCAAGCCCTAGGACTTGTCACTTGTCCAAAGGTCACTGATTCATTTTATTGCAGAATGGTATTAGAAAATGAGATCTGGATAGGAATTATGCTCATTGATGTTGGAAGAAAACTGTTTCTAGCCCCTTTTAACAGACAGATCTGCGAAATACATGCATGTATATTAACCACATGTACACACATATCTATACCTATTTCTATATATATCCACCGGTATCTATATTAAGGTAACCATGAGTTCATAATCATGTCTCCAACTCTAATCCAGTATCACTTAATTCATTCTAGCCTTGAATGATGTTTTTATAGTTTAAACTGTTACAACTGTATGAGATTGACTGATAAGAAAAACACTGGAGGTTAGTTCGGGACCTCACTAGCCCAGGTGAGAGACATTTGAGTACTATTTTGAGCAATCCCTGGAGATGCAATGAAGGGAGTCACTGCAAGAGTAGGATGATGTATTGACTGCATCTAACATGACAGTGGCAGATATTAAATAGATGCCCACTGTATGTACTGGCATTCAACAAAGAACTAGCACAGATCCAAAATTATAGACCTTTCCTTCTCCCATTTATTTATTGAACAAACGTCTGTTGACAGTCTACCATAGAGCAAGCATGGAACTGTGCTCTGGGTATGTGATAGTGAACAAAACAGACATGCTTCTCACCCCTGGGGCACTAGACCATGAACGAGAAGAGAGAGAGGTAACAAATAAATACTGTGTAAGCGTATGGCTGCAAACCGCTGGGCTGTGCACTGCAAAGAAAGAGAATATGAGTGAGATTTTAGGAGGAACTTAATTTGGATTCACAATCTGGTTTCATGTTCTGGGTTTCCTCTGAGAACAGAGGGAAAGGCTTCCACCTTTACAGAAAGATTTGGATTTAAGCATTTCTAACTATAAAGGATACTTAATGTTGGAGTGCTTTTTACCCAAGAGAAGTAGGACACTTTCTTCTCTGCCTTTTTGAGAAGGGCTAATTGGCAGATACGCATCCTCTATTAATCCTTTCATACGAGTCATTTTCAATTCTGCATTTTCAGGATGGGAGAGAGGCCCAGATGCCACTCTGGTGCCTGGGTTCTTCATGTGGTTTGTCTCTAGAAAATTGAAAAATAAGCTCTTTATCCCCAGTGTTTACAGGAATCTCAAACAGGGCTACATAAAAGTAGCAATTTATTTACATGCAGCAACACAGGAATAGAAATGGCAGTCCTGTTTGCTGACAGAAAAATTTTGCCTAATGTCACTTATTACAAACAAAATGCCTTTTGTAAACTCCCCAAAACACTTATTAAATATATATCTCTGTGTTTTGAGAAAGTCTGGGAAGTGGCTTGGTAATTACAGCTCAGAGTTAACACAATTTACCCCCCCACCCTTGTTCAGTTCCAGTTTTGAGATTCCCACTGCTTTGCTGGGACCCCTGTGGACCATCCTGACCACATCTTTGCCTTCTTGATACTTATCTTTCAAACCTAGCAATTATCAACCCAAACTTCACTACCACCAGAGTGGTCAGAACCTCCTGACCTTAAGGACTTGCCAGGACTCAGCATTAAACAGCCTCTGGTTCTCCCTGCTGTACCACTGACAGCTGTGTTCCCCACACCAGGATTGTGCAAACCACATTCCAAAGAATGCTCTCTCCTGAGCTGTATGCAGCTCATTCTTATTCGTAATTTATTTAATGTAGCCTGTCCTCCATAGGCCCCTTTTCTTTCCTTCCTTGTCCTGTATCAAACTCATAATTTGTTACCCACTCTGCCCTTGTGAAGCACCTTTCTCTCTCTGTTTCACAGCACTCTACGTTTTCAGGGATCAGATTCGGGATGCCCTTCTCTCCCTTCTCATCTCAGTTCCAAGTGTTCTGTTCTGATTTTGCTGAGATGCAGCTTGGTGTAATAGTGAAGGGCATGGACTTTTGGGACAGACTTCCTTGGTTGGAATTCTGTGAAATCTGAGGAAAGCTTTATCTTTTTTTAGCCTCAGGGTTCTCATCTATATGTTGGCAATAATGAAGATACCTACCTCAAGGTCATTGTGAGGATTTGGTAAATTAACATACGTTGAGTGCTTAGAACAGTATCAGGCGTATAGTAAGCCCTACAGAGAGCTACCATTACTATTATAATTATGTACTTCCTAAGAACAATTGACTTCATAGCTATAAAAGCTCACTGAGTCAGACTTCCGGGTTTTTATTTCAGTATCATCACCTCCTTGCTGTGTGACTTGGGCATTTTCATCTTCCTCTGAGTCTCTGTTTTCCTACTCTGAAGATACAGATATGGGTAGTACCTTCCTGTGAAGGCACTTCCTGTGATTTGTGAAGATTCAAATGAGACCATGAATATAAAGCACATAGCATGGGCCCTGACACATGGTTAAAAAAAAATCCAACTGGAAATTCTACAACTGAACAATAAATTACAAAAACTAAGAACTCACTAGACAGGTTTAGCTGAAGTTTAGATACAGCAGAAGAGAGAATTTCTGAGCTGGAATATAAGTCATTAGAACACGTTCAGATTGGAACACATAAAAGAAGATTGAATGTACTGAAAAAGAGCATTAAAACAGATGATACAGAGAAAAGGTCTAACATATGTGTCTTTGGACTCCCAATTTGAGGGGAAAGAAGAGAAAGCATATATGATATTTGAATATTCATCAAATATTGCACATTTGAATATCCATCATTTTTCAAAACCAATGAGAGGTATCAAACCACTTCAGGAAACTCCAGGAATTCCAAGAAAAGTGAATACTAAGAAAGTCCTGGGCATTAGAGTAAAACTGTTGAATACCTGGAGTTCTATATTTGGGAAAAATATTCATCAAATTGAAGGGAATGTAAAATTATTTTTTGACAAACAAAACAGAGAATTTGTTACCAGCATACCCACACCAAAAATATACTCATCAGAATTCTTCAGGTACAAAGAAAATTTGAGACAGAATGAAGATCAACTTATAATAATAGACAAAAGATGAGAAAAATAGTCCAATGGAAAAAACCATAAAGTCCAGGAATAGAATAGAAATCAAACACACACTCACACACACACACACACACACACACACAAAACAAAAACAAAAACAACAAAGAAAAAAACAAAACAAAACACACACACAGGGAGCACCTGGGTGGCTCCGTGGGTTGGGCCTTTTTCTTCTGCTCAGGTCATGATCTCAGGATCCTGGGATCAAGCCCCGCATTGGGCTCTCTGCTCAGCAGGGAGCCTGCTTCCCCCCTCTCCATCTGCCTGCCTCTCTGCCTACTTGTGATCTCTCTCTCTCTCTCTCTCTCTCTGTCAAATAAATAAATAGAATCTTAAACACACACACACAAAAGAAATAAAAAACAGACCTACATATATACAATCATTTTATTTATGACAAAAATGCCTGTTACTGGTTGAATTGTGTCCCCCCTCAAAATATCTGTTGAAGTCCTAACTCCTGGTACCTCAGAGTGTGACCTGATTTTGGAAGGGAGAGGTTGCAGACATAATTAGTTAACAGAAGTTCTTACAGGAGTAAGGTAGACCCCTAATCCTGTATTACCGCTGTTTGTATAAGAAGAGGGACATCTGAGCCCAGACAGTCATCTCCCACAGTGTCAGGAGAAAACCTTGTGCTGAAGGATGCAGTGATGAAGGGCCATAGCTGTAAGCTAAGAAATGCCCAGTATATTGCCTGCAAACCACTGAAAGCAAGAAAGAGGCAAGGAAGGATTCTCTACAGCTTTCAGAGCCAACATGCCCTGCTGACAACTTGATTTTGGACTTCCAGTCTCCAGAACTGTGAGAAATAAATCTCTGTTGTTATAAGCCACACAGTTATGATATTTTGTTAGTTCCTTAGAAAACTCATACAACACCACTGCCATGAAATGGGAATAGCGATCTTTCAACAAATGGTGCTGGAAAAATTAAATATCCACTTTTTAAAAATGTGTCTTAATATTACACTAAGAAGGATAAACATTTTATTAAAAGAATAAAGTATATCTCGATATTTTGTGGATGAAAATATTCAAATACCAATAAACATGAAAAAGTACTTAATGTCATTAATTTTTAGAAGAATGCAAAATAAATTGCCATGAAATTCTACCATATATCCTCCAGATTGTCCATAACACAAAATAAACCTGACAATACCACACGTGGATGGGGATGATGGGGATCTGGAACTTTCGTACAAGGTTAGTTGAATTGTAACTGGCACATATACCAAAGCAGAACAAACACATCCATTGATCCACAAATTGCATTCCCCACAGAAAAGTAAAATATACCTATCAAAGACATATATAACGATGTGTACAACATAAGAGTAGTGATCTGAAGGGGCACCTGCCCCCAATGTTCATAGCAGCAATGTCTACAATAGCCAGACTGTGGAAAGAGCTGAGATGTTCTTCCACAGGTGAATGGATCAAGAAGATGTGGCCCATATACACAATGGAATATTACTCAGCCATCAGAAAGGATGAATACTTACCATTTACATTAAGATGGATGGAACTGGAGGGGATTATGCTAAGTGAAATAAGTCAGAGAAAGACAATTATCACACGGTTTCACTCATATGTGGAATATAAGAAACAGTGCAGAGAATCATAGAGTAAGGGAGGGAAAATTGAATGGGAAGAAATCAGAGAGGGAGACAAATCATGAGTGACTCTTAACTCTAGAAAACTAACTGAGAGTTGCTGGAAGGGAGGTGGGGGGGATAGCTGGGTGATGGGCATGAAGGAGGACATGTGATGTGATGAGCACAGGGTGTTATATGCAACTGATAACTTATTGAACACTACAGCTGAAACTTGTGATGTACTACTATATGTTGGCTAATTGAATTTAAGTAAAAAAAAAAAACAAAAAAAAGGATATGTATAGCAGGATTTCTTCTAATAATGAAAAAACAAAAAAATAAAAATAAAAAGCAACTGTCCACCAGCAGTAGAATGGATTTTTAAAAATTGTGGTAGATGGTAATAAAAATAAATGAAATGCTGCTAACTGAAGCAATAAAAAAGACTATTAAAAAAATAATGTTTAGAGAAAATAAGGATAGTACAAAAAAGTGTATAATGCTTTAATTCAAATATATAAAGCACCCAAAAAGGCAAATTAACCTATAATTTTTATATTTTAGAAATAATGATTATCTAGGAAAAGGTGTTAATGATTTGAGGGGTCGAGAAAGACTTCACCTTGTAGGCCTCTCCAAAGAGCAAATCGCAGCATGATAACAGAATGTGTCCACAAGAGAGCTTGCTAACAAGATGGAAGTCATAGTCTTTTGTAGGGTTATTGTGGAAATGACATCCCATCACTTTTGCCATTTTTTTTAAGGCTATTTATTTATTTATTTGACAGAGAGAGAGATCAACAAGATAGGTAACACAAGCAGAGGGAGTGGGAGAGGGAGAAGCAGGCCTCACGCTGAGCAGAGAGTCTGACGTAGGGATTGATCCCAGGACTCTGGGATCATGACCTGAGCCAAAAGCAGACGCCCAATGACTGAGCCACCCAGGTGCCCCTCTTCTGCCATAGTCTATTCATTAGAAGCAAGGCATTAGGTCCAGCTCACCTATGAGGGCCTGAGGGCTAGGAGGCAGGGCTAGTTAGGAGTCATTTTAGAAGTCTGCCTATCACAGCAAAGAACAACAACAAAATATATACAAATATATATAAGTCACTACACTTCCCTATGCATTTCTTAGTACAAGGATAAGGTCAATAAAACAGAACTCTGTTAAATGGAAAAGTCTCCATTCCTGTTTCACTCTGGTTGTATAGATGGAGAGACTGCGACTTTTAACTGACCATGGGCCTTCTTCCCAAAATTAGTTAAGTTGCATTACACAGAGGAAAAAAAAAAGTCCCCACAAAACGAAAGGGCAGAATACTTTGTTTTAATGGGTTTTGAAGGGACTCTGCCCCAGTACCAAATGTTCTCAGTTATCCCACCACCCACTTGAAAAGCCACTGGCATTGGGGATAGAACAGTGTTCCTGGCCTATTGTAGGAAGCCTCATTTTATTGGAATGCAAGCATTACTGTGAAATAGGGAAGAAGAGAAAGAAATTGGGAAAATGACCTTCAACAACTGCTTTTAATGCAAATGGCATGGTGGCCCCTTACCCTCTTCTTCAGGGTTTTAAGTCTGCGATCCCCAGAGAAGGTATGTGAGGCTGCAGTGAAAAATGTACATTTCAGAAAGCCTGGATGGTTGCAAGTTCTCTCTTCTTTAATGCCCCAGTGAGAGAGAATGTATCCATTGTGTGGGGGGTTTTGATATGTAGCTTTGAAAAGAATACTAAATCCTTCCATGAAAAGGTTGAATATTGTGCTGTTTGCTGAGTAAAGAGAGTTGTTGTTTTTGAGTAAGGCTGAAATCCCACTCAAATTTTCCCCTGTTCATGATCTGCTTTTTCCTCATCAATGTACCCTTTCTTTTACTTAGTATTATTTTTCTTTTCCGTAGATGACATGACCATTCTGTTCTTTGATGGGAACAGAAATACCAGACTGAGAGAAGAGAAAACATGAACACGCAGGTAACATTTTCTTTATTCGTCGGAGAAAGAAATGAGGCAGTTTCCTTCATCTAGACCAGAGGCTGATCTACTGAGGTTACAGACGTTGGAGGCTGGAGTCCACAAAGGCCGCTCCCTGCCAAACTCTCATTCTCAGAGTTGGAGAAAAAAATCCAGTGTAAAGTGCACTAACATATTAACACACAGAAATCCAATTAACTGGATCTTTCAAATAACTGGAATTTTTTGCTGCTCAGAAGTGTTAGGAAAACATTAAGAAAGCCAAAGAGAGCTCGAGTTTAGTGGCACAACGCATGCCACCCTCTCAGAAAAAGACACTGGTTTTGTGGCTTCCAAAGTTAGCTGAGAATCAAGCTGTCTCAGACTTCAATCTCTACAGCCTCATCGAATCTACTAAATCAGAATCCCTAGAATTCTAGTAAGGTGGGAGCATCCTCACTGTGAAGGAAAAGAAAGCCTTTCAGGTAGGGAGTTTGGACCAAAATGTGTTTTGCAGGCAGTACTAAGACAGAGTCACTATGGTTATACTTACCATGTAAAGCAAAGAGAGACTTTCAGATTAGAGTGATAATCGAGGTGCAGAAACCTTCCATCTGAGACTGCGAGCTCTAGCAATTGAGGGAAAATAGAAAACTGCCATCATGTAGATAATGGCAGGAATCCCTCATTTCACGTCCATGAGAGCCAGAGGAAACAGGGCTCTCCTCACTTCCAACCTCCTGGCCACAATGGTCTTCACAACCATCTCTGTGCCACTGAATAATATTTCGTTCTGTTAAAAGCTCCCTGTTTTCTACTTTGTAAAGGTATATGTTAGTACTCGAACTGTCTGTTGAAGGAAAGAGTCAAATCCTCCCTAATTATACTTTTCACACAGTTGTCATCTGTCTCCTGTTTTCCAAATGAAACAATCCGTCCCTCTGCTTTCTTCCTATGCCAGGCAATTAGAAACAGGGACAATCTTAACTTTCCCAGAAACACTTGCTTTTGTGCCTTCGGACCTCCACCTTCAGTCCTCAGAACAAGAGTGCCTGTATCCAGGCTTGCCTCTATAGGGCTGGGCTGGAGACTCGTTCCTCCCTTTTCTCTCTCAGAGGCGAGAGAGCCACACCTACTCTAGGAAACCTATCCAGGAAGTCCTTCACACTCATCAGAAAGATCCTCCTTCAATTAACCTAGATCACAATTGCTTTAAAGAAAGCCCATCTCCTTCCCTTCTGCCAAATAGTGCTTGTTCTCAAGAAATGCATGCAAATCATTTAAACCCAGGACAGCAGGGCTGCACCTGTTGATAAACTTCCTTGGGAGTCCTCATCCGTATTCACTCACTGCCATATTTCTTCCCACCAGAGTAATGTATCCTTCAATCAGTCTGAACACAGTTGTGTTCTGAATCACTGTTAATCCAAACACTGAGCCATTTTACACATCCGGCACTAATGTACGAGGTGTTTCCCCCACCAAACACACATTAAAAATTCCAGATCAGTTTCTCTTGAGCTCAGCAGCTGCACCCACCTAAAAGTTGCTGGCTACTTCGGTACAGCTGCTCAACTGAGAAAAACAGACGGTGGAGGTAACAGGCTCCATTCTTTGCAAAGCATTTTTTTTTTTTTTTTTTTTT